>NC_080543.1:21102874-21412926 GCF_028640845.1 Ahaetulla prasina
GGATTTCAAGTCTGGTGGGATAAGGTATTTTGTTGTTTTCGGAGGAGTGAAGAACTCTTCTTGTAAAATATTTCTGGACACATTCAATTGTATTGATGTCAGAAATGTGGTGAGGGTTCCAGAAAGGCAAGCTGTATTCTAGAATTGGCCTAGCAAATGTTTTATATGCTCTGGTTAGTAGTGTAGTGTTTTTGGAAAAGAAGCTACACAAGATTAGGTTTACAACTCTTAGAGCCTTTTTTGCTATGTAGCTGCAGAGGGCTTTGGCACTTAGATCATTTGATATGAAAACTCCAAGGTCTTTAACAGGGTGGGGGTCATCTGTAAGATAATGTCCATCAAGTATGTACTTAGTGTTTGGGTTCTTTTTTCCAATATGTAGGACTGAGCATTTGCTGGTTGAGATTTGGAGTTGCCAAGTTTTAGACCAAGTGGTTAGATGATCAAGGTCTTTTTGAATGGTAGATGTATTGTCTGTGGTGTTAAATAGTTTGACATTGTCAGCAAAGAGAACACAATTACTTGAGATATGGTCACAAAGATCATTAATGTATAGTATGAAGAGTGTTGGTCCAAGGACGCTGCCTTGAGGAACGCCACTCTTGACAGGAACAGGATTTAATAGAGCATTGCCAATTTTGACCACTTGTTGTCTGTTAGACAGAAAAGCAGATATCCATTTGTGAAGTGGTCCTGAAATGCCATAGGATTTTAGTTTTAGGAGAAGTTTATCATGTACTACTGAGTCAAAAGCTTTGCAGAAGTCTATGTAGATTGCATCTATTGTTTTGCCTTGATCAAGATTTGTAGTCCATATGTTTTTACAGTGGAGAAGTTGTAAGTTACATGATAATTTTTTCCTGAAACCAAATTGTTTATTAGAGAGTAGGTTGTTTGTTTCTAAGTGTAAGGTAATGGATTGGTTGATGATTGATTCCATGACTTTGCAGGTGATGCAGCACAGAGAGATTGGTCTGTAATTTTCAACTAAACTTGGCTCTCCTTTTTTGAAGATAGGGATGACTGTGGCTAGTGATCAAAGTTTGGGACGGGAATGGTAGTGAAAGCTTTATCAAAGATTATGCTTAGGGGTTCTGCTATATTAGTGGAAAGTTTTTTTAAAAAGTATGCACATAGTCCATCGGGTCCAATAGATAGCGATGGTTTCAAGTTATGAAGAGCTTTTCCAACATTATTTTCTGTGAAATCTATATGTGTTAAATCGTCATACTCATTGTTGGTACGATTTGGGAATGTTGGATATGTGTCATCACTGTTAACAAAAACTGAGCCAAAGAATATGTTGAAGAAGTTTGCTTAAACTGTTTCATCATTGCATTCTTTGCTGTTAGAATCTTTTAGTGGTGGGATGGATCTTGAGTCTTTAAGTTTATTGTTAACAAAATTATAAAAGGCACAATTGGAATTTGTGCGCAGAAGGTCCTCTTCTTGCATGATGTGGTAATTTGTGCATTCAGTTTTTATTTGGTTGCTTATATTTCTGTAGCGGTTTTTGAAATTTGCTACATAGCCTTTTTTGTTTCTTCTCCAGAGGGATTTTTTTTTTTGATTGAAGCTTTTTTATTGATATGGGTAGTTTGCTTTTCCTGATCTTGGTGGTCGTTTGTGGTATGTATAATTTAATAACTCCATTGATTTCAAGTAGGAAAACTCTATAGTAGTATTCAGCAGTTATACAGGTTGCGAACAGATTTTGCCAATCCAGAAATGAGAGATCATTGTTTATAAGGTCATAGTTGGCTTTTTTGAAGTTGTAGTTAGGAATACTATTGTTATGACGATTTATGTAAGGGCGTATATTGAGACAAAAGTCAATCATGCAGTGGTCACTGTAGAAAAGGGTTCTTTAATTTGTAGTCCATAAAATGAGTTTGTGTTGTTGCAGAAGATGAGGTCAAGGCAATTGCTGAGTCTTGTATTGTTAGTTACAAGTTGTTCAAGACCTAGATTTGTAACAGCGTTGTATAGTGTAGTATGGATTAGATCAGTTGTACATTCATTAGTTATCCAGTTAATAAGAGGTAGATTTAGGTCACCCAGGAAATGAGAGGATATGGGCAAGAGGTAGCCCATGTTAGCAGTGAGGTTAACATATTTGCATGAGTAATGTCGTAGTCGGGGGCTCTGTAGCATAGTAAGAATTGAAGAGTGGTGTTAAGGGATAGGTCGCATACAATAGTTTCGGGAAGAGAAAGTTTATGTGCAACTTGAATGTTTTTTAGATTCAGTGACTTTTTGTAAAAGATAGCCACTCCACCACCTCTTCGGTTTTCACGATCTGATCGATAAACTTGATATTCTTTGTTTGAAACAATGGAGTCAGGAAGGGATGAGTTCAGCCATGTTTCACAAACAAATATGATATCAAATGTACCACTGTTTAACAAGAGGATAAATTCAGGTAATTTGTTAACAATGCTTCTTGCATTTATCAATTTAGTATTGTGATAGCTTTCAGTTATGCTTGTTGATGACTTGTGACAGTGGTACAGCTATCTGTTCCTTGATCTTCCAGTAGCATTTACTACCATTGACAAGAGTAGACTCTAGTGGGTTGGGAAATGGAGCTACCACCATTGCAGTTTTTACTCCGCTAGTCTATAGACCATAGGCATTGGTGCTCATCTTTATTTTAAGACCATTGAGCCAGTGCTGTTCAAAGACTTTTCTGCAATCATATGGCCAGAATGACATCACAGAGTGCTGTTACTTTCCCACTGAAGCGATACCTGTTCTGACCTAGGATTCCTTAGAACAGGGGTCTCCAACCTTGGTCCCTTTAAGACTTGTGGACTTCAACTCCTAGAGTTCCTCAGCCAGCTTTGGACCAAGGGACCAAGGTTGGAGACCCCTGCCTTAGAAAGTATACAGCACATTCTTAATCCTGTCAAACCTCTTTTATTCATACGGCTGGATTTATTGTCATTCCCAGTCCGAAAGGCTTCTCAAACAGTTTTTCAAAAGAGTGTTTACAAACACCCACCTTATCTCCCTTGGAATGCTGCCAGAGAACTAATTGCCACACATAGGGCAAGGCCAAACTTAGCACAGAGTCAAACAGAACTTTCCCAAAGCTTTTACCGACCAGATGAACTAATTGTTTCCTGCAAAAGTTTTGCTCCTCTTTTATATCTTATGAGAGAGGCCAATCATCTCCAAGCCTTACTCCCAGGTTGACCCTGTTTTCTTAATTGTTCATGTCTTCTGGCAGCTCTGCACATGTGCACACTGGGAACAGGCTTCCACTGTTCTTCTGCCTTGCTGATATCAGCAAAGAACTACCAGATGGATTTGACACACACACACCCGCTTCCAACTCAGAGCCCTTGTCTGAGCCTTCCCCAAATTCCAGGACTGGCCCACATTCCTCCCCAATCTCCTCACTGTCCGAATCTGCTGCCAGCTCTGCTGGCCGCTGTTAGGCCACAACAATACCTACAATATTTATCTACTTGCATTTGTAAGCTTTCGAACTGCTAGGTTTGCAAGGGTTGAGGGAAGGACAGGAGCTCAACCCATTACATAGAACTTGGGTCTCGAACCTGGGCTGCTAGTTTTCCAACCAACAAGCCCAGCATCTTAACCACTGAGCCACCATGCTGATTTTGTGTTTAAAGTGGGACTAAAACTCACAGATTCCTGGTTTCTAGCCTAATGCCTTAACTACTACATTAAACTGCCTCTATTTTATTATTACAGCCTTGCTGTATTCTATATCTATCCAACAAATGATCAGTGCTATAACAACTGATATTAAAAATACAAAAAGCATATAACACTATATCTCTGTAAAATACTTTATTATATCTCTAATATATAGGTAGATCTCCTACAGTGGATAAATAAAACTGAACCATAAAAGAAAATCTATATTGCTTTGGGAGCTTGGAAGAAGAACAGCACACATTAATACTGGTGGTTGAGAACTTCAGAGAGTTTCTCAGTTCATAAGAACAATACCTTTTTATTATTATAATTCCAATCAGTGACACCACCATAAATTGGATTTTTGTTTCTTTTTTAAAAAGTTAATTGGATTCTAATCTGAGCAATACTTTTAAAAAAATAATTCATTTGTTTGTGCCGCAGGGGTATATTTAACTATTATAGCTATACATCAGAGGATTTTTTTGTTTCTTTAACACAGTAATTTCAAGAACAAATTTCAAGGTCTACATCAGAAATAGATGATTTCATAGCAATATGTCAGCCAGTTTTCAAAGCAAATTTAATTTATGTGAAGAGCCATAATGCTAAAATTTAAAGCATTCTCCCCTTCCTCAAAAAAAAATTATATTGGGGACTCTTCCCACTCCCACTCCTATCCTGGGTTGGGCAAAAATACAATAATTGTTGTATTAAATTGCTGACAGCACAATTCTAGCTATTGGTCTGCTGATGAGATTAGGAAAGGGACAATTGGAAGAGATCAAATGGGAGATGATCCTTTTGATAAACACAATCCTTCGGGAGAAGGATGAGTCCTTCGGGAGAAGGGCGGTATAAAAATTTAAATAAATAAATTTAAATAAATAAATACAATCCTATAAACCTGCTTTTTCGTTCCGTTGACCGATAAAAGAAAAACGTTTACAGACTGTACTTTAATGCACATTTATAGAACATAATTCATAGTCCCTTGACCAGTATATGAACTAAAGCCCAGACAGAATTATGTACCACATGGCGTGTGATTGAATTCTCACACACACAAAAAATGTGCACATACAAAGACTATTTTCAATAATACATTTTTGTGAAATCATCACATTTAAAAAACTTGGTTAAAAGTGGGCTTGTGCGTGCATTTATATATATGCATGTGTAGGATAATCAGATGAATACGTTGTACAATAAATGTGCCAGAATATGCATATAAATATTTATATAAAAATTTTAAAAATGTGCACAGATGAAAAGCGTACACTGGATGTAAGAAGTTTAAAGGTGGAAAAAAATGTGAAACTAAACAGGAATGGACTATTGTGTGTCTCCTAGAGCCAAATCACATATGCTTCATATGATTTGAGAAAGAACATCCATATTACCATTTCCAGAATCTCTTTACAAAATCCGGATCTTTTCTTGTTCCATACATGTATAGGTTTTTCCAGTACTTGACCAAGTGCTTGCTTTGTTTTTCATGCCATCAAATATGTGCTTGCACATTTGGATACTACTATTGAATATGTGGCTGAATGTGTTGATCAGAATTTGTTCTTTCTAATGTGCCTGTAGTCTATTCTATAAAAGCTATGCAGAGGCAGAGCAAATGAATGCCTGTATCAGAATATTAGCTGAAGTCTCCTACGCAGTGGTGGGATTCAAGTTTTTTTACTACCGGTTCTGTGGGTGTGGCTTGGTGGGAGTGACATGGCATGGTGGGCGGGGCTTGATGGGTGTAGCAGGAGAAGGATACTGTAGAATCTCCATTCTCACCTCACTCCAGGGGAAGGATACTGCAAAATCTCCATTCCCATCCCACTTCAGGGGAAGGATACTGCAAAATCTCCATTCCCATCCCATTCCAGGGGAAGGTTACTGCAAAATCCCCATTTCTTCCTGATCAGCTGGGACTCTGGAGGCAGAGAATAGATGGAGGCAGGGCCAGTCAGAGGTGGTATTTACAGGTTCTCCGAACTACTCAAAATTTCCACTACCAGGTCTCCAGAACTGGTCAGAACCTGCTGAATACCACCTCTGCTCCTGTTTCCTTTCACAGTTCATTTTAGCAAATGCATTTTAGCAAACATGGGAGGAATGAAGTTTATACCCATTTTTAATACTGAGAGGGACAGGCTACATTGTTGGTTTTGATAGTGTTCTGTTTCCCTCTCCCAATACTCCCAACAAAGAGTCAGTCAAAGGCCTCCTTTTCAAATTTATTTACATAAATGGCTGGATTAGGCTGGATTCCTCTGGCACAGAGATTTTCTGGCCACGTCTACCCATGCGCCTGCCAAGTCTCTGGAGATAACTAGGAAATTATAGATAAGGCCAGAGTTACTTACGAATATATTCTTTCCTCCATTGAAACAGTTTGCCCACACAAATTCACTGCTTTGTCCAAGACAAAAAGCCAGGAACTTCCGCCTCCTGCTTTATAGCCCCTGTGACTCATCCGTGACTCCTCATTCTTTGACTTTGTCCCAATGCTTCCTCCGCTGTGCGCGCTGGTCACATCTGCGCAGTCTTGCATCAAGGAGGGGCGTTGCCAAATCAGAAGAAGGCCTGGGGGAATCAGGCCTTACCAGCCCCTCCTCCTCCTCCTGGGTGGGTGCCAGGGAGGGAGAGGGCCCAGGGGAAGCAGGCCTTACCAGTTCCTCCTCACTTTCTGAATCATCGTCTTCCAGGAGTCCGAGTCCGGGAACCTGGGTCACAACAGATAGTGACATGAATGTTATGGTCCAATCTCAACACCGTAACCGATAAGTAGGAAGATGTGGAAGAAGTATTCCAAGGCTGCAAATCTCAACTCACCCTTCCACCAGGAGTATCTTCAGTCTATTCAGTCTGGTGCAGGTGTCTCCAACCTTGGCAACTTTAAGCCTGGCGGACTTCAACTCCCAGAATTCCTCAGCCAGCAAAGCTGACTCAGCCAACAAAGCCAGCAAAGCTGACTGAAGAATTCTGGGAGTTGAAGTCCAACAGTCTTAAAGTTGCCAAGGTTGGAGACCCCTGAACTAGTGCTACTACATGTTAGCGGCAAAAATTGAGACAATCACAAGATAGCAACACAAAAATAAGAGTGTTTGGTACAGAAGACATAGTTGGCTGAGAGAAGAAAGTCATAATATGATGAGGCATTGGAGTCGTTGGTTAGGTTAAAATAAGCTTATTAGCTGAATAAGGCAGGGCTGTTCTCAGGAGTGTCCTTCTGAGATAAGATAGATCTGAATAGTTGTGCTTTGTTGTTGTTAGTTGCGAACTCATGTCCGACCCATTGCAACCCCATGGACAACGTTCCTCCAGGCCCTCCTGTCCTCTACCATCCTCTGGAGTCCATTTAAGTTCACGTCTACTGCTTCAGTGACTCCATCCAGCCACCTCATTCTCTGTCGGCCCTTCTTATTTTGCCCTCAATCTTTCCCAGCGTTAGGCTCTTCTCCAGCGAGTCCTTCCTTCTCATTAGGTGGCCAAAGTATTTCAATTTCATCTTCAGGATCTGCCCTTCTAAAGAGCAGTCAGGGTTGATCTCCTCTAGGACTGACCAGTTTGATCGCCTTGCAGTCCAAGAGACTCGCAGGAGTCTTTTCCAGCGCCATAGTTCAAAGGCCTCAATTCTTTGGCGCTCAGACTTTCTTATCGTCCAACTTTCACAGCCATACATTGCAACTGGGAAAACCATAGCCTTGACTATACACACTTTTGTTGGTAGGGTGATGTCTCTGCTTTTTAATACGTACTCTAGATTTGCCATAGCTTTCCTCCACAGGAGCAAGCGTCTTTTAATTTCTTGGCTGCACTCCCCATCTGCAGTGATCTTGGAGCCTAGGAAAATAAAATCTGTCACTACCTCCATTTCTTCCCCATCTATCTGCCAGGAATTGAGAGGGCCGGATGCCATGATCTTAGTTTTCTTAATGTTGAGTTTCAAGCCAACTTTTGCACTCTCCTCCTTCACTGCATCAAGAGGCTTTTTAGTTCCTCTTCGCTTTCTGCCATTAGAGTGGTATCATCCAAGTTGTGTTTGGATGGAATCAAATAGTTAAGAAGCAAACTGGACATGCGATAACTCCTACAACAATGTTGATTCATCATAACCTCCCTTATCTCCCAACTGTGACAATTCTTCACAAGAAAAAAACCTCCCTGCCTTTCGACATTGTCATCTATAGACTCTTCTCTTTGTATTAGGTTTTTGTACAGGTAATCCTCAACTTATGACCAAAATTGAGCCCAAAATTTCTGTTGCTAACCAAGATGGGTGCTAAGTGACTTTGGCTCCATATTACAATCTTTCTTGCCACCACTGTTAGGTGAATCACTGAAGTTGTTAAGTGAGTATTACAGTTGTTCAGTAAATCCGGCTTCCACATTGACTTTGCAAAAAGCGATCACATGACCCAGGGGCACTGCAACCATCATAAATGTAAGTCAGTTGACAAGCCTCTGAGTTCAGGGAATGCAGCAATGGTCGTAAGTATGAAAAACAGTTATAGGTCCCTTTTTTCAGTGCTGCTGTAACTTCAAATGGTCACTAAATGAACTTGTTATAAATTGAGGCCTACCTGTATCCCCCCAGACATTTTTCTTAGTGACCTTGCTCTTGAGAAGCTGAGTTTGGATTGGATTTATGGCTATAAGATTAACCTAATGAAATATGCTAACCTAGGCCACAAGCAACTGATCATGAAACTAGGGTAAGTCTTATTTACTCAAACATTCCTCTATTATTTTAACCCAAACAAGGAGTACATCTAAGCTTTTGCAAAAACTCTACTGCTGCTGGTATCGTTTTAAAAATCTTTATCACTGCCTCTCAAGTACTGTAAAACTATTAACATTGTCTTGGGAATTATAGACGTAAGCACCAAGTAATATGATTATTTTAATCTGTTTGTATAAAGGGAAGGAAAGATTATATTTATCTTGGCCATTCAGACCAATCCTGGATATTGTTTGTGTTACACTCTGATTAAAAAACAGTTGTGTCTGAATTTACAGGTGCAGACCTCTGGCTGTGGACTTTGTTACTAGATATGGGATTTACTTCTTGAGAATGTTTTATTACCAAATTCAGGATAAACAGGGTAAAAGTAATCAAGAGAAGTAGCCATTCTTCCATCAATCTGATGTTTCTTTTAAAAAGTAAAAGGTAAAGGTTCCCCTCGCGCATACATGCTAGTCGTTGCCAACTCTAGGGGGTGGTGCTCATCTCCTTTTCAAAGCCAAAGAGCCAGCGCTGTCCGAAGACGTCTCCGTGGTCATGTGCCCGGCATGACTCAACGTCAAAGCACACGGAACACTGTTACCTTCCCACCAAAGATGGTCCCTATTTTTCCACTTGCATTTTTTACGTGCTTTCGAACTGCTAGGTTGGCAGAAGCTGGGACAAATAATGGGAGCTCACCCCGTTACGTGGCATTAGGAAATCGAACCACTGAACTGCCGACCTTTCGATCGACAAGCTCAGCATCTTAGCCACTGAGCCACCGCGTCCCTGTATGTTTCTTTTACAACTATTCAAATTGCCAAACCCAAACGAAATGGCAATACTTCTGTGGGCCTAGCATAGGGTGGAAATTCTGGAGTCCTTGGTATTCAATTTATACTATGTCATAATGTAGGATAATTTTTTAAATAAACGGATGTATCACCGGTACATGACACCAGGGAAACTATAAACAAATATCTACCATGTTATTTCAAACCAGGGCTGGGAATTTAAAAAGAATGAGGAGACATTGTGCATTGTTGACTTGTGAAAAAGTTAAGAAATTTTGGATGCTCTGCAGCAGGATTATTGCAATGCCAGTAATAGAAGATTTATCAAACGAGAATAAGAGGGACAAGCAGTTTGGCATTTACATACCAACAGACACTTCTTTATTTTAAATGTATTATTTTTGCAACAAAATGTTGCTTATTCCTAAATAAAACCTATTTCAATTCAAGGGAGGGAGACACCAGTAGACCATTTAGTCTGGATTTTAGAATTACCATTTGAAGTATAGAGGACCATGGTGGCTCATTGGCTAAGATGCTGAGCTTGTCGATCGAATCCCTAGTGCCGTGTAATGGGGTGAGCTCCCATTACTTGTCCCAGCTTCTGCCAACCTAGCAGTTCAAAAGCACGTAAAAAATGCAAGTAGAAAAATAGGGACCACCTTTGGTGGGAAGGTAACAACGTTCCATGCGCCCCACCTCAGGCAGGAAACCCTATACCATTTCAGACAAATGGTTGTTCAATCTCTTCTTAAAAACTTCCAGTGTTGAAGAATTCACAACTTCTGGAGGCAAGTTGTTCCACTGATTAATTGTTCTAACTGTCAGGAAATTTCTTCTTAGTTCTAGGTTGCTTCTCTCCTTGATTAGTTTTCATTCCAATTGGTTTAATTCTGGTTATTTTTCCAACCCAACATTGCATTCCTTTTATTCAGTGATTCAGTATGGAGAAGGGATTCTATGGACCATTAAATAGGGTGGGTGGGTGATGATGAAGGTGAGACATTCAAGCTTTAAAAATGGAACTTTAATAAATCTTCACTCAGTTCAGAAATGAATAAGTAACTTGTATGGAATATCTTTAATATGGCTAATATTAATAATATTTAATTTAATATTAATATACTTAATATCATGATATATTTTAATACAATTATGAGTCAGACAGCATAAAAGTTCATTAAAATATTCTTATTATTTGCCACAGAATATTATCCATATTAGGTCTCCTTGGTTTCAAATCAAACACCTTTAAAAATGATTTAACCGTACTAGTTAAGTTAAAGGATATGGACATGTAAACTTGCCGTCTGTCTATAGTACTATGTTGTAAATTGATAGCTTATGTGATGTTCCACAACAATTAAGCAAAAGCAATTTAAGAATTTTTAGGAAGCATATTAAATAACCTAAGTCAATCTTCATGAATTTCCATATTTCCAATAATTAGGGTTTTTTTTGAACAAATTGATTTATTCTGATATCCATTCACACTGGTAGCAAACTCTTATTAAATCTTGGTATATTTTAGCTAAATCCTCAGAGGCAGCAGTTTACAGTTTGAATTAATGTGGCAGTATATCCCTTGCGATGTAACACATCAGATTTTTGACTGATTTTGACAGTCGATGCATTTAATCTCTCACGAAGAAATCTTTGTGGAATTATGGCCTTGCCGAGATAAGAGCTCTAAATTCTATACAATTTTGTTCTCAAAAAGAATTTGAATGAATTCAACCAATGCTCCCTAGTAATTGTAGGGAGAATTGCTTAAACAGAAGCAGGAGATACCGTATTGCCCAATGCAGCTCTGCAGAGCAAGATAGCATCTTCAGCATTCAGATCTTGTATTATGTTATGGAAAAGAAATATTTGGACAAAGCAAAGCCTCGAAGGTTCCCAACCAAGCTTAAGGTTTTTCAACTGGGGAAAAAGCACAGGTAGTATTGGATTACAGGTAGAATTCCTGTCGATCCTGGCATCAGTGGTGGGATTCAAATAATTTAACATCCGGTTCTCTGCCCTAATGACTGGCTGGGTGGATGTGGCCATGATGGCCATGGCCAGGGGGTGTGACAGGCAGCACTTTTTATTTATTTTATTTATTTATTTGTCAAAACAGTATATATAAGCATAAGCATGAAATAACTATACGATATATAAGCATATATATAAGCATAAGTATGTAATAACTATATTAATTGGATATAATGAAAGGGAACATTAGGACAGGAACGGTAGGCACTTGGCCTCCTGTACACCTGGAAGCCAAAACTGACCATGGGGGGCATGTGCTGTGTCCCCCCTTGCCGTATTTTGGGCCTAGTAGGCTTCCCTGCAACCTCCTGGGAATGAAAATGGGCTGTGGGAGGCCACGCTGCACCTCTCTGTGCCCCATTTTGGACCTAGAAAGCCTCCCTGCACTTACCTGGGAGCCAAAATGGGGCTCGTGGGGACTCCTGAAAGGGCTGGGGAGGGGAGGGGAGGGGTGGGGTGGGGCCAGCCAGCAATTTAATTACCGGTTCTCCCAAACCAGCCCGAACCGGCTGAATGCCACCACTGCCTGGCATTCTTTCAGAGAAAGGAGTCTCAGTATATTCTCTTTACAATCTCACAGTCAGGCAGTCTCGTAGGCATCCAAGAACCATATCACTTAAGGCCTAAATTTGACAACCATCCTTAACCATCCTGAATTGCACCCAGAAGCCGACTAACAACCAATGTAGCTCCTAAAGTAGCAGTATTACATGGGCATATGCAGGCAGCTACATGTTGTGCCAGCTAGGACTTCTTGTGAGAAGAGCAATCCAGGAAGGGCCACAGTTCTAGATAATACATGTGCTGTCTTGTCTTGCCTGGGACGCCCTCTGCTTCCCATTTAACAATTCACAAATATGGAGTTAAGATGGCAACCAAGACTCTTGCTAAGTGATGTGGTCACCTGTCATCATTTTTTACAACTGCATCACTTAGTGACAGAAATTCGGTCCCCCCTTGTAATTGTCAATTGAGAACTACCTGTAATAAACATATAGGCAAACTCAGCAGTGACCTTTTTTTGTTACAGATGTCTCACAAGTGCTAAAATCCATAATCTCCTTTACTGTGTTCATGGAAGAATAAAACTTGCTCATATTTCTAGCCTATAACCTCATTTTAGGTTTCAAAACCTAAGACTAACATTCCTAAAACCTCTTCAACTTCTCCACTGAGAAAAATCCCATCTAAATCAGGGGTGAAATGCTCCTGGTTTGGACCAGATAGGCTGATCCGGTAGCGATGGCGGGTGGTGGTTCGGAAAACCAGTAGCAAAAATCCCTGCCTCCCCCCACACATACCCAGATGAGCAACGCGATCGTCAGCACCTCTTTCTTTTACTTTTAAAAGCATTTTTTAACAACCTCTTCAGCCAAAGATGTTCTTAAAAAAAGCTTTTAAAGAGTTAAAACAAGACTCTGACAATTCCAGCTGAGGTGCCTGATTGTCAGAGGCTTTTTTTTTACTTTTAAAAGCATTTTTTAAAAGGTAAAAAAGCTGAAGTCTGCTAGGCAAAAAATGGGGAGTGTATGCAAAAAATGGGGGTGGGGGGCTTCATTTTTGAGAGAGAGAGAGAGAAGGAAGGAAGGAAGGAAGGAAGGAAGGAAGGAAGGAAGGAAGGAAGGAAGGAAGGAAGGAAAGAAAGAGAGAGGAAAAAGGAGAGGAAGGAAGGACGGACTACAAACCTGGCACTAGGCGCAGCTTCAGAGGATAATCCAAGGCTGGAAGGGACCTGGAGGTCATCTAATCCAACCCTGCTCCAGCAGAACATTGTTAGTGAGGTTCTGCCTTTTGATCCTCCAGTCACATGGTTGTATAGCCACGCCCATCCAGCCACATGACCCTCCACCAAGCCACACCCACCAAGCCACGCCCACAGAACCGGTAGGAAAGAAATTTAGATTTCACCACTGATCTAAATCCCATCAAGAATCGAATATTAGATAAGTTCATGCTTCGTGCATTTTCTTTCTTTTTTTTTATAAATAATTTTTATTTCCATTTTCCAACATCATATTTATATGCAAACTATTATCTATCATTAATCATTAATCATACTGATTCAGGCCTGCCCGATTGCCTCTTCCTTTCTTCACAACCTCCCTCTCTACCCTCTACTACTTTCACATCCTTCATCTCCTTCACTTTACTACTTCCTCTCCTCCTTCTCCACTCCTCCCTTCTTACCCTATCTAACCTTCTTATTCCCCTCCTCCTTCTCTACTCTTTCCTACCTACTTTCTTCCTCCTTCTACTTCTCTCCTTTTCTTTCTGAAATGGCAGTCGAGCATCCCCAATATCATTTTAAATTTATTTTCATATCTTCAAAATTACTGTACATTAATAATCAATCCATGTATCATTTCCCCCTTCCCCCTCCTCCCCTTCCCCCAGACTTCCCAGAGCAAATACCGGTATTATGACCAACAATCACAAGCTAAAGTATACAAAATATACATAACCTCCCACCTTTAAAAATTTAAAACTTTAGATCCTCACAATAAAAATAAAGAGATAGGAAAGAATAATAAAAGAAAAAGAAAAGAAGCAATACCAACTTCACATATTACATCTTCTTACAATCCATTTTAAAATTAATCCATCTTCTCAAATTCAATTTTTTCCACTTGTATATTCCTTCAAATTTCGTAAGTCCATTTCTCAAATTACAGTCCATCTTCTCGAACTCAAATTTTCATCACTTATATATTTCTTCAATTGCCATAACATTTAATGTCCATTCTTCTTACAGTCCATTTTAAAAATTAGTCCATCTTCTTAAGATTCAAAAAAATTTTCTCACCCATTTGTATATTCCTTCAAATTTCATAAGTCCATTTCTCAAATTACAGTCCATCTTCTCAAATTCAAATTTTTATCACTTATATATTTCTTCAATTGTCATAACATTTAATATCCAATCTTCCAATACTACTCCCAATCAAATATCATTTCGAATAAAATCTCTCAAATATAATATTTCCAGCTTAACTTCATAACTTTTACTATCTATAAACATGTCAATTAAAACAAATAATCATTTAAACTACATCCACAATATAACAGTAAACAATTAAAATCATTACATCCACATTATCTAAATTCATAAATTTCACTTTCCATCCTTCACAATTAAATATCATCCCATAGATTTATACCATACAAATAGCAAATAACAAAAATCCTATAATTTATATCCTAAACAAATCAATTCCAAAAATTAACCATAATCATCATATTCACATCTTAAACATTCCTCCCCTCTCCCATTCTATTTTCCATCATTTCCAAACCAATTAACTTAGCATCTAACAACAAAGGATTCCCACTCTTTAAAACATTAATATAAAAATGTCTCGCTTTCATAACTGAATTAAGAAAATACTTTCTGCCTCTAAAATTCACTGACAAACCCATTGGAACTTCCCATCTAAAATATATCTGATGTTTCTTAAACTCATCCATTAAAAAAGCAAATTCTCTTCTCTTTCTTAACATTTTAGGAGGAATTTCCTTCATCATTTTTATATCTTGTCCCAATATTTGAAATTTATTTTTATAAAAGGCTTGCAAAATTTCATACCTAACCTTTTTAGTTGTAAAATAAATAACCACATCCTCGGTACTCTATTTTGTCTTGCCCACCAAGAATTAACACGATAAATTCTTTCAATATTAATCTCAAAATCTTCTGGCTCCACACCCTTTATCTGAGCAAAGGCTTGCGTAAAATCTCTTTAAATTTTCCTTCCTATTTTGCTTCAAACCTCTCACCCTTATAGCATATTCCATTAATCTATATTGTAATATTACTCTTTCTTCATCTGCCCTATCTACCTTTGCCTGTATGTCTTCCATCTTATTAGCTAAATTCCAATTGTTTTGATTTTTTGTATTCCCTCTATTTTCCTTTGCAACTCTAAATTAGCTTTATTAATTTCTGCAAGATCATCCTCCATCTGAATACAAGAGCTTAATATTTGCGCAATTGCATCCTTTACCATTTTCATTTCCCTCTTCTGCTCTTCCACCACTTCCTTAAAATCCAACATCTCTTTCTCTATTTCATCAAATTTTTGATCTATTTCTAGAAAATGACTCTCCAAAAACTCCTGTAAAGAATTTCTTAATTCCTTTTTGATTTCTTCTTTTAATTTTTGAATCTGAACTGAAGAAATTTCAAAATTTTTAATGACTTTTGGCACTATTTGCTTAAAAGCCATTTTTAAAAAAAATATAACTTAATAACAGACCAAGAGGAAAAAAAAATATTTAGAAAAGAAAAATTCAAAAAACTTTTCTTCTAAATCACTATAATCCCAAAGAAAAAGAAAAAATATAAATCATAAAATTCTCGTTTCTTCCATTTAGTCAGTATCTTCCTGTATATCTTCTATCTTCTATTTCAACACTAGCCGTTAGTAAGCATTTCTACTTTCGTTTTCAGTACACACATTCCACAAAACCGCCATTTGCTTTCTTCTCTCCTATCTTCGCAGCAAATATATCCTCAGGGGCTTACAGTCTTCTTACAAACAAGTACTAAAACTCGTTTCTGCTCCGTCCACGTTACAATCCATCATAAATCAATTCCTGTCATGGAAATTGGACGCTTCATTTGTTTGCCATAAAGGCAAATGCTTCCCCCAGCCAGGAGCTTATCAGGCTATGGAAGGAGAACTCCCAGTAAGCCTCAGAAGCTTATTAGGGTGTCTCAACTTCAGCCTGAATGCTCATCTTTCCCTCTTTGCCCGAGGGAAAGAATTCCAAGCTGTCGGACCAAGATTTACGATGTCCTGACAGCTCTACAGACTAGGGAGTTAGCAGCTAAATCATAGCTGCTTCTGCACGAAGTGGAGCCAAACCGGAAGTCTACCATTTTCTTTTTTTATAGTGGAGGAAATATGTGCACAATATTTTTAAACAGATATCTGGAATATCTTGAGAATGCAATGATAAAACAGAAAAATATAATTTGGGGAGAAAGACGGAAGCAGTTTCCCTTAGTAAGCTAGGTGGCAATTATTAGTCAGTAACATTTCATTTGTGTTGATAATTTCTGCCAGTATCTGCAGCAAAGATTGGAAACCAACTATATACTTGCAAACCCATAAACCCACTCAGGGATTCTCCAATGATTGCAGATAATGCTAATAAATTTGGCAGCAAACACACTAATTTTCAGCAGAGCGTTATTCTCCCCTTACCTTCCCAGACAAAAATGTGTTAAACTTCTGTGCGGTATATGCATTGCTTTTGTTTTCATGTATTCCAAAAACCCAACAGGTTTTTGTATACTGAGGTGTTTTTAAAAAGGTTTTTCTGCTAAGATAAGGACATAATGCAAGCTACAGTGAACCACTGAATTACAACTGGCAGGTTTTCACTAAAAAAAGGACTGTGTGAGGCAACTATTTTGCATTGAAGTGATGGTTTGTGCCATGGAGGTGAAGAAATTCTCCTTGTCAGACAAGTATTCAGCAGAATTTTCATTGTCAAGATGCTTCGTGCCACCTCAAGGTCTCATCCAGCTGTTCTAATAGCTGGAAGAAGCATCTGTGTATAAGCTATAGGTGTGCTGATGACATCTCTTTTAAGTTTTCCAGACAGCTATTAAAACAGACTTCTCTGTATGCACAAAGTCTGTTCATATGTCACAAACAATGCAAACTGCTTTGCATCACTTTTAGAAGTGTGTTGGGAATATATGTTGCTTTATGAAATATAGCTTTAGTGATTTACCCCAAAACATTGAAATACCATATTTTTCGGAGTATAAGACGCTCCAGACTATAAAACCCACCTATCTTTTTTGGTGAGGAAAACAGAAAAAGACATCTGCCTCTGCCTCCCAGCAATTTTGCCTCGTTGCAGCAAACAGCAAATAGCCTGCTTTACTTTCATTTCCGTTTTCAGCATAGCTTGATTAGCACAAGAAAAAAAAATCTCCTCCCAGCAATTTACCTCCTTGTAGCAAGCAGCAGAGGCCTGCGCAAAACAGCTGAGAGTCAGGAGCGGGCAATCAACTTGTGCTAATTAGGCTGTGCTGAAGCTGAAATGGGATGTTTCTTCTTGCTGCTTGCTACAAGGAGGTAAATTGCTGGGAGGCAGAGGCCAAAGGGTGGGGGCTAGTGGGTAGGCGGGGCTACCTTTGGTGTATAAGATGCATCTAAATTTTCACCTCCTTTTAGGGAGGGGGAAAGGTGTGTCTTATACTCCAAAAAATACGGTAATCCTGACCAGCTGTGGTTTTCAGAAATGCTTATCACCGGTTTGCCATGTGTGTGCACGCTTGCTTTGTGCATGCACCTTCTGCACATGCGCCCGGCCTCAAAAATGTGGCTAAATAGAATGTGTTTATGATGGGGTGGGGGGTGGGGCGGCCCACCTGCAGTTGCTGCTACCAATTCACCCAAACCGGTCCGAACCAGTCCAAACTGCTGAATACCACCTCTGATCCTGACCCAGATATTGACCATTGAGCCTTTTGGGCAGGATAAAAAAACTTCCTGTTCTAGATGTATTCTAGTAATGGCATCCCTGGGGGGGAGAAGTCGGGGGGGGGGTCAGAGTGATGAAAGCAGCATTATGGCATCACAAAACACCTCCCACCTTTTCAATATGTATCTTGACGTCATTTACAGACCCCAAAGAAGCAGAGTTTATGGGTCAATGTTGTGAAGTCTATAGACCCCCACTGTCCCCTAGTGGAGTCTCCCTATATTTATCCTGTTTAGAACAACATTCTAGTAGACTAATAGAAGTAAAATTCAATCATGGACAATTAAGCGCAGATAATCTGAAATTCACTTGTTGAAACACAACCTATGAACAGAAGATGAGTAAGCAGAGATTGTATCCATTCCTGATTTCTGGAACCAGAAGTGTTCAAAACAGAATTCAAAGTATCTATCCATGGAACAACTTCAGCCCATGGGAGAATATATTAGAATGTTTGCATCCAACATGTGTAGTCCTTTGTCTGTAATGAATTACATTAAGGCAGGGATTCTTTGCCAGGCTTGAATTGTTCACTGATTTGGCTCCTACCAGTAGGAGAGACCTAGGGATCAAATGGCCAATCAATATTGAAAAGTGGACACCTTGAATGGAGCTGTTTTTGAGTCTCAAGTAGTGAGTAGGGTCCAAAAATATTTCAGCATTTTAAAATTCCTCACATAGTCCTGTTTGCTGGGCCACTGTTGTGTCCCACTTCTCCTCTGACAGCCGGGTCGGGGAAGTCCGTATCAAGCGTGCCTCTGCAGCTCTGCCAAAGTCCTATCAGAGTCCTCAGGGCAGGCAGGAATCCAAGGTGTGACTTCAGCAATCCAGATTAGACTTTGCCTGACTCAGAGAATGCCAGAAAGCAGATCCTTTATATAGGCCATGGGGTGTGGCTCCATGACTCAGCACTTATCCAGGCCTGCCCCTCCCTTTCTTTTGCTGACGTCGCCTCTCCATTCTCCGGAAGCGAGGATCTGTCCACTGCATCATTTCGTCCCCAGCTGCCGGTAATCCCAGTTTGTGGCTGGCTTCAGGTGCACATGCTATCAGAGGGAGGTTTGTTTGCTCAGTTTTTCCAGGCATGGTGCCAGGACTGGGGGCTGGAGGCATGCCAGGACCTTCTCCCTGTACTATCAGTGTCTGGCAGGAGATGAGAAGGGCCCGGCTGCTGCGAGGGGGGTGAGCGAGGCACAACAGCCACTGACGTCATTGGACAAAAAACAACAGACATCAAGATACAGGGAAAATAAATTGGTAGGTTAGAAATTCAACAGAAATTTTGCCCATTCATTCTTTAAAAAGTCCCAGACAACCCCCTCCCACAGTAATTTTACTTTGCGAAAGTGAAAAGCAATAAACCATGATTAGCTATAATATGGTTTTCTTGACTTTGTTTTAGTCTGCATGAACCCAGATAATTTGGTTTATGAACCATACTGCCTGATTTGGATAGGATAGGATAGGATAGGATAGGATAGGATAGGATAGGATAGGATAGGATAGGATAGGATAGGATAGGATTCTTAATTGGCCAAGTGTGATTGGACAGACAAGGAATTTGTCTTTGGTGCATATGCTCTCAGCGTACGTAAGGAAAATAAAATACATTCATCAAGAATCATAAGGTACAACACTTAATGATAGTCATAGGGTACAAATACGCAATCAGGAAACAATATCAATATAAATCGTAAGTATACAAGCAACAAAGTTACATCATGCAATCATAAGTGGGAGGAGATGGGTGATAGGAATGATGAGAAGACTAATAGTAATAGTAATGCAGCCTTAACAGTGTTGAGGGAATTATTTGTTTAGCAGAGTGATGGTGTTCGGGGAAAAAACTGTTCTTGTGTTTAGTTGTCTTGGTGTGCAGTGTTCTTTAGTATTGTATATAGTATTGGTGTGTGGGTCCAAACAGTGATGTTCAGTCTTTCATTTCTGTGGAAATAAATTATGTCCTGGAAGTTATATCTGGAAGTTAGAAATGTATTTATTTTAGAAGTCAGATCTTTTTTTGCGGAGATAAGAGGGGTGGGGGCGGGGAGGAAATAAAAACCTTGCCCACATCAGGGATTGTACAATTTAGTCTGAATAAAAAGCTCAGGAGAGAAGATCAAAAGATAGCATTGCAGACGAAAATGAAAGAACTGATAAATGCTGGCATTCAGATGATAAACAGAGTTTTGGAAAATACGGTCTGCAGGAGCGGCAAAATCTTATTTGAAGATTGTGGTAGGATTCATACAACTGAATCTCCATCAGTCTCAGTCTGAGTATGTATTTCCTAGGAAAGAAGAATATGTTACTTGTAGTGGAGGGGTTTTTCTGCAAAACCAAACACTTATGCTGCTTTTACCTGGAGTAAAATCTACTATTTTTAATTGGAATAAGCCAAAAGCAGGTAGCCTTTCAGCAGAGATGACCAAATAGAATAGATGTATTGGAGAAAAATTATTTTTAATATACATGTATTAGGGAAATTGCAGACAATTCGGATGTTTTCAGCAACTATATAACCAAAATTACTGAGAAAGAATAATATGTGAAACTCTGTAACACGGGCACAAATGGTTTTAGACTGTTCCATATATCTTCAGACAACACCGAGTAAATCTATCTGGGAATTTTCCCCTTCTCTCACCCCAATAATAAAAAATAAAATAAAATGTCACATATTATCTGTCTTCCAAAACCATATGGTAGGTAATTGGAGGCTTTGGGAGGATGAATTTTCCAGGGAAAGGAACGGAGACAACTAATAAAATATTTGCTTGCTATCTACCTTGAATGTTTGACGCCTATTTAAGAGCACAACTTTTATCTGATTTTCAGCTGTTCATATCTGCAACTTGTCTTTGTGTTCTAGAACCAAGGAATACTTTAGCTGCTATGGGATAAGGAATAGTCAGCTGCCATGGGCATGCAGGCTTGCAAAATAACACATTTCTTTTGAGCCTGTCTAATTGGACTCCCTGCAGAAATGGGAATGCATTTCCCGCATGTCTAATTTTCAGTTTTCATGCTCTTCTTTGGCACGCATTTACTGAATGATGAATGCCTGCAGTAGAATATACTCCTCAGTGTAGAATGATGTTTCTCTTGGCAACTTGCAAGATGTGTAGAATTCAACTCTCAGAATGCTGTGAGTTCCCTGGCTGTGGAATTTTGGGAGTTGAAATCCACACATCTTAAAGTTGCCAACTTTGAGAAACACTGGTGTAGAGAGATCAGATTAACCAGCTGGATATTCATTTTGACTGCAGCTGATCTTATGCGGTACACTCCACTCCAGACTGAATGTAATGAATGCAGAGCAGAAGTTCAACATTATAAAGGTCTTTGTTTTTTCCATTGCTCAGTTGAGAACCAAACTTTAATTATCTTGTGAACTGTGCTAATAAGTTAGGGAGGAAACAAAACAGATCTTCGGGATAATATGCTTTTGCAGCAAAATGTCACCTTGCTCTGGAAACAGCAAGATGCTGTTCTTCAATTTGGCTACTCTGTCATTCATTCATTAAGAACTCACTTTATGGCCATTTAAAACCACAAAATAAGGGAAAAACAAGAGTGGGAAGGATATTTGTCTTCTTAGATTTGAGCTTTTTTTTTTTTGCCTTCCTCCTCTCTTAAAACCACAAGTCCCCTTTAGACAGGAGTAACTGCAGCGTTTGCAGATTATAGTCATGTGGAGCTAGCTAAACTCCATTCCCAACCGCAATCATCCTGTTTTTTTATTTTTTATTTTGTAACAATGCTTCAGATTTTCCCAGCATTAATCTATCCTTCGCTTTCCAGATGTGATAGAATCCTAAGGGGTAAGTCTGTACTTTTCTTTTTTTTATCTGAGCTGAGTAATCTTCTCTTGCAAAAGCTCAGAGTTAAAAGTTTCTCAGTAATCGTGGCCACCCTCCACACTTTCAGAAGAACTTCAGTGCCCAACCGATGATAAACCATTCACAAAAGCAAAACAGCAGGCAACAAATACTCTTTCTGATACCATTGCGATGATTTAGCATACAGTGGAATGGGCTGGGCTTCATTTCAAGGGAAATTAATCAGTTGGGTTGGGTAGCTTCTGAAATTTTAGCTTTCTGGGACTATGTCGAAGAGAAATAACAACAGCTGATCCTCTTCAGAACGTTTTTAAACATTCCCTTTTTTAAATAAATGAAATTGGAGATCTCACAGGTCCTTCTAAGGCAATCTTTCTTAACCTCTTGTCTTCAGCATGTGTTATGGCTGGCTGGGAATTGTGCGTTGTGTCCTCAATGCACCTGAAAAAGCAACAGATCAGTTAAGAAACCCTTAACAAAACTAAATAGGTCTCAGTTGTAAGACATTTCATTATGGTTTTGAAAACCTATAATTTTTTTATAAGGTTGTATTCTTCTGTCTTATATGCTTGTCTTGATTTTCTGCACTGGAAATTCAGCTCTATATGTTGTCTGGGAGGACTGCTGCACTAGCAATTTATAGTATCACCTGGCCATTGTTATGACAATGCAAGATGTCACATTGTATTAAGATCTGCAGACATCCAGATTCAAATCCAGTCATAGCAATGGAAACTTGCTGGATAATTCTGAGTCAGTGTTAGAAACAAATAACTGTAAGAGTAGCCAAAAATGTATTATATGGATGGATGATGCTATACTTTGAAAGCTGGGTGATGTTCTAAAATTAAACACTGAATGCAGCCTTTGGAATTGCAATAGGTTTGGGTCTTGATCTCAGATGGATTAAACATATATGTCACTGGATCAAAGATGGTTCTTAGAAGTTTATTTACTCCAGGGTAACCAGGTGATCATAGAGCCGAGGTGGCGCAATGGTTAGAGTGCAGCACTGCAGGCTACTTCAGCTGATTGTTAGCTACAGTTCTGCAGTTCATATCTCACCGGCTCAAGGTTGACTCAGCCTTTCATCCTTCCAAGGTCAGTAAAATGAGGACCCAAATTGTTGGGGACAATATGCTGACTCTGTAAAACTGCTTAGAGAGGGCTCTAAAACTGCTTAGAGAGGGCTTAGAGAGGGCTGTAAAAGCACTATGACTTGGAAGGGAAGCAATCTGACTTGGAAGGGAAGAATTACAATTATTCCTTAAAAAATGATTGTCTAAGCAAGGATTATAGGTTTGAGGAGTCCTTGGTGCTCTTTGAGTTTGGTTGTTAATCACTAGCACTGATGTGGTTTACCTACTTAGAATAATGAAACATCTTCAAGAAAACAACCAAGCTCAGAGAGTATCAAGGACTCCTCATTTCAACCCTGTGCTACAAATATTCTCGTTTTTTTGATAATTACAAGTTTGGAACGTCTCTAAAACCCACCAATGTTTTCCTATAGAATAGCCACTTTGTGTTTCCTCCCCCCTTTTAAGTAAATCCAACCAAGCTTAAGCAGTCTGTCAAGAGTTTAATCAAAGTATCATTAATAATAAGTTGGCTCACTCCTTTTGAAGTGGAGGGAAATCAAGTGACATTCATTACCTCTGACATTTTATTCAATGGGGCATGTTTATAAAGCATAAGAAATACAACATTTCTTATGAAAATATTGTTAAGGAATAACATAAAATCTTTTTTTTAAAAAAAATAATCAATGATAATGCAATCGTTAAAGAGTATGGCATTTCTATCCTAAATCGTACAAACCATGATCCATTTGTTCCTAGTATTCAAAAGACAGTCATTTGGGTGTTTTGCTTTGCTTTTAAACCTACATTTCATTTGAAAGGGTTGTGTCATACACACAACATATCTCTTGTCTTGGTTGGGGGAAAAAAAATATCCAGTGATTTACTTGCTGCAGAGTTATTAGTAGAATAAATTGCTTGGAATTACCTCAAATAATCCCAAACATGATTTCAGCCAGGAAAACTAAATAGGAAACATAGCCAGATAAATTAATCATACTTTATTGTAAAGCTACATTAACAGAATTTTGCAAGTCTGAAAGTAAAATTCTCCTGATCCTACCTTTACAGTCCAAGTGTCAACCCTTGAAATGGTGATGACCCCAAGTGCCATCTCTGGGTTGCCACAAATGGAGGAGGGACCTCTATCACAGAAGATGGGTGGTGGGACACACGAGCAAACAGCATCGGCAGCCTGAAGTGTGAGCAGTGAGTGAGACCGGCCTAAGTAGAGCCACCGAACAGCTAACCATGTTTGCCTGCAAGCCGCTGAACAGCTGACAGCATTTGCTGGTTGTTTGACCAATTCAGCTGGAGAGAGGGCACAGCTCCAGTCTTCATAGGGAGCTGGGAGACGGAAGATCCCAGAGCTAACTTTATTCACCTGAATTCACTGTGTGCTGAGATTCCAGCTCAATAAACCATTGGGAAGGCACCGTGAGTGGCATCCTTGGGTTTGGTCCGGAGGTCAGACCTTTGAGACCAAGAACATAGGGAGAATGCCTTCTGAGAAACTTTCTATACCCACTATGCAGTTCTGGACTATGATGTTTCTTTTCTGAATGTGCCCTAGGCAGCATCTCTTTGCCTGACCTCAGAAGGTGTTTCCTACAGATTATTAAAGATACAGACATGGAATTTGTTGTATTCTGAGAATATATTCATAGACAAATGAAAAAGTTTCCTTTGAGATTGTCCCAAAGATGCTTTTTCAAGAGGCAACTGAAGTTTCTTGTTTTTCTTTGAAGATGTTTTGCTTCTCATCCAAGAAGCTTCTTCAGTTCTCTTGGATGAGAAGTGAAACATCTTCAAAGAAAAACAAGAAATTCCAGTTGCCTCTTGAAAAAGCACCTTTGGGACAACCATGACCTGGATGACTGAATTTCTCCATAGACGGAATATATAGGGTTGCATTACAAGCAGATGGCCTATCTCTAATGCCTAGAATCCTCCAATAGGATATGATGTCTAGGTTTGCTGCTTTTAATCAGCGTAGCTCCTATTTTAACTCAGTGGATAATAGAATTTTATAGAATAGAATAGAGTTTTTTATTGGCCAAGTGTGATTGGACTTGGTGCATATGCTCTCAGTGTACATTGAAGAAAATATACCTTCATCAAGGTACAACACTTACAACACTTAATGATAGTCATAGGGTACAAATTTAACACTTAATGATACAACACTTAATGATAGTCATAGGCTACAATTAAGCAATCAGGAAACAATATCAGTATAAATCGTAAGGATACAAGCAACAAAGTTACAGTCATAAGTGGAAGGAGATGGATGATGGGAATGATGAGAAGATTAATAGTAGTGAAGATTTAGTAAATAGTTTGACAGTGTTGTGGGAATTATTTTTTTTGCAGAGTGATGGCGTTCGGGAAAAAACTGTTCTTGTGTCTAGTTGTTCTGGTGTGCTGTGCTCTATAGTGTCGTTTTGAGGTTAGGAGTTGAAACAGTTTATGTCCAGGATGTGAGGGATCTGTAAATATTTTCACAGCCCTCTTTTTGATTCATGCAGTATACAGGTCCTCAATGGAAGGCAGGTTAATAGCAATTGTTTTTTCTGCAGTTCTAATTATCCCCTGAAATCTGTGTCTGTCTTGTTGGGTTGCAGAACCAAACCAGACAGTTATAGAGGTGCAGATGACAGACTCAATAATTCCCCTAAGTCTTTATTGCAGAGGAAAACAGTTTTCAGCATATGTTGATATAGTATTAACTGCAACAGCATCATAGTGGGGCCAGTGTGAAGGACATTTTATTCAGGAAATAGCTGAAACCTACACTCTACGTGCAAAGAGGCCCAATGCAGGGGCGGGATTCTACCGGTTCGGACCGGTTCTGGTGAACCAGTAGCTCCAACAATCAGCTGGGAGCAAACAGGTTCACTCTGATGATCAGGTCGGTCCGCCCACCTGCCAGTGCACATCTTACCTTTATCTTCTCAGCTGATTGGCGCAGCAGAGAGGATTGCCGTGCCTCAGCTGTGTTACTCCCAAGTGGTAACACAGAAGGTTAGTATTTGTAAAACTGTGCATGCGCGCGATCACCAAACTGGTTGTTAAACTGGCAGCATCACTGGCCCAATGAGAATAGAGATATGACTGCGGGTGGGGGTAGGCATTGGCTTAGACAAGTCACATATAACACTATGAAGCTGAAAACCTCAGAGATTGCAATTGTTTTGTGCAACAAATATTCACTGGATAAGAAACATAGGTTACCAGGACATTTCAATATTTGGTCCTTTGACAAGATGGCTCATGTCTGAGAAGGCTATGCAATTGGATTCAGTAATGTTCCTTTGCCACTGAAAAGAAAAAAGGTTATAGTGAGACCGATTTCACAAACTGTGGGTGCTATTAAGTGGGTATCAATTTGTGTCTCTTTTCTTCCACTTAATGTTTATATAAACATGTGTCTAATGAATAAGGTGCTAAAATGACTTTGAAATAAAGCTGGGAATCCCAAATGAAATGGACTTGTTAAAGTTCATTTTCTGTAGATTATAATGGCAGCAAGTTTATAAATGAGTTATCATTTATGCCTTGTAGAGAAACAGCTGCTAAGTTAGAGACATTTAAAATAGATTTTAAGATTCTTGAAACGTTAGATTGTGAAGAGCTATAAGGCTTTATGATGCATCTATTAGCTTGACATATACTGTTCTTCTAAAACAGGGGTCAGCAACCTGCGGCTCTGGAGCCGCATGTGGCTCTTTCACCACTCTGCTGCGGCTCCCTGTCACTCAAAATATGTGTCACAACCGCCAATTTGCAACACCCACTGGCACATGATTTATTGAGTTTTTCAACCCCCAGTAGGCCAACCATGTATAAATCCAAGAAAAGAAAAGTTTCAGAAGAAAACATAACATTTAATTCAACTACATATGCTAGTTTTGTGGCCGCTCAAGAAATAGTCAGGCACGGGAGGGGTTTTGTGGCTCCCGGTGTTTTCTTTTCTGTGGGAAATGGGTCCAAATGGCTCTTTGAATGTTTAAGGTTGCAGACCCTTGTTCTAAATACAAGTTTCTCTTGAGCAACAGACAGACAATAGCTTACTTTTTGGTTGTTAGGTGAATAACCCAGAGATATATGATTGGTTACCATAGGAAGAAGAATGAAGGAGAAAATAGATATTTTGACAAGCAAAATTGTTCTGACTCTTCTTTCTATCCTGAACTTTGTTCAGAGAAAACTATCTTAGACGTTAACATTGTTTGCTGACATAACCTGAGCAATTGTGCACATCCAAATTTGCTACTGGTATTCTTCTATTTTCCCCTACTCTTTTATTAAATGAATGTGATTTTTTTTCCCAGATAGTGATTGCTAAAACTTCCATCACAAGGACATGCATAACTGTCACTTGCGTAATAAAGAAAGTATTGTTCCAATATTGTCTTTTTCTGGGTTATAAATATCCATTCCTGTGCAAAACTATTGCAAAAATATGAGAGGCAAAATGTGTAAAAGAGCCATGGTGATGCAGTGGTTAGAATGTAGTACTCAGGGAAATAGTGGAATTAAATTGTTTTTACTGTGGGCACGGCTTGGTGGAAGTGGTGTGGCTTGGTGGGCGTGGCAGGGGAAGGATACTGCAAAATCTCCATTCCCACCCCACTCCAGGGGAAGGATACTACAAAATCCCCATTCCCTCCCCACTCCTGGGGGAAGGATATTGCAAAATCTCCATTCCCACCCCACTCTAGGGCCAGCCAGAGGTGGTATCTGCCAGTTCTCCGAACTGCTCAAAATTTCCGCTATCGATTCTCCAGAACCTGTCAGAACCTGCTGAATAGCACCCTAGCTACAGGGCTAATTCACCACTCACTCCAAGAGTTCGATTCTGAGCAGCTCAAGGTTGACTCAGCCTTCTTTCTTTCTAGGGTTAGTAAAATGAGGCCCCAGATTGTTGGGGTAATATGCTGCTGACTCTGTAAACTGCTTAGAGAGGGCTGTAAAGCACTGTGAGGCAGTATATAAGTCTATGGGCTATTGCTATATGTTGGACGGGTGGCTGAGTAAATGGTGGAAACAACGGAAAAGAGAAAGATGCCAATACTACTCTTTCTTGAACAGCAGTTGTTGCTTCTTTTTATCCGAATAATATCCTCTTCAGCTGCATTGACCATCCGGAATGACAATGACTTGATCTCATCTGGTCTTTGGCTATACAGTTATTCGAGAAGTTTTACAAAAAATGTCTGCAGGGATTCCTGAAGGGGGGGGGGGTGTCAATAGAAAACCTGTTATTTTGTCCAACCACTTCAGCATCTGGGTTGAAGTGAATCAATGAAGAATCAAAGGTAACATTCTCACTGATTTACCACAGGCCTGTGTTTATATATACTATTAAAACCAGACATGGGAGTTATGAATGAGTGTTGGGTCACCTTGAAATTGATGAGAATGTATTATTTAGCAGCTGGTATGGCCAAGGTCACTTTTCACTAGATGCGGAAAATGTTCAAATGTTTTCCTTGAACTCATTTTCTCTGTTTCTAATTCGCAGGTTGGGAAAGTTATTGGAAAGTTTTGTTCTCTAGTTGAATGGCCTTTGCTTCTTAGCTCCAATAACATTAGAAATAATTTTTTAAAAACAGATTTATAACACTGATTTTTTTCAAATTACCCTAAAACAGCTTTGTAACATGTAGGGGGTATTCAACTGAATAGATGTCAACCTTCTACCTTCCATTGCCCTCGGCTACTACAAAAATAACCCCCTTCCTTAGTGTATATGGGTTGGTAGAGACAGCTCAACCAAGGCCTTGAGATGTAGCCTTTTCATTTCTCTGGAGAAGAACTTCGTGGTAGTCTCTCAAATACTGGAATACTGCCATCATGCCCCTCCCCCATGTCCTTCTTTTTTCTCAACTAGCCAAACCCAAATCCCGCAACTGTTCTTCATATGTTTTAGTTGCCAGGCCTGTAATCAACTTAGTTGCTGAATTATGCCAATCCAATGACTTATCTGGTTATAGGTTCAGCAATCAGAAAGAAATAAAAAAGAGTATTAATTAGATCAAATATTAGTACTTTTTATACAACTTTCATAAGACCACACCTAGTATATTGCATCAGGTTTGGTCACCACATTATAAAAAAGATATTGAGACTCTGAAAAGAGTGCAGAGAAGAGGAACAAAGATGATTAGGGGGCTGGAGGCTAAAACATATGAAGAAAGGTTGTAGGAATTGGGTATGTCTAATCCTAATACAAAGAAGGACTAGAAGTAACATGATAGCAGTCTTCTCAAGAAGCTTGGGAAATTTTGAAAAGTGAGGTTATAAAAGCCCAGTCAAGCACAATACCAGTGAAGAAGAAAATAACAGCTCTCAAAAGAAACCAGCATGGAAGCATAAAGAATTCTTTGACAAATTGAAAGATAAAAAGAACAAGTATAAAAAGTGGAAAGGGGGCCTTGAGTTTGACACCCCTGTAGTAGGGTAATCAAAACCTTCGGAAGTAAGGAAGGCCAGAATACCTAACCTGATGTGATGGAGCATATATCAGCATCTACAAGAGGGATGATTTTGATAACTCAGAGCTTTCCCAGGAAGAAACCCAGACCAAGAGTCATGCTGTCTCAAACTGGCTAATGGAGGGAAGAAGAGGGTCAGGGTAAACACACCTGTTGCAAATGTATAATGTCTCAGGATATATCCTATAGCTTACTAAGTTATAGCTTCAATTCCAGACAATTTTGTCTGTTAGGTATGAGCAAATAAATGATTGGATTCAATTGGATTTTATAGTTTCATCTCTAGGTTTGGGCCTGACTCCTGTTAGCCATTGTTGTATACAGTTAAAAGCCTTTGTAGGACTCACACAGCTCTATTTTATAATGGAACTTACTTGTCCAACCTGTTTCCCATTTATCTTTTTCCCCCCTCTTAAGATAAGGAATGAACAAATGTCTTTTGTGCTCCTTTCTTTTTCTAGGAATGAAATCTGGCTGCTTTCTGTTTCTTCTCAATTGTGTTTAAACTAGGAAATTACTATAATTAATGCCAGAGGTGGAGCACAAAGAGTTTGTCACTCGGTTCAATTTCTTGCCCTCATTTGCTTCTTTTGTCTGTAAACAAGCTAGCATGTTCCGTCCTGAGATTTGGGGTTCTGGGTTCCATTCCTCTTTTCCGTTCTTTCCAAATGTCCATCATTCTACCAGAAATGACCAAAGTTCCAATGCAGTGATTAACAACTGTTCTTCAGGCATCATGTTCTTTCAGATGGGTTGAAACAGACTTTTACCTGTGTTTCTTGGTAATTTCCCATCCAAGTACCAACCAAGACCCATCCAGTTTAGCTCTGGTTGGCCAAGATCAACCAGATGCTGCTACATGCAGAGGCATTTTATTGTTACTTATCATTTTATTCTATGCATTTAAATATTTTGCAGTAGATAAATTACAATAGCCAAATTGGTATAATGATCAAGAAAGTCAGGCTAGAAACTGGGAGACTATGAGTTCTAATCCCACCTTAGGCATGAAGCCAACTGGGTGACCTTGGCCCAACCACTCTCTCTAAGTCCTAGAACCATGATAGCTAACCTATGGCACACATGCAAGAGGTGGCATGCAGTGCCCTGTCTGATGGCAGGTGAGCTGTCGCCCCAGGTCAGTTCCACTGTGCATGTGCACATGCCTCCTGCCAGCCTTCTGATTTTTGGGTCTCAGCTGTGCATGCGGGGGATGGGGCGCATGCTGGAGAGTGTGGGGGTTTGTGCATGCATGCACGGGAGTGGGGAGAGCACGGAGGTCACACACACATGCATGATAGGCAGAGGGAAAGCAGTGGGAGAGCTCGTGCAGGTGAGGGGTTGGAAGGAGCGTGGGGGTCACACGTGCATGCATGGGGGCGGGGGAGTGCAGGGGTTTGCACGTGCATGTGCGGGGATTGGAGGGAGCATGGGGGGTTGTGCACGCATGCATGGGGGAGAGCATGGGGGGGTTCTTTCAGCACATGATGACAAAAAGGTTAGCCATCACTGTCCTAGAAGAAGGAAATGGCAAACCACTTCAGAAATCTTGGCAAGAAAACTGTAGGGACTAATTCAGGCAGTTCCCAGGAGTCAATAAATAAATTATGCGTTTATTATTTATCATTATACAGAGATATATAATTTACACAGTGGAAATGAATACAAAATGTTAAAACAAAAAGCTGTCTGTGCTTACACGAGACAAGTTTATTAAGGCTACCGGATCTGGCTACAAATTTTGCAAAACCATTAGAGGGCAGGAAAGAGATACACAGAAAACTGTAGTAGTTGTCTGGAATTTTGGAAGTTAGATCTGGTAGTTCTAACGTTTATGCAACAAACCTAAATACTGTTAAAGGTTGACACAAAGAATCTTGGGAATTGTACAAGAAGAAATGTAGTTCTCATTATTCGAAATGATTTTAAGAAAGAGCAACTTTAGCATATTTCAGATGAGGGATAAACCATGACTGGTAAACTAACAACACATTTAAGTTGGTGGTTTATACATGGTACAGTATATGGTAGTGGCCAAAATTGTGGAAACCTTTTGGGAAAAGTATATTCTCTAAAACTAGCTAATAACATCACTTTTTTGGGGGAAGTAGTAACCATAAAATTATATATCAGTGGAAAGATAATTTATTCAAGAATGTAATGCAGTGGTAGTCAACCTGGTCCCTACCGCCCACTAGTGGGCGTTCCAGCTTTCATGGTGGGTGGTAGGGGTTTTGTCTGATACTGAAGCACTTTCCTTTTTTTAAATTTAATTGACTTTTTAAAAAAATTTCATAGCATTATTTAAAAACATTTTCATTAGGTTTTCATAAAATTCCCCGTGACAATTTAAATTTCCGAAAATATACTACTTGTATCGCCCGCGCATAAGCTTAATTCACGTTACGTAAGTGAAACTAAATGGCATTATAGTGCCTTGTCCCAGAATAGCTCGCTCATCTCCCCCCACACCACCCAGCTGTAACAGACAAGCAGAACTGGTAGCCGGCGCCCCCCCAAACCCAATTCACGATGCGCGAGAGGCATACGCAGACGACGATACACGACACATTACTGTGGAATCGATAGGCGGTTAGAAAATTTTACTACTAACAGAGATACAAAAGTGGGCGGTAAGTATAAAAAGGTTGACTACCCCTGATGTAATGCAATAACTTTTATGGAGGATTTGCTATTAGACTAGCAGTTACAGTATAAAGAAGAAAAGTGAAACATGTAGAAAAACCAAGATATACAAAAATTATCACCATGTCAGTTAATAGTTGGGTAACCTTTAGCATGAATTACAGCCTTACAACATCTTCCCATGGAGTAAACCAAGTCTTTTAGTTCTGCAGCTGTTCTAATATGAAACCAAGATTGAATGATTTCTTTTATTAACTGAGTTTTTATTGCTGGGTCGCTTCTGACTAACAAGTTTCTTTAACCGGCTCCATAGATTTTCAATTGAATTAAAGTATAGGCTATTCCCAGGCCATTCCAGCAGTGGAATATGATTATCTTGAAACTCAAAAAAAAAAAGTGGTGTTATTAGCCATTAAACCTCAAAAATATACTTTCCTCAAAAGATTTCCACAATTTTGGCCACTACTGTATGGTTCTTTTTTATAGGGTGGTTATTTCAAGACATTATTTGTTTGGGCTCTATAATGTAAATCTGACATAAAGAACCTTTAAAAAATTACATGTTGCTAGCCTACATTTTTGCAGCCTGGAAATGGGCTAAGCACATGCAAATCCCCTAGCCAAAAGCTTTTCTTATTTCTATGAAGTATATTCAGTAGATCCAACATAGGTGCCTGATGGATACTAGAGGGCTTCAGAGTAAGCTTGGGATTGTTTCTGAGAGTCTGTGCCTTAGTTGCCACTTGAAATAAGATTTTGGAGTGGATCTCATCTGTATGGACTTCCTTCGGCCATGGATCTCAGGGAATTCCTTGATTACAGAGAAACTCTGAATGATAAAACAACATAAGAAATGTCAAAATGCTACTGGATGAAAATGAAGAGTAAATCTAGCCAAACGTGGGTAAGGAGTTATTTTGTAGCAATTAGTCAGCAGAACATAGTTATTTTTCTGACCTTATTACATCTGTTTAAGGTGATGCAATCTATAAATAAGGAATGTTGTGATCCAGGCCCAAGTAGGTAGTATTAGACGCAATCAATTCAAAAACAAACAGACTTTATTAGAACAGCTGAGAATTAACTCATTCTCAGCGTAGTCCAAACTAAATCAAAACAAATTCTTCATAACACAATTCTTCAGTCTTATCACCAACCTTGGTCTAATTAGGCAAACTGCCAAAGGCTTTTCTTGGCAAAAGTTCAAAAGCAGAAGACGCCAACAAGAAATAAATGCAGCAAGACAAGGAGCAAGTCTATCAACATTGATTTCCGACAAAGAGCCCAAGAGCCATTGCTGGTCTTTTAAGCCTTATGGGAGGGGCCAATCATCTCTTGGCCCTACTCCCAAATTGTCCTCTTTGCTCTAGCTGCTCTTGCCTTCTGGCAGCACCTCTCATGCATGCACTAGGAACAGTCTCCTCCTGTTCCTTTGCTTCTCTACTGTCTGCCTCTGAAGGCTCCAGAGTCCACACCTCACTCCCAGATGACCCTGGCCCCATCTCTGCCTCTGACACAGAGCCCTCATCTGGGCCTTCTCCAGCCTCCAGGATTGGCCCATGTTCTTCCTCAGCCTCATTACTGTCCGACTCCAGTTCGGATAGTGCCAACTCCGCAGGCTGCTGGTGGACCACAACAAGGAGGGAACTGGAGAACATGTGCAGGGCTATTGTGAATATTACTTTAGGTACACCAGACTAGAAGGCAAAAATTACAAAACTGTGTCTCAGTTATGTTGGCTGTATCATGTGTGGGAATTCACTGGAGAAAGCAATTATGTTTGGAAGAGTTATATATAAAAGGAAATCAGGACGTCAAAGGAAACAGTGGCTGGATACTATCAAAGCTGACACCAGAGTATAGAAAAACTCAAAAAAATAGTGCAAGTTTGGAAGATGTGGAGAAACCTGGAACATAGAGTCATCAAGAGTTAGACTCAATTGAATTGATAACATCATCATCATCATCACTTTAGGTATCCATTGCATAAAAGATTGGTTTGCTTGAAGCTGGATTATAGCTGTACAGGGGAAAGTGGCTGAGATGAATTTTGCCCAGTCTTCTGGGAAAAGTTTGAACCTGTTAGTCCCAATGAAATGGACAGAGCCCTTGAAGCTGTGAGCTTAGCCCCCTGTGTTTTAGATCCACATATCTCCTGATCAGTTAAGGCTTCCTGTGAGATGACATGTGGTAGTTAATGCTTCTCTGTGGAAGTAAGCAATGCCACCTGCTTTAAAAAAGGGGCTTATCAAAAGATCAAAAGCTTTTTTTGTCCTAATAAAAGTACACATACTTCAAGCTACATGGCACCTTTATTATGAGGCACGATTCTCCTGCAAATAAAAGAATAAGAAAGAGTTGCAGGAGATGGATCCCTAAGGTGCTTGGAGATGGTGCATTGACCTATTGCTAGAACCCCAGATGTTAATTCTTAGGAGGAATAACCCAGAAAATATGTGTGTGTGTGTGTGTGTGTATCAAAATAATCAAACAATCAAAATAATACTAAAATGCCTTGTTAGCATTTCATACTGCAAGAACTTCAAGTGATCAAAATAATTCCTTGGTATTTACTGAAAAATGACTCAATATGAAAGCTTATTTACACAATTTTTATACAGTATGTGGAGAAATTTCTACTACCTTTTCCTCTTGAAGGAGAAGGAGAAGAACGGATGGAGCATCTCTATTGCATGACCCATCACTTCATAACTTGTTAATTTTCACTATCAGTTTATAACTGAGTGCATGTTCTAAGGCAGGGGTCTCCAACCTTGGCAACTTTAAGACTTGTGGACTTCAACTCCCAGAATTCCTCAGCCAGCAAAGAGGAATTCTGGGAGTTGAAGTCCACAAGTCTTAAAGTTGCCAAGGTTGGAGACCCCTGTTCTAAGAAACAGTTTCGTGCAGTGATTAAGGCATTGGGTTATTAACCAAGAGACTGCCAGTTCTAGTCCTACTTTAGGCCCAAAACCAGCTGGAAGACTTAATCATAATCATAATCATAATAACATAATAACTTTGGGCCAGTCACTTTCTCTCAGACCTAGAAAGGAGGCAATGGCAAAACACACACCAGAAAACCTTGCCAAGAAAACTGCAGGGACTTGTCCAGGCAATGCCTGAGAATCAGGCCACAGTTAAACAGAATAATAATAAAAAAAATAGCAGCCACATTACATGAACAGTTCTCTTAATTGGCCTAAGCCAGGGGTCACCAACCTTTTGAACCTCAGGGACCACTAAATTCATAATTTTATATTCCACGGACCACTAATATGATCTGCCTAATGACCAGCTGGGTGGGCGTGGCAAGGTGGTCATATGACTGGGTGGGTGTGGCCAACTCAATGTCACTCACGTTGAAGGGCGCCTTGCCAGCCTCTACTCACTACTTTTGGCCTGCTTACCTGGGTTCCTTAGGGCCCCAACAGGAAGCAATTGCTGGAGCTAAACATCCACCATGAGAAAGAGTTGGCAAAACAGCTGGCTCAGTTCAAATTGAATCTGGCCGAGAAGGAGGCTCAGTAAAAGCACCTCACTGAGGACTAGGAGCATAAGCTTTCCAAGCAGAGGGAAGACATGCAGGAGTGCAAGGCCAGGTACCGGCGCCTGGAGCTCAGCGGGCTGAGATGGTCAGCCAGTTCCAGTGGAATGAGGCCTTCCACCAGCAGCACTTCCCTCCAGCCTTCACCCAAAGCCCCTCACCAGGAAGCCGAAGCAGACCCCAAGTGAGAATTTCTGCCTCCCTCCAACCCGGACAAAAAGACCTCAAAGAGGGAGACTCTTTGCAGCAACACAAACGTTCATTGTACATATCCGGCCCAGGGGGTGTAGTTTGAGGACCCCTGATTTAGTTCAATATAAAAAATGCAAATAATTTTTCTGCGGACCACCAAAATTTACTCCCGGACCTCCAGTGGTCCACAGACCACCAGTTGGTGACCACTGTCCTAAGCTATTTTTGATTGCAATGTAGCAGAGAATGGATACGTTTTTTGGATAAAGCACTGGAGAACAGCATGCCAGCTAAGGGAGCAAATGAGTTCTAAACTCACCAATCACCTCTGAATGCTTCTTATCTGTGTAACATTCCTGTGAGAAGCATTTGATTGAGATGGGAGACTCAGCTTTTATTTACTCAGTAAAGTCTAGATTGAATAATATTCAAATCAAGATTTCACTAATCTCAGCCAAATATTCCATTATTAAAATCTCTTTTGGTTTGCTTCAGATTCACACGCGCTCTGACTCATTTTTTATTAATTCCCAGTTCCTTAAACAAACAAGGAAACAAACATACAGAACTTTGTACATATTTTACTTTAAAGGAGTTGTTTAACCATGCACTGCATTGTTAAAAATTATAGACACACTGATGTTTTTTGTAAACCCCAGAATCTGAAAATGTGTAGGATCACGTGCAGTATATCACTACACCCCAATCTGCAGATGAAGACAGTTGAATCACTTAGAACAATTAATCAGTGGAACAACTTGCCTGCAGAAGTTGTGAATGCTCCAACACTGGAAATTTTTTAGAAAATGTTGGATAACCATTTGTCTGAAATGGTGTAGGGTTTCCTGCCTGGGCAGGGGGTTGGACTAGAAGACCTCCAAGGTCCCTTCCAACTCTGTTGTTGTTGTTGTTGTTGTTGTTGTTGTTGTTGTTGTTGTTGTTGTTGTTATTATTATTATTATTATTATTATTATTATTATTATTATTATTATTATTATTATTATATGAATCAGTGGTGAAATCTAAATTTCTTTCCTACCGGTTCTGTGGGCGTGGCTTGGTAGGGGAGTCATGTGACTGGGTAGGCATGGCTATATAACCATGTGGCTAGGGGATCAAAAGACAGAAACTCACTCTCACTAACAATGTCCTGCTGGAGCAGGGTTAGAATAGATGACCTCCAGGTCCCTTCCAGCCCTGGATTATCCCCTGAAGCTGCGTCTAGTGCCAGGTTTTTAGTCCATCCTTCCTTTCCTCTCCTTTTTCCTCCCTCTTTCTTTCTTTCTTTCTTTCTTTCTTTCTTTCTTTCTTTCTTTCTTTCTTTCTTTCTTTCTTTCTCTCTCTCTCTCTCTCTCTCTCTCTCTCTCTCTCTCTCTCTCTCTCTCTCAAATGAAACCCCCCCCCAGGTTTTGCCTAGCAGGCTTCAGCTTTTTTACCTTTTAAAAATGCTTTTAAAAGTAAAAAAAAAAAAGCCTCTGACGATCAGGCACCTCGAGCTGGGATCATCAGAGGCTTATTTTAACCCTTTAAAAGCATTTTTTACAACCTCTTTGGCCAAAGAGGTTATTTAAAAAAATGCTTTTAAAAGTAAAAAAAAAGGGGGGGGGATCTGACGAGCTCGTCGCTCAGCTGGGCATGGGGTGGGGGCAGGGACTTTTGCTACCGGTTCTTCGAACCACCCGCCGCTATTGCTACTGGATTGGCTGATCCGGTCTGAACCGGGAGCATTTCACCCTCAGTTGAATGAAACTAGAGTGATGCAGAAAAATAATTTTGCATACTTTCCTCCCATTCAGTTTCATAAGGATAATTCATTATTGGTTTCTTCCTCTCCCCACTCTTTCTTCAATTCTTATGGATGAGATGTTTTTGCATTTAACAACTACGCTTGTGGTGCATCCAGAATAATATTGAACTAAATACACTCAAAACCGTAGAAATGGTGGTAGACTGTAGGAGAAACCCTCCCACCTATTACAATACTAGACAACACAGTATCAACAGCAGGGTCCTTCAAGTTTCTAGGTTCTATCATATCTCAAGGCTTAAAATGGACACCTAACATCAAAAACATCATCAAAAAAGGTCAACAAAGACTGTTCTTTCTGCGCCAACTCAGAAAGCTCAAACTGCCCAAGGAGCTGCTGATCCAGTTCTACAGAGGAATTATTGAGTCTGTCATCTGCACCTCTGTAACTGTCTGCTTTGGCTCTGCAATCCAACAAGACAGACTTCAGAGGATAATTAGAACTGCAGAAAAAACAATTGCTACCAATCTGCCTTCCATTGAGGACCTGTATACTGCATGAATCAAAAAGAGGGCTGTAAAAATATCTACAGAACTCTCACATTCTGGACATAAATCGTTTCAATTTCTACCCTCAAAATGATGCTATAGGGCTCTGCGCACCAGAACAAGACACAAGAACAGTTTTTTCCCTAATGCCATCACTCTGCTAAACAACTTATTCCCACAACACGGTCAAATTAACTACTAAGTCTATAGTCCTTACTAGTACCTATCTCTTCCCATTTATGGCTATATCCATGTTGCTTGTATCTTTACAACTTATATTGTTTTTATTGTTTCCTAGTATGATTTGATTGCTTCTTAGTATCCAATGACTATCACAAGTGTTGTATCTATACTATGACTAAGTGTTGTATCTTATGATTCTTATATTTATATAAAAATATATTTTATTTTTTCTTTATGTACACTGAGAGCATATGCACTAAAGACAAATTGCTTGTGTGTCCAATCACACTTGGCCAATAAAAAATTCTATTCTTAAAAAAAAAAAAGGGGGGGGGATCTGACGAGCTCGTCGCTCAGCTGGGCATGGGGTGGGGGCAGGGACTTTTGCTACTGGTTCTCCGAACCACCCGCCGCTATTGCTACCGGATTGGCTGATCCGGTCTGAACTGGGAGCATTTCACCCCTCAGTTGAATGAAACTAGACTGATGCAGAAAAATAATTTTGCATACTTTCCTCCCATTCAGTTTCATAAGGATAATTCATTATTGGTTTCTTCCTCTCCCCACTCTTTCTTCAATTCTTATGGATGGGATGTTTTTGCATTTAACAACTACGCTTGTGGTGCATCCAGAATAATATTGAACTAAATACACTCAAAACCGTAGAAATGGTGGTAGACTGTAGGAGAAACCCTCCCACCTATTACAATACTAGACAACACAGTATCAACAGCAGGGTCCTTCAAGTTTCTAGGTTCTATCATATCTCAAGGCTTAAAATGGACACCTAACATCAAAAACATCATCAAAAAAGGTCAACAAAGACTGTTCTTTCTGCGCCAACTCAGAAAGCTCAAACTGCCCAAGGAGCTGCTGATCCAGTTCTACAGAGGAATTATTGAGTCTGTCATCTGCACCTCTGTAACTGTCTGCTTTGGCTCTGCAATCCAACAAGACAGACTTCAGAGGATAATTAGAACTGCAGAAAAAACAATTGCTACCAACCTGCCTTCCATTGAGGACCTGTATACTGCATGAATCAAAAAGAGGGCTGTGAAAATATCTACAGAACTCTCACATTCTGGACATAAACTGTTTCAACTTCTACCCTCAAAATGATGCTATAGGGCTCTGCGCACCAGAACAAGACACAAGAACAGTTTTTTCCCTAATGCCATCACTGTGCTAAACAGCTTATTCCCACAACACGGTCAAATTAACTACCAAGTCTATAGTCCTTACTAGTACCTATCTCTTCCCATTTATGGCTATATCCATGTTGCTTGTATCTTTACAACTTATATTGTTTTTATTGTTTCCTAGTATGATTTGATTGCTTCTTAGTATCCAATGACTATCACAAGAGTTGTATCTATACTATGACTAAGTGTTGTATCTTATGATTCTTATATTTATATAAAAATATATTTTATTTTTTCTTTATGTACACTGAGAGCATATGCACTAAAGACAAATTGCTTGTGTGTCCAATCACACTTGGCCAATAAAAAATTCTATTCTTAAAAAAAAAAAACCTAGTGATGAGGTGGCCAAGACTGCACTTGGCATATAAAAAAAGGGTGGGCCTTTGATTGCTCACCCACCCCCACAATTTCAAAGCCCCTGAGTGTTGCTGTGGCTGCTCTTGCTCAGGAGGACATTCTAAGGACATTCTAAGATGTTCTTCATAGTCCTTCTGAGCTATGGACTGAGCCATTTGAAGAGGGGAAAGTATATGCAACCAGGAAAGATATGCAACAGAAAACATGACAGCATGTCCCATAGTCCATAGCTTCCAATATAAACTTAGCTTGACAACAACACCAAGAAAATCCCAAAGACATTCTCAAGCAGCTCTGAAAAAACTTCAAAAGAAACTCTCAAGGACCTCAAAACAAAACATATAAATTAAAAGCCAGAAGTCTTTTCTCCCCGACAAAGAAGAGGAATTACTGAGCAATTCCATGGCAGATTTCAGAACACCATTAAACAAAATGCCTGTGCGACATTCCCCCATTAACGCTTCTTTCTGAATGGTATCATTTATTTAACAAGAAGAATCTTTGCTTTTTTGCAGTGAACATTATGGCCTTCCCTCTTCAACCCATCAATTTCGAACTGGTGTTATTCTCATTTTCTTTCTCCATTTTGCTTTCTGTTTGCAACATCAGTTAGCGCTCAGCCGGGATTATTCCTCCTCCTTCTGTATCTTTCAAAATTAAAGAAGATTAGGGCATTCGCAACAAACCTCAGAATAATGATAGCAGACCACAAGTATTTGGTTCTGCGCACAAATACATTTCTCAGAAAAACTTGTTGGCTCTGCTAGTTTAACAAGCTGTCCCTTCTTGTTTCTGCCTCAAAGAGAATTGCATGAGGATAACATAGATATGGTCTGTGAAAGAATCTTTTTTTCTCAAAACACTGGGCTATGTTACTTGCCAGATAACTGTTTTTTTTCTTTACAGGAAAGGAATAACTAAACAACAAATGAAAGTACGAAAGTATGCACTGTTTGTTAAAGAAAGAAATGCAGGTGGGTTCTTAGAACACAGTTTGGTTTTGAAAACCTCCCGTGCTGTTGCATTTTGTATCTGTTTCAACTTCTGAGTAGTCTTCAGAGGAAGCCCCACAGTCAACACATTGCAAAAATCCAACCAGGAGGTGACAAAGACTTAAAGAACTGAATCAAGGCCTTTTCAACCAGAAATGGGCACAGTTGGTAAAGTTGTATTTATTTATTTATTTATTAATCGTATTTGTATACCGCCCTATCTCCCGAAGGACTCAGGGCGGTTAACAGGCACATAAAAACACATAAATACAGAGTAAAATAACAATTAAAAAAACTTATTCTAAAAGCCGAATATTTAAAACAATATAAAAAATAAAACCCATTTAAAACCCATAAATTTAAAATCTAATCCAGTCCTGCGCAAATGAATAAGTGTGTTTTAAGCTCGCGACAGAAGGTCCGGAGGTCCGGAAGTTGACGAAGTCCCGGGGGTAGTTCGTTCCAGAGGGTGGGAGCCCCCACAGAGAAGGCCTTTCCCCTGGGCGTCGCCAGACGACACTGCCTCGCTGACAGCACCCTGAGGAGTCCCTCTCTGTGAGAGCGCACGGGTCGGTGAGAGGTATGAAGTGCCACCTATCCACAACTGGCCCCCTACCCCTCTAGCAGGACCATGGGTCTAGGACAGGGGTCGGCAACCTTCAACACTCAAAGAGCCACAAAGGTCCTATCCGGAAGCCCCCCATTCAATTCTGGAGCCAACCGGAAGTCAGGTTCCCCCACCAAAGAGTTTCCTCCTAGGGCGGCATCCTTTTTTCCTCTGCCAACCGGAAGTCTGGTTCCCCCCACCATAGAGTCTCATCCTAGTGTGGCATCTGTTTTCCTCTGCCAACAGGAAGTCTGGTTCCCCCACCATAGAGTCGCCTCCTAGCGGGGCATCCCTTTTCCTCTACTGGCCTAACTGAAAGGCCTATCAGTTGTGGAGCCAACAGGCAACAGGGAGCCACAGCAGAGGGATGAAAGGGCCACATGTGGCTCCAGAGTTGCGAATTGCCGACCCCTGGTCTAGGAGGAACACCAAATTGTCCATTGACTCTGAGTGGGGAATGCGGGTGGAAAATCCCTGGATCCAGAGTTGGGTGGCAAAGGGAGCTGGGCAAATCTACAATCATTCTTGTCACTGGGTTTAAGTTATAGCCAGTTCCTTCCCATTCAAACTGCCCACCCCCCAAAAAAATCTGGTCACTTAGAAAGAATGGGGGCATCCTTGCTTGGTTGATGCAGGGCAGAGATATATAGCAGTATCATCAGCATACTTTACATTTTGCTGACAAAAATGGCAGTGAGTTTTAATGCACAACCATTCCATTCTCCATTCCTCTGAAAACAACAAAATACCTTATCCCACCAGACTTGAAATCCTAGGCTTAGAAAACTTGGAACTCCGTAGCCTTCGACAAGACCTAAGTTTAACTCATAGAATTATCTATTGTAATGTCCTTCCTGTTAAAGACTACTTCAGCTTTAATTGCAATAATACAAGGGCAACCAACAAATTTAAACTTAATGTCAACCGCTTTAATCTAGATTGCAGAAAAGATGACTTCTGTAACAGAATCATCAGTGCTTGGAATACTTTACCTGACTCTGTGGTCACTTCTTATAATCCTAACAGGTTTAACCAAAAACTTTCCACTATTGACCTCACCCCATTCCTAAGAGGACCATAAGGGGCGTGCATAAGCGCACAAATGTGCCTACCGTTCCTGTCCTATTGTTTTTCTTTTCTTCTTCCTATATATATATAGATGCTTATACCTCCCAATATTTACTCATATATATGTTTATATATTATAAAATCTTTTTATATGATGTTGTGACAAAATAAATAAATAAAATAAATAAATAAACCCAAGGTAGTTTGGGCTGCCTCATAAGGGCAGCTATTGAATCATGAAATCAATTAGGTCTTTGCTCAGTCCTAATGATCTAACGTTGTCATTTTGGTGCCCTCCATACCAATCTCCAAACAATTTATTTTCAGAGAATGTGTATTTAAATCTATTGCAAGTGTTAGCAATTGTAGAGAATATTTTCAACTCAGGGTTGAACTGTGGAGTCCTTGGTGCTCCCTAAGTTTGGTTGTTTTCTTGCAGATGTTTCATTACCTAGTTGGGTAGTGAAATGTCTGCAAAACGACAACAACAACCAAGTTCAGAGAGCATCAAGGATACCGCATTATCAGATGTGTATTACATAGCCAACTGGCTGTCTAGTCCATTGATACATAGATTCACCTGTTTCTATTCCTGTGTGCAATTTACTTCCTTTTTCTTGACAAAATCATTTTAAAAAAATAAATCTGATGCCTATTTGATATACGTAACCATTAGAACTATTTAGAGTTTCTGTGCGTGATAGGCAGGGGGTATCTGTGTGCATGGGAAGAAAAAAAAAAGTCCTAGGTTTCTGCAGCATTGAGATTTAAATTCAGCTAGAATGTTTAAGATCTTTTCTATCTAATGTGCCTTGATACAGCCAAGCAAACATTAAAGAGGATTTGGGATTTCAACATAAAAACTGCGGATTGAGCTAAAAAAAAAAAAAAGAAGAAGAGTAATGCTTTTTGCGTCCTTGACCATTTTATAATGTTTTTAGAATTTATAGGGATGTGATCTAATAACTTCCCTTTTTAGTTGCAATGTGTTTTGGCTACTTTTTAATTATTTTTTTTTAATACCAGCAAATCTTCGCTCTCCAAAAACTAAGTATGCTTCTTTCCCCAGGGTTTGAAGAGCAGAACTGATGTTTGGCTTTAATTATTTACTGGTCATTTGTGAGAAGCACTTTCCACTGTCACAAACCATCAGGTTAGAACAGGCTTCCTGATTCTAGATAAATTGGATTACAACTTCTTACATGTGCCTCATTGTTAGGGATTATGGGAATACTATTTTGAAGGCATTACCCATGAGGAAATTGACTCTTCGGATTCGGTTGAGAATGAATAATTTGGTGGGCCAAGGACAGAAGATACTGAGAAAAGTTTGATGTGGTTTGATGTCTAGAGGGAGGGAATCCTTATGCTAAGCATATTTGCCAAAAAGAGGGGAAAATAGGACTTCTTTAATATGTATTTGGCTCTTAGAACAGGGATGTCAAATTCGATTTCATTCAGGGCCGCATCAGGGTTGTGTTTGACCTTGGGGGACGGGGCTGGGTATGTGTGTGGTCAGGGGCATGGCCAGCTCAACGTCACTCACCAAGGTTCCGTTTTTGGCCATGACAGCCTCCTGCAGCCCTCTACCAGCGAAAACAGAGCTCAGGGGAGGCTCCGTTTTAGATCCTGAGCTCCATTTTCACTGGCAGAGGCACCATGGGTGGGTGCTTCACTGTTTCGGGGTGGGCCTGTGGGCCAGATCTAAACCTCATGTGGGCTGAATCTGGTCTGCGGGCCCTGAATTTGACACCTCTATCTTATACTAAAATGTACTAAAAAGATGTATAGGAGGATTGAATTTGGAACAAGCCTTGGTTGCAGGATACTGGGGATTTACCCCATTTCAGAGTATTGGCTTCCTGTTCTTTAATCTTACCATCACACCAGGTACCGTTCATGTACCGTAGAATCAAAGGAAGGAATTCATGACTGGAGATGATGGATTTCATTTTCTTTCTGGATTTCCCAGAAGGATATTGTCAGCAGGGTTGATGAAAATAAATTCTATAAGGGTGGAAATGTTTTGGAGATTCTCTAAGACAGGGGTGTCAAATTCAGTTTCATTGAGGGCTGCATCAGGGTTGTGTTTGACCTCTGGCAGGCTGGGGGTGGGCATGGCCAAGTCGATGTCACTCATTGAGGCTCTGTTTTCAGTAATAACGGGCTCCTGAAGGCCTCTGGCAGCAAAAATGGAGCTCAGGGAGGCCTGCGCAGTCTGCCTGGGCTCCGTTTTTGGCTGCTACAACCCCCTGCAGCCTTCTGCCAGTGAAAACAGAGCTCCATGTGGAGCTCCGTGAGGCTCCGTGTGGCCCGCCTGGGCTCCATTTTCATTGGCAGGGGCACTGCAGGCTGGTCCAGGACAGGCCCACGGGCCAGAACTAAGCACCCCATGGGCCAGATCTGGCCCACGGGCCTTGAGTTTGATACCCCTGCTCTAGGAGAAATCAGCTCCAAATGTTGGATCAGGTTTTTTTGTATCATGCTGCTGCCAGCTAGCAGAGGTAACTTCCTCAAAATGGAGACATTTCCTCAGATGGTGGAGTGTTAACTATGCTAATTATTTATTAGACTTTTTAAAATTAATCAAACACTGTCTTTTTTTGCCTTGGATTTCATAAGAAGTATTTTTATAAGTTGCCCAGAGTTATTGGCTACGAGATGGGCAACAAATAAACTTTATATGAATGAATGAATGAATGAATGAATGAATGAATGAATGAATGAATATTGAGTGTTTCTCAATCTTGGAATGCTCCTAGGGAATTCTGGGAATTGAAGTGCAAGTATCCAAAGTTATAAAACACTGTTCTAGAGGAAAATCACAAATCAAACTCAATAATAAATAACAGAAATTCTGCTATTGCTCCAAAATTCTTCTTAGAGTATATGAAAGGAGTAAATTTGGCCTAACTGGTGAATTTCTTAAGACAATAAGCCTCTGCCTGAAGATTTCTAAATCTCGGGGTTAATCCAGCTACGCATAATGATTTTAAAGAGAATATATTTTCCTGAATAAGATTTGCTAGTACAGCGTTACAGCATAATTCACAAAACCCAGATTCTGAAAATAATAAATACAGTAAATTAAAGTTCATTAATATATTATTATGTTGAGTTTTTACATTAAATCTAATAAGCTTTTATAAATTAGCAAAAGGGCCATAAAAAATAAAACAAACTAATTCTACACGTTTATTAAGCTATTTCTAAATTATTGCCTGTTGTTTCTAATGCCTTTGGGGCTTGTGGAACAAAGTCAAAATGAATATGCTTTATTAGCAAGAGCACAGGGAGGGGAGAAAGAAGGGGGATATGATAGCTCTTGATATGAACTAGAAGGATATAAAGAATATTTATAATAAAGAGAAGCCTAATTTATAGGATATCAATGTTTGTTGTGGGGCTAAGGAAATTTGGAAAGTGGATACAGCTTCATAATGCTTCATTTGAAGATCTAGTTTTATATCCAAATCAACCTTAGTTGCTTGGTGAATGAACCCTGAAGACCACAGAGTGAGTGAGGGTACAACTCAGTTATTTCTCATTTTAGCTGTTCTAAACATAATTAACATAATTCTTTTAACTCATATGGCTGGGTTGGCTTAAGGATAGATAGGTTTAGGTGGCTCTGATCCTACTTACAAGGTCAATCCCAAAAGATGGTGCTGTTGGACTATCCTATTGCTATACATAGACCATCATTTTAACTATTGTCTATTCACTGTAGGATGAAGGCTTTCCAATACGGTCCTGAGTTTTCTTTTGCCAATTGAGCCCACAATACTTGCTGATGTCATCGATCCATCATGTTTTAGGTCTCTTTTATGGACATGTTTTATCAAGTGGGATCCATTCTATGACTGCTTTGGTCCACATGTCATCAGTTCTTCTTGCTATGTGACCAGCCCATTTCCATTTCAATTCTTTTACTCTCTTGATGATATTGCATACTTTCATTTGTTCGCTAATCCATGTGAAGGTATATATAGATATAATTTGTATTGGTTTTAACTTTGTAAGCCACCCAGAGTCGCCTTGCAATGAGATGGACAGCAAATCAATTTAATAAATAATAATAATTTGTAGCCTCCACTGTCTTCTCTTGTTATATTTGAAGAAATCATGGTGGTGATAGTGTGGAGAGGCATATTGTCAATAATTATAGGTTTTCTATTTTTTTAATCCACTGACTCCTTGGATGACCACCACATTGTTTTAAATTTGATAAAATGAATAGACTTAAGCAGTACTATACACATCTTTTGACAGGAAGCCACACTCCTTACTAGCACTGATGAAAATGAGGATGAGGATGAGGATGAAAATGATGATGATGATGATGATGATGATGATGATGATGATGATGGTGATGATAAGGGGTGTGCATAAGAGCACAAGCATGCCTACCGTCCCTGTCCTAATGTTTCCTTTCATTATATCCAATTAATATAGTTATTACATACTTATGCTTATATATCATATAGTTATTTCATGATTATGTGTATATATACTGTTGTGACAAATAAAATAAATAAATAAATAAATTAAATTAAATTAAAAAATTGACTATGATCAAGGGGATGGGAGTATTTGCCCTTAGTCTCTTGTACGGTCCCCATATCCCAGCTCCTGAGAACCTAGCAGTTCTATAGCATGTTGTTGTTAGTTGCAAAGTCATGTCCAACCCATCATGACCCCATGGACAACATTCCTCCAGGTCTTCCTGTCCTCTACCATCCTATTTAAGCTCACGCCGACTGCTTCAGTAACTCCATCCAGCCACCTCGTTCTCTGTCGTCCCCTTCTTCTTTTGCCCTCAATCTTTCCCAGCATTAGGCTCTTCTCCAGTGAGTCCTTCCTTCTCATTAGGTGACCAAAGTATTTGAGTTTCATCTTCAGGATCTGGCCTCTAAAGAGCAGTCAGGGTTGATCTCCTCCAGGACTGACCGGTTTAATCACCTTGCAGTCCAAGGGACTCGCATGTAAATGCAAGTAAGTAAATAGGTATTAATAGTAAAACAATATGTTATTGTCAAAATTATTTTAGTATTTTTTTATTTAAAGGGGGCAATTTGGGAGCCACATTGTCACATGTGCTCCCAACTATTTTCTGATAATCATAGGATCATAGGGCAGGGTAAGATTTTAGAGGTCTTCCAGTCCAACTCTCTGCCCAAGATAGAAGTCCTTATTTTTACCCTGGATAAATAGCCGTCCAACCTTTTCTTTAAAATTCCCAGAGTTCCTTTCCAATGGAATTTATATCAGGGAATCCATATCATTTTGAGACTGGACACTCTGAAGCAGAACGGTGAGCTCTAAAATAGGTTCAATAACTCCCCATTCCAGATTTGAACCCACATATTTTTATGACCTGGTCCTACCTATTTGTCATTGTTCTCTTTCAGCTTTTACCTTTCAAAAATGCTGTGAGCCACACCAGCCTCAGAAATATGCTGTTCTCTGTGCTCATTTCCAGGTTCTCTTCCTCTGACTTCCCTTTAGCTGCTTTATGTATAACTTTTGATAGCTTGGTGTCCAAGCTGGAGGTCATATTGAACTGCTTGGTGAAATTTCAACAATTGCTCGAGGCAAAGATGTTGTACGGTCACAGGATGCTGGGCCCTCTCTGCCTTGATTCAGAACTGCTGCCCTAAAGCGATCTATGCCCAATCAATAGCAAGATATTGTTTGTTTAACAAAGGCTTACTTTTGGGGATAGGTGGATAAGGGAAAAATATATACGTGTCGTTCTGCTTTACTTTTCTTCAAGAGAATCTATTTTGACAGACTATTTGTCATGACAATTCATTTCATGTAAAAAGCAGCGTCAAAACACTCACACTTAACTTTTATTAAGAAAAATAAATTACTCTGGAAGGTAGCTCAGCAACACTTTGGAAAGAAAACATCAATCATGACCTCATTCAAAGGAAGAGAGAACTGAGATGGGAGCCCAGTAGCAAAATACTGTAGAGGGCAGGAAAATCCAGGGTTTCAAAAGGGCTTTGCCAGGTTTCTTTCTTTCTGTCCATAGTCATCCCTGTTTACATGGACATGAATTCTGTTATTCACCTGGTTCCTAGATCAACTTAAAGAGTTGTAAAAACACTAGCAGTCTGTTAAAGTTCAGTGTTCAAATGGGGAAATGGCATGCTACACCAATAAAAGCTGAATCATTGTTTTTATTTCTAAGAATAGCATAGCGTAGCATAGCGTAGCATAGCATAGCATAGCATAGCATAGAATAGAATAGAATAGAATAGAATAGAATAGAATAGAATAGAATAGAATAGAATTCTTTATTGGCCAAGTGTGATTGGACGCATAAGGAATTTGTCTTTGGTGCATATGCTCTCAGTGTACATAAAAAGACAAGATACACTCGTCAAGAATCACAAGGCACAACACCCAGTGACAGTCATATGGTACAATAAGCAATCAAATCATAGTAAAAAACAATCAATATCAATATAAATCGCAAAGATACAATCAACAAAGTTACAGTCATGCAGTCACAAATGAGAGGAGATGGGTGACAGGAACGATGAGAAGACCAATAGCAATAGTAATGAAGCCTAATGTGAATAGTTCAACAGTGTTGAGGGAATTATTTGTTTAGCAGAGTGATGGCATTCAGGAAAACACTGTTCTTGTATCAAGTTGTCTTGGTGTGCAGTGCTTTATAGCGTCATTTCGAGGGTAATGTTCTGGAGATTCACATAACATCTTGAGGGCCTTGTTTAAAAGTAAAAATGGTGTGGTGCACTGGTGTAGAGCAGTGTGAAGTACAACATAACCCCCTTCCTAGAACAAATGCAAAATAAACTGGAGTCAGTGAAGATTCTCAGTCATTCGAGTAGAGTTGCCTGGAAGCTAAGTCATGGTAACTTGATTTCTTTGGTTTGAAACGTTTCATGGCTTATCCAAGAAGCTTCTTCAGTCTAACCAAGTTGGTTAGGGGGACCCTATATATAGTGGCAAAAAATGAAATCACCCTGGAGGATATATATATATTTGTTTTCTGAGGTTTTCGTGGGTGTTAGTATGTAGGTCTTTGGTTATTCGGGTTTTCTCCCACGTAAAATTGGAGATGTCTTGGCGATGTTTCGACGAAGTCTCATTCGTCGAAACATCGCCAAGACACCTCCAATTTTACGTGGGAGAAAACCCGAATAACCAAAGACCTATATTTTTTTATATATATATATAGGGTCACCCTAACCAACTTGGCAGCATGGTGGCTCAGCAGTTAAGATGCTGAGTGACCTGGGATGGGGTGAGCTCACTTCCTCACACCAGTTCCTGCCACCTAGCAGTTCAAAAGCATGCAAATGCAAGTAAATAAATAGGTACCATTTTGGTAGGAAGGTAACAGCCTTCTGTGGTGTCATGCTGGCCACATGACTGCAGAAACATCTTTGGACAGCACTGGCTCAATGGCCTTGGAACAGTGATGAACATCGCCCCTAAAGTCGGCTACGGCTACGGAGTAAAATCTGCAGGGACTTTTACTTCACTAACCAACTTGCTCAGACTGAAGAAGGTACTTGGATAAGCAGCAAAATCTTTCAACCAAAGAGAAAAGATGTCCAATTGCTGTGACTCGATTTCCAGCTAATAAACTGGAGTGGTAATGGCTCTAAGAGTTGTAAACCTAATCTTGCGTAGCTTCTTTTCCAAAAACACTTCACTACTAACCAGAGCATATAAAACATTTGCTAGACCAATTCTAGAATACAACTTGCCTGTTTGGAACCCTCACCACATCTCTGACATCAATACAATTGAACGTGTCCAGAAATATTTTACAAGAAGAGTTCTCCATTCCTCTGAAAACAACAAAATACCTTATCCCACCAGACTTGAAATCCTAGGCTTAGAAAACTTGGAACTCCATTGCCTTCGACAAGACCTAAGTTTAACTCATAGAATCATCTATTGTAATGTCCTTCCTGTTAAAGACTACTTCAGCTTTAATTGCAATAATACAAGAGCAACCAATAGATTCAAACTTAATGTCAACCGCTTTAATCTAGATTGCAGAAAATATGACTTCTGTAACAGAATCATCAGTACTTGGAATACTTTACCTGACTCTGTGGTCTCTTCCCATAATCCTAAAAGCTTTAACCAAAAACTTTCTACTATTGACCTCACCCCATTCCTAAGAGGACCATAAGGGGCATGCATAAGCGCACAAATGTGCCTACCATTCCTGTCCTATTGTTTTTCTTTTCTTCTTCATATATATATATATATATATATATTTGTTTTCTGAGGTTTTCACGGGTGTTTGTATATAGGTCTTTGGTTGTTCAGCTCTGCATGAAATTGATGTCTTGGCGGCGTTTGCCTGTCATGTCATCTTCAGGCTTCAACGTGCTCCCAGAAGCCTGCGAGCTGAAGCCTGAAGAGACTGAAATGAGCGTCAAATGGCCAAGACACTTCCAATTTTACACGGGAGAAAACCCGAACAACCAAAGACCTATATATATATATATATATATATATATATATATATATATATATATATATATATATATATATATATATATATATATATATATATATATATATGCTTATACCTCCTAATATTTACTCATATATATGTTTATATACTATATAATCTTTTTGTATGATACTTACATATATTGTTGTGACAAAATAAATAAATAAAAATAAAAATAAATCCTGATGAACTAGATCAAAGTCAGTCGGCTTTCCATTTAGAATGAATGACGAATGGGCAGATTTCATACACGCTTCTGGCAGTCTATTGATTTATTGTTATTATTGGTTGATTAGGCTTACTTAATTTTCTTGGCTAGACTTTATATTCTTAGTTCTTACATTCATGTTGGGATTACGTTTCCTGGGAGTTTTGGTAAAGCAAGCAGCACAAAAAAATCTACTCCTCCTGACTCTTGTGACTTTTGTTGGGTCAGTAGAAAAGAAATAGTCCCAGTTCCACATTATGTTTTTGATAGTCTGCATGTGTCCTTATTCACAGAAATGCTGGGGAAGTCTATGGACTTTCCAATAATGTATAAACTACACTTGGGTGTCCTCCTGGATGGGCGGCTGTCATTTGATGATCATGTGGCGGCCGTCTCCAGGAGGGCCTTTCACCAATTACGCTTGGTTCGCCAGTTGCGCCCCTTCCTTGACCGGGATGCCTTATGCATGGTCACTCACGCTCTGGTCACGTCTCGTTTGGATTATTGCGATGCTCTCTACATGGGGCTGCCCTTGAAGTGCACCCGGAGACTGCAGCTAGTCCAGAATGCAGCTGCGCGAGTAGTAATGGGAGCCACTCGTTGCTCCCATGTAACACCGCTACTGCGCAGTCTGCACTGGCTCCCTGTGGTCTTTCGGGTGCGCTTTAAGATTCTGGTTACCACCTTTAAAGCGCTCCATGGCTTAGGGCCCAGGTACTTACGGGACCACCTGCTGTTACCTCATGCCTCCCACCGACCCATACGCTCACACAGAGAGGGTCTTCTCAGGGTGCCGTCCGCCAAACAAGGTCGGCTGGCGGCCCCCAGGGGTAGGGCCTTCTCCTACGCTCCTACGCTTTGGAACGAACTTCCCCCTGGCTTACGCCAAGTGCCTGATCTTCGGACTTTTCGCTGTGAGCTGAAAAAGCATCTATTTATTCAAGTGGGACTGGCTTAAAAGTTTTACTAAATTTTAATTGGGGTTATTTATTAATTTTAGTGTTTAAAACTTTTTAAATGTCGGCCACTTTTGTAATATGCTTTGTTTTAAATTGTTTAAATTGTGTATATTGTGGATTTTATTTTGGCTGTACACCGCCCTGAGTCCTTCGGAAGAATCTAATAAAAATCTAATAAAATAAATCCTGATGAACTAGATCAAAGTCAGTCGGCTTTCCATTTAGAATGAATGACGAATGGGCAGATTTCATACACGCCTGGCAGTCTATTGATTTATTGTTATTATTGGTTGATTAGGCTTACTTAATTTTCTTGGCTAGACTTTATATATATATATGTTTATATATATATGCTTATACCTCCTAATATTTACTCATATATATGTTTATATACTATATAATCTTTTTGTATGATACTTACATATATTGTTGTGACAAAATAAATAAAATAAAATAAATCCTGATGAACTAGATCAAAGTCAGTCGGCTTTCCATTTAGAATGAATGACGAATGGGCAGATTTCATACACGCCTGGCAGTCTATTGATTTATTGTTATTATTGGTTGATTAGGCTTACTTAATTTTCTTGGCTAGACTTTATATATATATATATATATATATATATATATATATATATATATATATATATATATATATATATATATATATATATGCTTATACCTCCTAATATTTACTCATATATATGTTTATATACTATATAATCTTTTTGTATGATACTTACATATATTGTTGTGACAAAATAAATAAATAAAAATAAAAATAAATCCTGATGAACTAGATCAAAGTCAGTCGGCTTTCCATTTAGAATGAATGACGAATGGGCAGATTTCATACACGCTTCTGGCAGTCTATTGATTTATTGTTATTATTGGTTGATTAGGCTTACTTAATTTTCTTGGCTAGACTTTATATTCTTAGTTCTTACATTCACATTGGGATTACGTTTCCTGGGAGTTTTGGTAAAGCAAGCAGCACAAAAAAATCTACTCCTCCTGACTCTTGTGACTTTTGTTGGGTCAGTAGAAAAGAAATAGTCCCAGTTCCACATTATGTTTTTGATAGTCTGCATGTGTCCTTATTCACAGAAATGCTGGGGAAGTCTATGGACTTTCCAATAATGTATAAACTACACTTGGGTGTCCTCCTGGATGGGCGGCTGTCATTTGATGATCATGTGGCGGCCGTCTCCAGGAGGGTCTTTCACCAAGTACGCTTGGTTCGCCAGTTGCGCCCCTTCCTTGACTGGGATGCCTTATGCATGGTCACTCACGCTCTGGTCACGTCTCGTTTGGATTATTGTAATGCTCTCTACATGGGGCTGCCCTTGAAGTGCACCCGGAGACTGCAGCTAGTCCAGAATGCAGCTGCGCGAGTAGTAACAGGAGCCACTCGTTGCTCCCGCTACTGCGCAGTCTGCACTGGCTCCCTGTGGTCTTTCGGGTGCGCTTTAAGATTCTGGTTACCACCTTTAAAGCGCTCCATGGCTTAGGACCCGGGTACTTACGGGACCGCCTGCTGTTACCTCATGCCTCCCACCGACCCGTATGCTCACACAGAGAGGGTCTTCTCAGGGTGCCATCCGCCAAACAAGGTCGGCTGGCGGCCCCCAGGGGTAGGGCCTTCTCTGTTGGAGCTCCTACGCTTTGGAACGAACTTCCCCCTGGCTTACGCCAAGTGCCTGATCTTCGGACTTTTCGCTGTGAGCTGAAAAAGCATCTATTTATTCAAGTGGGACTGGCTTAAAAGTTTTACTAAATTTTAATTGGGGTTATTTATTAATTTTAGTGTTTTAAACTTTTTAAATGTCGGCCACTTTTGTAATATGCTTTGTTTTAAATTGTTTTAATTGTGTATATTGTGGATTTTATTTTGGCTGTACACCGCCCTGAGTCCTTCGGAAGAATCTAATAAAAATCTAATAAAATAAATAAATAAATAAATAAGGAAAGAAAGGAAAAGAGAATGGAAGACAAAATAATATTTAATTCACTTGCACAAGAAAGAAAAAAATCTTAGCCAGGGAAACAGGAAGTGTATTGGAGCACCTTAGGTGCTAAATGGTGATTATTACACTGTGGCAAGTAGGGTTCACACCAGCGGTGGGTTGCCTCCGGTTTGGACCGGTTCTTGTGCAGAAGTTCAGCACTTCACATGCACAGAAGTTCGGCATGCACACAAGCAAAGCAAGCGCGTGTGTGCGATCCCATTGCGAACTGGTAATAAAGGTAAGTAGAACCCACAATATGGTGGTTCACACAATATGCTAAGAAACTTGTGAAACAGTCTCTGTGATTCAATGTGTCATGGAAATCCTACGATTTATTTAGCCTATTGTGAGAACCCATAATGTTAAGACATAATATGGCTTGTTTTGGGAACACCATGTCACATGATCATAGTAGGATCCAATCTGGGTTGGTCACTGGGACCAGAGGTTTATTCTTCTGAGCTGGAGCCCATCCTCGGAGAATTTCTGTCTAGCAGAGTATGTGCTTTGGGCTATTCTGAGTGTGGTATTTACTGTATATGATGCCTGGTGGTGTGTGGCTTTTTTAGTAGTTGATTGGGGTGGTGATGGCTGGCTCTTAAGTTAACTTAATCAATCAACTACTACAAATACTACACACACTACAATCCAAAGCACACACTCTGCCAGAGAGAAATTCCCTGAGGATGGGCTCCAGCATGAATCCGAAAGCGCAAAAGTGGAAACTTCTGGCCCCAGCAACCAACCCAGATTGGATCCTGCAACATTGTCCCGGAACATGTGTACTCTCCTTCATTCATGATCATAACAATTATGTTTGCTGAGTTTGGGTTATGGTTTCATGTGCTTAATATGTCTAGCCTATGAGTTGCAAGTCTACTTTATTGTTTTTTTTTTTACATGTTTTTAAGTGTTTGGAAATATTTTAATCAGTTTTGAAAAACCTTTTCAATGATTGGCAATAGACTGATGATTCATAGCTTAAGCTGCTTGTATGTTTATCCAGAAACAACTTGCCAATCTCATTCTGATTCTGTCTTCTCCATTTACCATATGGAACAGCCTTCAGCAGCTGTAAGCAGGGAAGAAATAAACTCGAGCAAGCTTTATCCATCTTGGTTTCCTTCTCAAGCAGCCTGAAGTTTAAGAGACCACAGCCAAAGAGACAGGTGCACTGGGGGCAGCCAGAAAGCAAGACCGATATATAAGTTTTCTTTCTATATTGGTTTCCCCTCCTACTTTTCCATCAAAGCAAGATGGCTAACAATACAAAGAAAAGTAAGATTAAAAAGTAAAAGTAAAAAAGTAAAAGCAAGTCAAAAACAAAACAAAACCAGAGTTTTCAACTATGATTTTAAGATTAACTCTCTGTTATGTTGTAATGAAGGTTTTCCATTAATATTATGTCTGCTGTTATGGGATTTTCACTGCTGTGAAGTTATAACTCTTTGCCTATATTGTATTCATAAACTACTTTTCTTAGTTTAAAGTATTTAGATCTTGACTAAAACACGTTTTCTAAGCTTTCCAAGACAATGTTTCTTTTGAAGGATGGCATATATATTATTTAAATAAATGACATTTCCAACAATCTGATTGAAAAGGAAGTTTCTTTTCAGTTGAATATGGAGGGAAGTTTCAAATCTCAGCTCCAGATTCTGTACCCAAACAGAAGAGTTCAGGAGTCTTTTCTTCCTTCTATCCATACTGGGTAATAAAAAGCTTCAAAGTGGAAACTAATCAAGGAGAGAAGCAACTTAGAACTAAGGAGAAATTTCCTGACAGAACAATTAATCGGTGGAACAACTTGCCTCCAGAGGTTGTGAATGCTCCAACAATGGAAGTTTTTAAGAAGAAGTTGGATAGCCATTTGTCTGAAGTGGTGTAGTACTTCCGGCCTAAGCAGGGGATTGGACTAGAAAACCTCCAAGGTCCCTTCCAACTCTGTTATTCTAAAAAATCAAAGTCTCCCAACCTTGTAATGTCTTTAGGAATACAGGTAATCCTCAAGTTGTTGTTGTTAGTTGCGAAGTCGTGTCCGACCCATCGCGACCCCATAGACAACCTTCCTCCAGGCCTTCCTGTCCTCTACCATCCTCTGGAGTCCATTTAAGCTCACGCCTACTGCTTCAGTGACTCCATCCAGCCACCTCGTTCTCTGTCGTCCCTTTCTTCTTTTGCCTTCAATCTTTCCCAGCATTAGGCTCTTCTCCAGTGAGTCTTTTTTTCTCATTGGGTGGCCAACGTATTTGAGTTTCATTTTCAGGATCTGGCCTTCTAAAGAGCAGTCAGGGTTGATCTCCTCTAGGACTGACTTGTTTGTTCGCCTTGCAGTCCAAGGGACTCGCAGGAGTCTTCTCCAGCACCATAGTTCAAAGGCCTCGATGCTTTGGCGCTCAGCCTTTCTTATGGAACAGCCATACATTGCAACTGGGAAAACCATAGCCTTGACTATACGCACTTTTGTTGGCAGAGTGGTGTCTCTGCTTTTTAGTATGCTGTCTAGATTTGCCATAGCTTTCCCCCCCAGGAGCAAGCGTCTTTTAATTTCTTGGCTGCATTCCCCATCTGCGGTGATCTTGGAGCCCAGGAAAATAAAATCGGTCACTACCTCCATTTCTTAAGCGACTGGGCCAAAGCCGAAAGGATGCTCAGCTGTGGATGTATCTGGTTGGGAAAGGAAAATCTGATGCTGTAAATATTTTTTCTCCATAGGAACCTGGAATGTAAGATCCATGAATCCTCAAGTAACAACAGTTAATTCAGTACTGAAAAAGTGACTTATGACCATTTCCCACACTTATGACCATTTCAGGATCCCCATGGTCACATGATTTACATTCAAAAGCTTGATAACTGGTTCATATTTATGATGGTTCAGTGTCCCAGAGTCATATGACCACTTCTGCAACCTTCTAACAAGTGAAGTCAATTGGGAAGCCAGATTCACTTAACAATTGTGTTACTAATTTAACAACTGCAGTGGTTCACTTAACAGACATGGCAATTAAATTAGTCAAATGGGACAAAGCGCATTTAACAAATTTCTCACTTAGCAACATAAATTCTGGGCTCAATTGTGGTCGTAAGTCAAGGACTACCTGTAAATGCAACCTCTTCTGAAAATAACATATTCCATTTCTTTTAAGATAATATTTTCATGAGCTCTAGCAAAGCAAAGCAAACAAAGAACTCTTTGGCTTCACAGTTTTTGTTTGTACCCACTTGCAAATAGAATTAAGCAAACCAAGACATTTATGGGAAAGAGCAGGTTAAAAAAAAAAAGGTCAAGATGGTTTTGCCGCCTCAATCATATGGTCACAAACGCCATTTTAACTTTCTGATCCATCCAGGGATGGCCCTATAAGCAAAGAAACACTTACAGTGAAGACCAGTATGATTAATCATCTGCTCGCAAATAGACCAGCAGTTTCATTTGTGTGTAAATATTACTGAACAGAGTCAGAACTCGTGCTTCAAAGACTGTTGACAACATGTTGATGTTGGTTTGTTTTCATTATTCAGATTTTCTGTCACCTCACCATTTCCTAATGGAACATTTGCTTCATGTTCTGCTTTTGAACACTTAACAGAGATGTTTAAGGAAGCTAGTACAAAAAATGGATCTCAACAACATTCCATTTTGCCCTCAGAGCAGGCAGTGGTGTTCATCAATATTCATTAACATTTGTTTATTTTTTTTCAATCAATTCTCTCTTTTCTCTAGCACACTTCCCATTGAAAATAGTTTGAATTAATCTCTCAAGCCCTACTTTGTGAGACATTTTAAGAAATGCTTAAATAATTGGCCAGTAAATTATATTTACCCATTTCCTTTCCATTTATCTAGTGCTCCCACTGCAAACAAAAAATATCATCCAATTCAACTGGTAAAATTAATATTCTTATTTGCCCTTCACAGATGAAGTGGCTGCACTATGAGAAAAATAGTAGAAAGGACCGTGGTTATATATTATCTCTTTTGACTGACAGAACAGCAACAGAATATCAGTCATTATCTTTATCATCATCATCATCATCTCCATTTATTTACCAAAAAAAAAATCTACTAGATTGCTTTACCTGTTTAATTTTAATTTTGAAATAAATTAGCAAGTATCTTCCCTCCTTCTGATAGAAAGCTTCAGATAAGCTGGGAAAATATGCTGTTCTTGGACAATGAACCTATTCATTCATTCTGTCACAGTCCACACAATGTGACTATGTGAGACAACCCAGGAGCAAATACAGTAAACAGAGGTTTGTATTTATATAGTGGTTTTATCTACAAAGAATATGTACATACACATACTTTAATCAGACCTCAAACAAACAGCAATCAGCAATTACAGCATGGAAGCACACATGGAGAGAGAGATACGCCCCAGCAGGGCCTCTTCTTATTACAGGCTCTTAAAGTGATATCAGCCCAAAAACCTTGCTGACTTATTCCTAGCATTACATCATTGTAGCAGCTGGTCAGCTCTTAAATCATTACCCTCATTCATTCATTCATTCACTCACTCACTCACTCACTCACTCACTCACTCACTCACTCACTCTATTGCCACTCTTAAAAATATCACCGGCTATGGCAAACCTCCTTCCCAGGCTGAAGGTAATCAACAACTGGCAGATGACCTGAATGAGTTTTACTGCAGGTTTGAAAGGAAACTACAGCCACTTATCTCCACAACCCCCATCTCAGACACACCAACAACAGCCAAGCTTCCTACAACTGACCCCATTTCATTGGGTTCACAACCCCTAGTGATCACAGAAAAGGAAGTGCAGGACCTATTTCACAGACAAAAGCCAGGAAAAGCTCCAGGCCCAGACAAGATAACTCCTTCTTGCTTAAAAGTCTGTGCTGATCAATTGGCCCCCATCTTCACCCATATTTTCAATAAATCACTAGAGATGTGTTATGTTCCTTCTTGCTTCAAACGCTCTACCATCATCCCAGTGCCGAAGAAGCCCACCATCAAGGAACTGAATGACTACAGACCAGTTGCTTTAACATCTGTAGTCATGAAAACCTTTGAAAGGCTAGTGCTTTCCTACCTGAAAACCATCACGGATCCACTGTTAGGCCCCTTGCAATTTGCATACCGAGCAAATAGATCAACAGATGATGCTGTTAATATGGCTCTGCACTACATCCTACAACATCTTGAGTCTCCAAAGACCTATGCAAGGGTCCTTTTTGTAGACTTTAGTTCAGCATTCAATACCATCATTCCAGACATTCTTCTAACTAAGCTAAACCAGCTACAGGTACCGGAACAGACTTGTAAGTGGATCACAAGCTTCCTAACAAACAGGAAGCAGCAGGTGAAGCTAAGCAAGATCACATCAAATACCTGTACAATTAGCACAGGGCCCCCCCAAGGCTGTGTGCTCTCCCACTTCTCTTCTCTCTGTATACCAATGACTGCATCTCCAATGATCCATCTGTTAAGCTACTGAAGTTCGCAGATGACACAACAGTGATTGGTCTCATTCGAGACAATGACGAATCCGCATATAGACGAGAGGTCGAACGACTAGCCTTGTGGTGCAACCAAAACAATCTGGAACTGAACACACTCAAAACCGTAGAAATGGTGGTAGACTTTAGGAGAAACCCTTCCATACTTCCACCTCTCACAATACTTGACAACACAGTATCAACAGTAGAAACCTTCAAATTTCTAGGTTCTATCATATCGCAAGATCTCAAATGGACAGCTAACATCAAAAACATCATTAAAAAGGACAACAAAGAATGTTCTTTCTGCGCCAACTCAGTAAGCTCAAACTGCCCAAGGAGCTGCTGATCCAATTCTACAGAGGAATTATTGAGTCTGTCATTTGCACCTCTATAACTGTCTGGTTCGGTTCTGCAACCCAACAAGAAAAACACAGACTTCAGAGGATAATTAGAACTGCAGAAAAAATAATTGCTACCAACCTGCCTTCCATTGAGGACCTGTATACTGCACGAATCAAGAAGAGGGCCGTGAAAATATTTGCAGATCCCTCGCATCCTGGACATAAACTGTTTCAACTCCTACCCTCAAAACAATGCTATAGAGCACTGCACACCAGAACAACTAGACACAAGAACAGTTTTTTCCCGAAGGCCATCACTCTGCTAAACAAATAATTCCATCAACACTGTCAGACTATTTACTGAATCTGCACTACTATTAATCGTCTCATACTTCCCATCACCAATCTCTTTCCACTTATGACTGTATGACTATAACTTGTTGCTGGCAATCTTTATGATTTATATTGATATATCGACCATCAATTGTGTTGTAAATGTTGTACCTTGATGAACGTATCTTTTCTTTTATGTGCACTGAGAGCATATGCACCAAGACAAATTCCTTGTGTGTCCAATCACACTTGGCCAATAAAATTCTATTCTATTCTATTGTTACAATATCTCCAAGATTCATTTCACACATTTTGAAAAAAATTCCCTGCAAAAACTAAGTGCTTAAGTTACATATATATTGGGATATATATAATGATAGAAATGATCTATTGGAACAAATTGGTCATCTGTCTTTTGATTCCATTCCATTCAGGAGAAGATGTACAATAGAAGAATATTTTTTTTTACTAAGCCTTTACTGACATATGAAATGTTAAGAGTATTTTATTTAGATTATATAACATATAACATATATAACAACAGAGTTGGAAGGGACCTTGGAGGCCTTCTAGTCCAACCCCCTGCCCAGGCAGGAAACCCTATTCCTTGAGTTCTCCAGCAGTAGTCTCTGTTTGTGTGTGTGTGTTTGTGTGTGTGTGTGTGTGTGTGTGTGTGTGTATGTGTGTGTGTGCGCACATGAACAGTAAATACTGATAAAACAATTTCCTGATCTTCTGTAGTGCAGCTAACTACTACAACTCTACAACAGAAATCCTAGAACATTACTACTAAGAAATTACATAGAGCAACACGGTGAATCTACCTACAACCTACAAGTAGCTTGATTCTAAAATATGTAAAGCTTTACACATCAGCGTGAGTACCTTGAACTGTGCTTGGATGGTATCTGAAATTGTTTCAATATTGCTGCCACTATTGCCTTAGAAAACCCTTCAGAGAAACCAGAAGATGTTTTCTTGGAAATCCTTTTTTAAACATTTACCATATTTTTCGGACTATAAGATGCACTGGAGTATAAGACGCACCTTAGTTTTTGGGGAAGAAAATAAGAAAAAAGCTGATTGGCGGATGGATCAGCCTTCGAATAACCCCAGTCAGCTGTTCCCAGAAGTGAATTTTAGCAACAGGTTCGTTGGTTGTGAGCTCTGTGCCTTGCTTTTTTTTCAGCCTCTGAAACCTCTGTTTCAGAGGCTTTTTTTCTGCCATTTCGGAGGCTTTTTTTCTGAAGCTCCCTTTCAGAGGATTTTTTTCTGAAGCTCCCTTTCAGTTTCAGAGGCTTTTTTCAGCCTCTGAAACCTTCGTTTGAGAGGTTGGGCGGGGCTACATTTGGAGTATAAGACGCACCCAGATTTTCACCCTCTTTTTTGGGGGGAAAAGGTGCGTCTTATACTCTGAAAAATATGGTATATTATCCTTTGCAAGTTCCTCATTCTCTTTAGGGTGGGTGTTTATTAAAATCTAACTAGATCTGCATTATACCTTTTCCCTTAGCATGTGCTTACTCAAGGCAGCATGTTAATTGATTTTTGTTACAAATACTTATGTCATCAAAGTTGGAGGGAGCTTAATAAAAGCACAATTACTCAATACTTTTCAACTTTAAAAAAGAAATCTAAAATTGAACACATTGTTCTGGTGACTTCCATCATGTCGAAGGGCTCCTGGTTTCTTGAATGTGATTAATGGCTTCTTTCTGAGAAAGAAGAAAGATGGAGCCAAGTTTTATGAACATTTCTTGCAATTATTTCCCCAGGAGAATTTCAGCCAACTGGCAGCTTACTCAATCTTGCTTTTCTCCCCTTGATAGGATTTTATCAAATACTTGCCATGGTTTCCAGATGGGGCACATCTTCAGGCTGATGTTTTGAAATGTCACCCATCTTTGAATATTGCCACGTCAGCAAAACCACCAAGGCTACAGAGCCTAAAATTGGTCCAGGATGGATTGTCTTATTTAAAATGTGAGTAGTTTCAATAGAGTTGCTACGCCACCTCTGAGTGGCCTTGACATAGGGTTCATTAATTCTGAGCCTTGAAAAATTTAAGAGGATTTATTTATTTATTTCTTCTTGCTGTTTAGACTTTTCTTTTCAGGCCAATGTGACAAGTTGTTTTATCATGGGAAAAAGCCTGTCAAATAATTTAGATTGATTAATGAACAGGTGAAACATAATGCAAAATAGAATTTGGGTCGGTCACCAGGATCATAGATTTACTCTTCCAACTTTGGACTCAGGCTGGAACCCATCTTCAGGGAATTTTTCTACTGGAATATGTGCTTTGGGTTGTTCTATGAGTTGTGTTTATGCGGTGCCTTCCTATTGGTTGATTGGTATGTTAACGGCTGGCAATTTCCAGTAGATTAATTTCCTGAACATGGGCTCCAACATGAGTCCCAAAGCTCAGAAGAGTAAATCATTAGTCCCGGTGACCAACCCAAATTCAATTTCACATCATTATCCTGGGACATGTATATTTGCCTTCATTCATGAGGTGAAATATAAATATATTTGTAGTTTATCAAACCTGTACAATTGATACTTTGCCTCCTCAGCTACTGAAAGTCATTTTTTTTTCTGTGTCAGATAAAATTGCACTTTTAAGTGAGGTAAATATTTCTCAAGAAATAAATTTCATAATCTTCCATTTTATTCAGAGTGGGTAACTCACTTATTGGTGAGTATATTGACACTTATTCTGAGTCAACGTATGTCAGCTTCAGAAGGAATGGTGTTTTTCAAAGCTTTTAATCATATAGAACATATAGAATATTATCTCTTTATTTTTATGAATATAGTTCTTTACTTAGAATGGGCATTAGCTACTTTTTACTAACTGCAATTATCCCAAAGTGCAACCCTGAAATAGGATTAAAAATCAATTAATGTAATAGCTATTAAATTGCAGCATTCTAAAAGCCAGGAGAACAGGGGTTGTGAGAGACAACAAACTCAGTTAAAAGTCCAGGTGAGTGCATTTTCAGTTTTCACTGAAAGTTTATAAGGAAAGTTTATAACCTGAAAGTTTATAAGGAAAGTTTATATAACCTGTCAGAACTGAATAGAATATAGAGCAGGGATGTGAAACTCAAGGCCTGCGGGCCGGATCCAGCCTGCAAGGTGCTCAGATCTGGCTCGTGGGACCACCCTAGAAACAGCAAAGGACTGGCACATGGTGCCTCTGCCAGCGAAAACGGAGCTCGGGAGGGTCATGCATGGCCCACCCTGAACTCTGTTTTCAACTGTGATGGCCTCCTGAAACCCTCCGCCAGTGAAAACGGAGCTTGGGAGGGCTGTGCGCAGCCCGCCAAGCTCTGTTTTGGCTGTCAGAGCACTCGGGCCACCAGAGGTGCTCCTGACACAAATGATGTTGAGCTGGCCATGCCCAACCTGGCCAACTCCCTTCCCCCAGGTCAAACAAAACCCTTATGGGGTCCTCATTGAAGATATCTAGGCTCTTTTTTGCCACATAGTAAATATCTAGCAAATGCATGATTGTGAATAGTACATTCATGACAGAGACCGTTATGGAAGGAACAAGTATCCAGGCAATATACTGTTTAGTATTTTCTATTTTTGTCAATAGAATCCTCTTCAATAAGAAGCTGCAGCTGTAAGGATAGTTTCAGCATCACATAAAGTGTATTAAACTAATCTTGAATTCACCAGGGAATCATTCACTACATACAGTATATATGAACGACTAGAAGAACTATTTGCAAGACAGATGTAACTGGCAAAAGACTCACTGGTATTTGGAAGCCAGCCTCAATTCTGTCCAGGATTATTTCAGTAGAATTCCTTTTAAAAATAAATAGCAATTTTATTAAAAATTACAACTGCAAGAAAAAAGAAAAAGAAAAAATGGAGGTTGCATAAAAATAAGAAAAATAGAAAAGAAAAAATAATGATAAAAAAAGATAATATATAAAGAAATGATTTCCCCCTTCATTGCAAATACAAACAATTTTAATAAATTATTACCTTCTCTTAAAATGCAACAAATGATCTCTTCTTCCCATATCAAATTTCTTATCTAAAATCAAATCCTTAAAACATCATCATTTCAAATCCTGATATTACCAAAAGACATTAAAGGTTACCTTTAATTAACTTTTTGCGTCTATTATTCAAAAATAATCTTCAATAGATCCAAATATTTTTGCTTCTTTCTGTACTAGTACTATAAGTCAAATTTAAGGATTCTTCTCCTTTAATTGCAATCTTAAATTCCTTCTATTTCCCTCTACTATCCAATTTTCAAAATGTCATCCTATCATTTTTTAAAAAAAAAAGAATTCAAAACAAAAACATTTTCTCATGAGAAGGGTTCTTATAATTAATCCCAAAATCTTATTTCAAATCTCAGAATTGCGAAAGGGCTTTAACCCATTTGTAACTTTCCACCATCAAAGTTCTTATCACCCTTTTGCTGTTTATTATTTTCCTCCCAAATCAGGGCTGTCAAACTCCAGGTCTGCAGGCCGGATGCATTACGCCCAGGCTGTGCTCACACCCAGTTTAATGAAGGTGGGGAGAGTTCCGATACGTCATGTGACACCACCGTGATGGTGTGAGTTTGACACCCCTGCCCTAAATGCTTTAACTTGTATTTAAACTTGTATTTAAAACCTCTTTCCCTTTGGACTGAAGGAAACTCACCCAACAAGACTTCATGATCCAAAGGTTCCAAACAGCTGAAAAGCAGTTAAAAGCAATTTCCAAAAGTGAATAGCAAAGGAAATATGGTAAGTCAATAACCTGAAAGGAGCCCACTTGAGCAACATGGCTATTCCTCTTGTCACAGAACTCCAGACCTCTTCTAGAGTCTCACCATCTTTTTTATATTGTAGCAATCAAAAATGGATGCTATATTTCAAGTGTGATCTTACCAAGACATTACGAAGTGGTATTAATATTTCATGAGATCTTGATTCTATCCCTCTGTTTACGCTGCCTACAACTGCATTGGCTTTTTTGGCAGCTTCAATACGCTGCTGGCTCCTATTTAAAGTGATTTTCCACTAGGACTCCAAGATCCCTCTTGCAGTTACTACTATTGAGCCAGGTACTACCTATTCCATACCTGTGCATTTGTTTTTTTCTTGTCTAAATATAGAACTTTAGTTTTTTCACCATTGAATTTCATTTTGTTAGATAAGATTCATTGTTCAAGTCTGACAAGATTTTAATTTTTTAATTTTTATTTATTTTGTCGAGTACATATTACATTATATATATAAGTAGAAGCATGAATTGAATACATAAAATGGATACAATTAAAGGGAACATTAGGACAGGGACGGTAGGCATGCTGGTGCTCTTATGCACGCCCCTTACCAACCTCTTAGGAATGGGGTGAGGTCAACAGTAGATAGTTTTAGGATAAAGTGTTTGGGGTTTTGGGATGAAACCACAGAGTCAGGTAGTGCATTCCAGGTATTGACCATTCTGTAACTGAAGTCATATTTTATGCAATCGAGTTTGGAGCAGTTCATTTTAAGTTTGTATCTATTGTATGCTCGTGTATTGTTGTGGTTGAAGATGAAATAGTCATTGACAGGTAGGACATTGTAGCAGATGGTTTTATGAGCTATGCTTAGGTCATACCGAAGGTGGTGTAGTTCTAAATTTTCTAAACCCAAAATTTCAAGTCTGTGGCATAAGGTATTTTGTTGAGAGCAGAGGAGTGGAGGACTCTTCTTGTGAAATATTTCTGGACATACTCAATTGTATTAATGTCTGATATGCAGTGTGGGTTCCAGACAGATGAGCTGTATTCGAGAATTGGTCTAGCAAATGTTTTGTATGCTCTGGTAGTGTAATATTACCAGAGAAGAAGCTACGCAAGATTAGATTTACAACCCTTAATGTCTTTTTGGCGATGTTGCTACAGTGGGTTTTGGCACCTAGATCATTTGATATGAGTACTCCAAGGTCCTTGACAGAGATCCTTCTGTATTTTGAGTCTATCTTTTGACAGCTTGGTATCATCTACAAAATTGATGGATTCTTTTTCTATCCCTTCATCTAAATAATTGATGATGATATTGAAGAGTATGGGGCCTAAGATAGAGCCTTGGGGTACTCTACTGCATACTTCTCTCCATGAAAATGTAGTTGTATTAAGGACTACATGTGGTTGGTCAGCCAGTTAAAAGTCCATCTGGGGGTGATGCTGTCTAACCCACATTTTACTATCTTATCAAGTAGTATGTTGTGGTCCACTTTATCAAATTCCTTATGGAATTCCAAGCAAATTATATCCACAGCATTTTGCTGGCCCACTAATTTTGTCACTTTGTCAAAGAATTCAATATTTGTCTGTTTTTGACAAACCTATGACTTCTGGTTGCGACTTTCTTTGCTTCTAGGTGTTCACAAAGCCATTGCTTGATTATCTTTTCCAGAATCTTCACAGGTATTGGTGTTAGGCTGATAGGTTGGAGCTTCCTGGTTTTACTTTTTTAAAATGGGAAGTACATTTGCCATTTTTCAGTCCTCTGGCAGTTCCCCGGTGCTTCAGGATCTTTAAAAGATATGGTTCAGTGATTCTGAGATCACATCTTCCAATTCCTTCAGGATCTGCTGGAGACATCTGCCTTGCAGTCTCCTCATGAGGAGCAACTGTCTGGATCACTTGTGGATGAGCTCAAGTCCTCTCCTTGTCTGGAGAGAGGTTACAAAGAACTGGTCTATTTGCCACACTGTTGTTGATTGATGCTGCTTTTAGCTGAGCCATCTTCTCTTCTCCGAATGAACCCCAGAAGTTGCATTTCTTCCATTATTTGAGTATAATTCCTAAGCCCCAGACGACCATGTTGAAAGTCCTTTGTGTAGCAGAACATCCAGGTTGTACATAATTAGATGTAAATTGTATAAATGAGCAACAAGTGGAAAAGAAAGTCCAATTTTGCCTCCTTTTCTTATCTTTCCTTGATAAGCAAAGATGAGCACACCCTGCTGTTTTTCATTTGGAATGCAGCAGCCTTTGACAATTGTCAGAAAAAGCCTATTGAAAATCGTTTTGTTTCCCTTTTATTGCAAACCACTGATTTTAGCAGTTTGTGAGATAAGTGCTATTTCACAATATTTCTCCTCTTTGAAGTTTGATCTGTAATCCACCTGTCCTCTTCCCTATTCTTAGGGAGTATTCCACAGCTGCTGACCACAACCCAATGCATAAACAATAATTCAGATCCTATTTTTCAACCTTATATTGCCCCATCTATCGATAGATAGAAGCAGTGATGGGATTCCAGTAATTTAACAACCAGTTTTCTACCTTGCTGATTTTTTCCAACAACCACTTTGCCAAACTACTTAGAAAGTTAACAACCAGTTCTCCTGAAGTGGTGCGAACTGGCTGAATCCCACCACTGGATAGAAGGGATGCAGTAGCTCAGTGACTAAGACACTGAGCTTGTCAATTGAAAGGTCAGCAGTTCAGCAGTTCAAATCCCTAGTGCCGCGTAACCGGGTGAGCTCCCGTTACTTGTCCCAGCTTCTGCCAAACTAGCAGTTCCAAAGCACGTAAAAAATTCAAGTAGAAAAATAGGGACCACCTTTGGTGGGAAGGTAACATTGTTCCGTGTACCTTTGTTGTTAGTCATGCTGGCCACATGATCACAGAGATGCCTTTGGACTGCGCTGGCTCTTTCGCTTTGAAACGGAGATGAGCACCACCCCTTAGAGTCGGGAATGACTAGCACATATGTGCGATGGGAACCTAGATAGATAGATAGATAGATAGATAGATAGATAGATAGATAGATTAGATTGATAGGTTAGATTGATTAGACAGACGGATCACAAATGAACTTGAGGTGAAGTAATGTTATTTTTCTTAATTTAGAGATGAAGTATTGTAACTGGTAGTTTCAGGAGGGAAAAACCTAAATTACTAGCTTGGTGAATAATTATTTCCCCTGCTCCAACACTAGCTCATTATTTAAGAGATTAATTAGACTTGCAGAATCTGTCTATCCTTGACATTCGTATGCTGCATTCCTTATTCAAATGCAAAAAACGAAAACAAAAACAGCCCATGCCCAGAATGCTTTCGCAAAAAAATAAATAGCATAATTTACCAAAGGAAATGATATAAAGTACCTTATTTTCTTTTCCAGATGGATTATAAATTACCCCCTCTGGTGTTTCCCATCTTTTTCCTGTCTCCCCACCCGATTCCCAGTGAAGCATAATGCAAAAATGTGCATTTCATCAAAGAAGCAGCAACTTTTCATTCGTTACGGTATTTTAAAGCTCTGCTTTGGGAATTATATATAAATTGCTCAACACCCAAACATTGCAACATTTTTGTTTGTTTGTATCTTTTTGAGCAAAGGAAAAAAAGAAAACCCGTCTGATTTAAAAAATAAGCCCTCCAACCAGTGGTGGGTTGTTGCCGGTTCTGTCCGGTTCTATAGAACTAATAGTAAAATTGGTGGGAGGCTCTGCCCACCTGCTCCAACGTCATCATGGGTGATCTGCGCATGCACAGAAGCATGTGTGCAGTCCTGTTGCAAACCAGTAGTAAAGGTAAGTAGAACCTCCCAAACTCACTGGTGCTGGAATACTGCAGAGGCTTTTTCAATTGGATTCAATGTATTGTGGTCAAAGACAAGTACAGATAATGAAGAAATGAAATTTAAGGCAGAGTTAAAATAGATTTCTGAAATAACCTAAATTTAATAAGTGAGATCCAGGATATAGCTTATATTAAAGCATAATGTAAAAACTAAAATGACGTTAAGTATGATATCTAAATTTTTAACAAAGTAAAGGTATTTGTTTCTTTTAACAACCCTGTAATCCCTTGCATTGGGGTGGAGTCGGGGTGATTGAATGGAGCTCAAGTGTTTACTGGCCAGATGCCCTTCCTGACGCCTACGTAGAGTTCACAGCAGACAATTACACTTTGTACCCAGAGAGAAAAATATCTGTTACTACCTAGGATAAAACTCATAACCTCCTGATTGTGAGGCAAGAACTCCATCTCTAGCCCACCACACCACTCCAACAGAGTAAAGGTATCTAAAACTATTAATATCAGCAAAGAGATAATATCTAACATTTAAATAGATTATAGTACAGGGAATGAATTGCAGGATATTGGTCCATCACAGTTCTATGTATCTTCTCTGCTGCTATACAAAACCTAGCTATATGCCCAGTAATAAGGGATAGTTTGTTTATAAGCAGCAATTGCAATAGTTTTGATATTTGGTGGGTGGGTATATTTAGAATTTAAGGGCATTCTCAGGGGCCTATTTCAAAACATCATCCATGGGTGGATAGGAGCGATTCATGCAACATGCTAGATTAGGCTAAAATGGGGTGAGGAGTTGATGGTTCAGCCGAGTGTAGGAGCTTAGCTTTTGTCATAGCTTGTTGTGTAAGCCATTCCACTTCAATAACACATTGTATGGCTGATTTGTTTGTATTTGTACCTGTATGTTTACTTGTTTGCATTTGTTTATTTATTTTATTTATTTATTAATTAAACTTTTATACCGCCCTTCTCCCGAAGGACTCAGGGCCAAGATAAAAAGCAATAAGTATACAAAGTTAAAAATCAATTTAAAATACCTATTCAATAGTGGCCGAATTAAAACCGTCAAATTGACCAACCTAAAATACCCCATATAAAATTACAGAAAATTTAAAAATTTAAAATTTAAAATTTAGAAATTTAAAAAATCTAAAAAATCAGTCCAGTCCCGCTTGAATGAATAAATGAGTTTTTAATTCCCGACGAAAGGTCTGAAGGTCAGATATTTGGTTTAGGAGCAAGGATGATGCTAAGCTGGAGAAACAGTCACAAAGCATCAATTTGCCCTCATTTATTCTGATTCCATCTCAAGCCCATCCATCCAAGATGCAAATGTGGCTTTTTAAAGCAAGTTTTTTGAAGAAAACACTATTTTGCAAACAGTCTCCAAATTTGGCAGTATGATGTTGGTAATGATAATGACAATAAGAACAACAATGGATTTACTAAAACAAACAAGGAACCAAATAAACAAATTCAAAGAAATCCACCTTACCGGACATATTTCTTAAGATATTTTGCACAATGATGTAATTGTCTGTTGACATCTCCCTCTCTCTGTCTCTGTCTCTCTGTCTCTCTCTGTCTCTTCCTCTCTGCTTTGTACGTGTGTGTGTGTGTGTGTGTGTGTGTGTGTGTGCGCGCGCACGCATTAGATAGTAGCAGCAGGCCACAGCTTTCATGCTCTTCTTTTTCATCTTCAACAAAGAGACTCCTTATATTTTTTCCTTCCAGCTATCAAAGTGACATCATCAACATATCAAAGGTAATTGATTTTTTCCTCCAGCAATTTTAATTCCAATTACCAGTTCTTCTAGTCCAACATTTCCCATGACATTAGCAAACAGGTTAAATATGTAAGGTGATGGTATATAACCTTGATAAACCCTTTCCCCAATTTTGAACTACTTGGTTGCTTCATATTCCAATCTATCTGTTCCTTGGTGGCCATCATAAAAATTCTTCAGCAGGCAGTTGTGGTGGTCCATTATTCACATATTTTTGAAGGTTGTTCAAAATAGTTTTTTTTATACAATCAAAAGCTTGTATAATCAATAAAAGGAACCATTTTTTGAATGTCCTGTTTCTTTCGTTATAGATGCTAATGATTCAATATCAGGAAATACTATCATTTCTATATAAGTACATATACATCTGGCAATTCTTGGTCCAAGTACTGTTGAAATGCAATTTTTAAATGAGTATTATTATAACATCACATGAGAAGAATGTAGTTATACCTCCTAATATTTACTCATATATATGTTTATATACTATATAATCTTTTTGTATGATGCTTATATGTATTGTTGTGACAAAATAAATATATAAATAAATAAATAGTTCTTTGGGAACTTGTCATTTTTAAGTACTGCTTTTCTACTGAGTAGAAAATGTTATTTTCCAGATCTTGGCCACTGATGCTTACACACTGCAAGCAGCAATTTAACTGAACCTTTAACAATGTCCAGAAGTCTTCAGCACTCTATCAAATCTAATATCTTAAATTGCCAGGGTTATAACTTCTTGTCCTAATGAATTGATTTGACTTCTTTACTCCAAGGAAGTAATTTTGCTAGAAGTTCATGAGTCACAGGATCTACCAAGTCTTACTTTGGCTGCTTAATAATAATCCTCACTCCTAAAAAGAGGTTCTGTTTAGCTTACACTAGAATCCAATTCAAGACTTAAGCTTGTATGGAAGGAGGAAAGTGAAAAAATCTATACAAGTGGTCAACAATAGATCTTGAATGAAAGAATTTAGAGCTTCATCACAGGTCTCAGGGACCCTGGAGAAATGTATTTTCCTGTTAGCTACTATTTTATGGGGGAAATTTAACAACATAAAAAGAACTACATTGGCTCAAACTAAAGACCATCTAGTCCAACAATCTTTTCTCAAATGATTCTGAAGAAGAGTAGGAACATAATATGACTGCAACAGTGAGCCTCACAAAATGGCTACATGATGAACTAGGTGAGTTATGTCAATCTAACATTGTATTTGTCTTTTTAAAGGAATGGAAGTGCTTAGTTTACTTTAAACTCCCTTCAATATGTACTTTGGGACATGATCAGCTCTAGAACAGGTATAGAGCAGATATATCATACAGAGCTGAAAATGCAGATAATCCTCGAGTTACAACTACAATTTAATCCAAAATTTTTGTTGCTAAGCAAGTCGGTGAATTCTGACCCATTTTATGACCTTTCTTGCCACATTTGTTAAGTGAATCTGGATTCCCCATTGACTTTGCTTGTCAGAAGGTGGCAAAAGGTGATCACATGACCCCGGGACACTGCAACTGTCATAAATATGAGTCAGTTGTCAAGTGTCTGAATTTCAGTCACATGATCATGGGGATGCTGCAATAGTTGTAAGTATGAAAAACGGTCATAAGTCACTTTTTTCAGTCCCGTTGTAAATTGAGTAAACAATCACTAAAAAACTGTTGTAAGTTGAGGACAATCTGTACAGCTCTATATGGTATTTGAAATGTCAAAAATGTTGGAATTATATTTGAATGGCATTTCAGCAGTTACCTGAGGCAGGGGGTGAAAGCCAGCAGGTTCTGACAGGTTCTGGAGAACCGGCAGCAGAAATTTTGAGCAGTTCAGAGAACCAGTAGCAGAAATTTTGAGTCGTTCAGAGAACCGGCAAATACCACCTCTGGCTGGCCCCAGAATGGGGTGGGAATGGAGATTTTACAGTATCCTTCCCCTGCCACGCCCACCAAGCCACACCCACCAAGCCAAACCATGCCTACCAAACCACGCCCACAGAACCGGTAGTAAAAAAATTTGGATTTCACCACTGACCTGAGGGACTGTCTTTTTCCAAAAATTTCTGTCCATCTGATTCTATCCAACATATTAGGAATGTTGCAGATCATGTCAGCCAAAGTGTGTTGACTGGCCAGAACTAGAAAGGCTTTTTCTGCTGTAGCCCCAGTCTTATGGAATAGGCTTGCCTCAGAGATTAGAATAGCCCCAATCCTGTTGGCTTTCCACAAAGCTTTAAAAGTTTGGCTGTGTACCTGGCCCTGAAACACAGAATGTGTGAAGGGCCCCCATTACCTGGGTTTACTATTAGCTGAGTAATCATCACAGCTGCTTTTTGTAATGTATTTGACTTTTGGAGGGAACTTTTGGAGGGAAAATACATGTTGATGATTGACTGGTGCCTCAGCCAGAATAGTATATAAGGAGAGCTTCTCCTTTGGGTTAGTTGCTGGGTTCAAACCATACAATAAAGAGCTGTTGTTACACACAACTTGTCTCCTGTCTCCTCAATCACCCGATCTAACACTTTTTATATTTATTCATCTTGTGGGTGTTTTATTGTTTTAATGTCTTTTAAATTGTTTTAATTATTTTAGAATTTTAGAACTGTAAACTGTATAGAAGTTGAGTAAATTAATAAAGTTACAGAAGTTGAGTAAATCTCTCTCTCTCTCTCTCTCTCTCTCTCACTCTCTCTCTCTATGTGAAAGCCACTCACGCATTAATCATGAAATCTCCAGAACCATAAAACCTACGAACTTGAAATTTGCCACATATGTTCCTCTTGGCTTCTAGGTGCTTACTAAGAAATGATTTTTTGAAATGACCATCAGAGCATTAGTATTTCCTATATTATTATTAATATGCTCTGATGCTAAGCAGTTCTACTCCCTCTCCCCCACCTCAAAAGAAATCTGTTCCAAATGCAAAACACAAGCAGAGGAGTTTCACTTTCACTTTCACTTTCACATCAGCAAGCAGCTTTACTACAGAACAGTTGAGCTAAGCCATGCCCAGACTCCTTCCTGTCTCCTTGCTCACACAGCAAATACTGTTTGAGTTTCCAAACACCCGTCAACTCTCTTACACACTGACAGGATGCTAGCCAGATGAATACTGATGGATGCTGAGGGCTGGGACATTCTACTCCCCCTCCCCCTCTGTTCCAACTGCCAGTTGCATTATATTAACACACTCTGATGCTATGGAGTTACACATTTGACATTAAGTTTCAGGCTGCAAGTGTCAATTCATCAAGCTCGAGCACATAGTTTCGTAGCGAAGCACAGGCGTCCAGCTAGTAAAGTTATAATTCTAATTTATTTTGCAGGTTTAAAGCTGATATAATAAAAAAAACAACAGATGTAATACAGAAAGTTCAGATTAATTTTATACAAGTCTGATTTTCTGGACCGAAATAGATGAAACACATATGATTGGATGTTGCTAACATTATTTGTCTTCCCTGGAACATACACAGTTCTCCTCCTTGAGAAGACAGGATATTATGTGATTGAGAAGCTGAACAACAAAATGGTGTCCCTTCTTCCAAATTGAGAAACGCAGGCATGTATTAATAATGAGAAAGGAAGAGAATAAATTAATCTTTAAGAGATTTGGGGAAAAACTTTGCCAAATTAATAAATTTGATTTGGAATTCCCAGGAGTTCAGAATAAGATTACCCAGGAAATAAATCTGAAACAAAATGGCAGGTTTCCAGATCTGCCTTATCTTAGCAGAGCCACATTTCATGTTGAGTGATTAGACACTTGCTCAGCAGAAATAGCCTTAGGTTTTGTCGACCTTGGCAGAATCATAGGGGTTACATTTGCATACTTATTTACATGCGTGACTATAGCCTAAATTTTCTGGCACATTAAACACAAAAGCTGCCTGTCTTCCTTGTCTTCGTGGATGTCTCTCTTTCTTCCTTCAGTTAGAGATAATGTACTGAATTCATTTATTTCAGGATCCACTGTCAGTGGGTAGAATTTGTAATGTAAGGGAAAGAGAGACAGTGAGAGATCAGAGATATAAGTGTTAAAGTTGGGTCTATGGATAAACCATCATCCTGGTCCTTATTGGCTACTCTGTAAAGTGGGAACAACAATGAACTCTTGCATACATTAGGGAAAGTGCTATTTTCATAGACTGTGTGAAAGCTATCAAGATGGCAAGAAAGATTTGTGAAATTATTACAATTGCTTGATGACAGTAGTATTGGGATTTATTCTTCCCTAACCTACAAAACCATACAGAGGAATTTTTACAGCATCTGTCAGACAAAATGCTTGGATTTGTTCCCAATTAGACTCCACCCTTGGTGCAGGTCCCATGGAGATGCCTGGGGCACAGTCTTGTCCTATTATCTGGGAAGAGTTTGAACTTGTTGGACCTAAAGTGATGGACAGAGTCCTTATGACTGTGAGTTTGGCAACCTTATCTTAGATAAAGAGCTGAAGAAGCTTCTTGGATGAGAAGTGAAATATCTTCAAAGAAAAACCAGAAAGTCCAGTTGCCTCTTGAAAAAGCACCTTTGAGACTTCTCTTTAGATCCATGTCTCTCTTGGTTATCAAAGACTTTCTGATGAGATGCCCACCCTCTGGAACATCATCCCCCTGAGATAAAATTAGCCCAAATCCAGTGGTGGGACTCAACCCACTTAACAACCGGTTCACCAAAAATGTGAGTGTGTATCCATTGCACATGTGTGACATCTTAATTAACTGTTTCACAAACTTTGTTTTACTCATATTGATTATTTAATTGTTTTAAGTTAGTTTTTATATTCAGTTTTAAGAGTTGATTTTGTTGTATGCTGCCCAGAGTCACCTGTGAGATGGGCAGACATATAAATTCGATTAAATAACTAAAATTGGTACAACCATTTAGGCCATTGTGAAGACTGGTGCATTTTATTTATTTGGTGTATAAAAGCAACTAAAAACAAATTTGTCCTTTGTTGTATTGTATCATCACCTAGTCAGATTTGTATGCATTCAAAAAAACCAAGCTAGCTTAGCACCTGGGAGAAATTTTTATGTCTAACAAAGTCCTCGGGGTTACGGCGCACCTGAGCCTTGACAACAGCCAGGCGGTCTCTGATTGGTTAAGACGCGCTGGAGGAAAGAAGCGGGAGTTTGGAAGTCCTGTCATTGGTTAAAGTTCCTGAGGCAGCTAGTATATAAGGGCTGTCACCCGGAGAGTTGGTTTGAGCTTAACACGTTATCCCATTGTGATTAATTGTGAGTTAAATAAAGGTTGTGTTTCTTACAACCTCTGTGTGAGACTCCTTTTGTACCCACTAGTCACGGACTTAATACTGGCGACGAAGGTGTGGGGAGTCCGCACAGCGCAGCAACCCATTTGTTTTTTTTTCGGTTCTGCGGCTTCACTCGCGATCACCTCAGAATGGAGAAGGCCCACGCATTCCTGCCGCTTGAGCCAGCAGCTGAGACGTGAGATTCGTTCCTGGAGCGCTTCGAGTGCTTCTTACAGTCCCAGGACTATGTGGATTTGCCTGCCTCTCGTAAGCGCGGCTACTTCCTGAGCCTCTGCGGCCGTGAGGTTTTTGCGACGGCCAGAGTCCTGGCTGCCCCATCGCTGGTTTTTGAAATGCCATGGGATGCCTTATTGGCCAAGCTGAGGAGCCATTATTCCCCAACGCCTTCCCGTATCGCCAGGAGGCTTGCGTTTCGACGGCGTGTCCAGCGACCGGGGGAATCGATCAACGATTATATGGCGTCCCTGCGTTCTGCTGCCCTATATTGTGAGTTTCCGGTGCTGGACGACGTCCTTCTAGATCAGCTGGTGGCTGGGACCGCTGACCTGCGGCTGCAGCGTCGGCTGCTAGCCCGCTCGGACCTCACCTTGGCCACAGCGTTGGTTGAGGCGCAGGCGGCCGAGTTGGCGGAGAAGTCTGCGGCGGAGATTCAGAGATTCCGCCCACCTGAGACTCAAGCCGCACCTGGCCTGGCGGTTCACCACGGGGAGGCGCAACCATCGGAGACACCATATGGCTCATCGGATGAAGACGATGATGTGCGCCGTCTCAAGTCCTTTCCTCGGCGCGGGTTGCCGGCCGCCAAGTCTCCTCCACTGAGTTGTGCTGGCTGCGGGGGAAGCCATGGGAGGGCCGATTGCCGGTTTAAAAATGCCGTTTGCCGCCGTTGTGGGAAGCATGGCCACCTAGCCCGGGTCTGCCGGGCGGGGTTGCCGATGGCTGATTCCCTGAGAGATCCTGCTCCCCGTCGGAAGTCTTCTGGCCTGCCGGCCACCCGCAAGGATGATTGTTTCGCTGTCGGGCATGCCACCGTTGACCCTCTTGGTAATAAGATATACCTTACGGTGAATCCGGAGGGCAAGCCATGCAGAATGGAACTGGACACTGGCTCATCCAAAACCCTAATGGCCTGGTCCGCCCTCAAGCGACATTTGCCAACTTTCTCCAAGTCTCGGCTGAGACCATGCCCTGTCACCCTCAAAGACTATCAGGGGCGGGTTATTCCAGTTATGGGTTGTTGCAATGTCCCTGTGAGTCATGGGGGCTTCTCAGGTGGGTTGCCTCTAATCGTGGTGAGGGGTAACCTGCCAACCTTACTGGGATTGGACTGGTTCAGGGCTTTCCGCCTGAATGTCATAGGGGTCCATTCCACTGTTCCCGACAGTTACGAGAGCATCATCCGCGACTTCGCTGATGTTTTCAGTGATCAGTTGGGAAAATATACTGGTACCCCGATATCGTTTAATTTGGACCCCCAGATAGCGCCGATTCACCTAAAACCTAGGAGGGTGCCACTCGCATTGAGGCTTAAGGTTGACGAGGAATTGGACAAACTCATTTCCCAGGGGGTGCTAGAGGCCATAGATCATTCCCCCTGGGAAACGCCAATAGTGATTTCCCTTAAATCAAATGGGTCGGTTAGGTTATGTGCCGACTATAAGGGGACGCTTAATAAGGCTCTGCAAGCCAATCCATACCCTGTTCCTGTGGTGCAGCACCTGCTCCACACCTTGGGACGGGGCACCCTTTTTGCGAAGCTTGACCTCGCTCAAGCATACCAGCAATTGCCGGTAGACGAGTCCACCGCCCTGGCCCAGACAATTGTGACACACCGGGGGGCATTCAAATGCACGCGCCTGCAATTTGGCGTTAGCGTTGCCCCCGGGTTGTTCCAATGCCTGATGGAGCAATTGCTCCAGGGGTTGGAGGGTGTCGTCCCGTATTTTGACGACGTCCTCATTTCGGCTACGGGTCCGGAGGACCTGGCCGAAAAGCTGAGGGCCGTTTTATCTCAGTTCAGGAGGGCGGGACTTAAATTAAAAAGGGAGAAGTGCCACATTGGAGTTCCACAAGTGGAATTCCTGGGATTCCTTCTGGACTCTCAAGGAATCCACCCTGCCCCTTCTAAGGTCGAGGCTATCTTACAAGCCCCCAGCCCTTCGAATAAGACGGAGCTTCAGGCGTTTTTGGGGCTCCTGAATTTTTACGCGGTATTTTTGCCCCATAAGGCGACCCTGGCAGAGCCCTTGCACCGATTGTTAGAGGCCAATGTGCCTTGGAAGTGGGTAAAGAAGCGGCCGCTTCATTCAAGGCTGTTAAAGGCCTTCTAACTTCCCAAGCGGTTCTAGTTCAATACGACCCTCTCCTCCCTGTCATTCTGGCCTGCGATGCCTCGCCATTTGGCATAGGAGCAGTGTTAAGTCACGTGCTGCCTAGCGGAGCAGAGGCTCCAATGGCATATTATTCCCGGACGCTTTCAGCGTCCGAACGGAACTATAGCCAGTTGGATAAAGAGGCCCTTGCAGCAGTGGCTGGAATCAAGAGATTCCACCACTATCTTTATGGCCGTTTCTTTTCATTAGTGACCGACCACAAGCCGCTTCTTGGCATTTTAGCAGGTGACAGGCCGTCACCCCAAATATTGTCCCCAAGAATGTCTCGCTGGACTGAATTCTTGTCCGCTTATAATTACAAAATGATTTATCGACCAGGGAAAGCGATCGGGCATGCAGATGCCCTAAGTCGCTGCCTGTTGCCTACTCTGGTTTGTGACCCAGCCCCCGCGGGTTCTGTTTTATTAGTTGAAGAGTGGGGACCCCCAATTTCTGCTGCAGACATTGCACACCACTCTGCAAAGGACCAAACCCTGGCCCAGGTTTTGGACTGGGTCCGGAGGGGTTGGCCTGTGGGACCAGTGCCGGAGGATTTTCTTCCTTTCCAGCGCAGACAGCATGAGCTGTCTGCACTCAGGGGATGTCTTCTGTGGGGAAGTAGAGTGGTGATTCTGTCTACTCTGAAGGGGGTCATTCTGAATACCCTACACGAGGCCCACCCTGGCATTGTCCGCATGAAGTCGCTGGCCAGGAGTTATGTGTGGTGGCCAGGGGTGGACCGGGATATTGAAATGTGTGTCTCCTGTTGCACGAGTTGTCAACAGTCGAGGCCAGCTCCCCCGACGGTGCCCATTAGGGAGTGGGAGGTACCCCGCTCACCCTGGTCCCGAATCCATTTGGATTATGCAGGGCCGTACTTGGGTAAGTCATTCTTGGTGGTAGTGGACGCCTACTCCAAGTGGGTGGAGTTGGCCATTATGCCCACTACCACCGCTGAGGCCACCATCCAAGTTTTAGATCGGTTGTTTGTCACCCACGGGTTGCCAGATCTCGTGGTGACGGACAACGGGCCTCAATTCATGTCGGCACCGTTCCAGATGTTTTTAGCCAAGCATGGCATTAGACATGCGCCACGGGTCCGGAGGACCTGGCCGAAAAGCTGAGGGTCGTTTTATCTCAGTTCAGGAGGGCGGGACTTAAATTAAAAAGGGAGAAGTGCCACATTGGAGTTCCACAAGTGGAATTCCTGGGATTCCTTCTGGACTCTCAAGGAATCCACCCTGCCCCTTCTAAGGTCGAGGCTATCTTACAAGCCCCCAGCCCTTCGAATAAGACGGAGCTTCAGGCGTTTTTGGGGCTCCTGAATTTTTACGCGGTATTTTTGCCCCATAAGGCGACCCTGGCAGAGCCCTTGCACCGATTGTTAGAGGCCAATGTGCCTTGGAAGTGGGGTAAAGAAGCGGCCGCTTCATTCAAGGCTGTTAAAGGCCTTCTAACTTCCCAAGCGGTTCTAGTTCAATACGACCCTCTCCTCCCTGTCATTCTGGCCTGCGATGCCTCGCCATTTGGCATAGGAGCAGTGTTAAGTCACGTGCTGCCTAGCGGAGCAGAGGCTCCAATGGCATATTATTCCTGGACGCTTTCAGCGTCCGAACGGAACTATAGCCAGTTGGATAAAGAGGCCCTTGCAGCAGTGGCTGGAATCAAGAGATTCCACCACTATCTTTATGGCCGTTTCTTTTCATTAGTGACCGACCACAAGCCGCTTCTTGGCATTTTAGCAGGTGACAGGCCGTCACCCCAAATATTGTCCCCAAGAATGTCTCGCTGGACTGAATTCTTGTCCGCTTATAATTACAAAATGATTTATCGACCAGGGAAAGCGATCGGGCATGCAGATGCCCTAAGTCGCTGCCCGTTGCCTACTCTGGTTTGTGACCCAGCCCCCGCGGGTTCTGTTTTATTAGTTGAAGAGTGGGGACCCCCAATTTCTGCTGCAGACATTGCACACCACTCTGCAAAGGACCAAACCCTGGCCCAGGTTTTGGACTGGGTCCGGAGGGGTTGGCCTGTGGGACCAGTGCCGGAGGATTTTCTTCCTTTCCAGCGCAGACAGCATGAGCTGTCTGCACTCAGGGGATGTCTTCTGTGGGGAAGTAGAGTGGTGATTCCGTCTACTCTGAAGGGGGTCATTCTGAATACCCTACACGAGGCCCACCCTGGCATTGTCCGCATGAAGTCGCTGGCCAGGAGTTATGTGTGGTGGCCAGGGGTGGACCGGGATATTGAAATGTGTGTCTCCTGTTGCACAAGTTGTCAACAGTCGAGGCCAGCTCCCCCGGCGGTGCCCATTAGGGAGTGGGAGGTACCCCACTCACCCTGGTCCCGAATCCATTTGGATTATGCAGGGCCGTACTTGGGTAAGTCATTCTTGGTGGTAGTGGACGCCTACTCCAAGTGGGTGGAGTTGGCCATTATGCCCACTACCACCGCTGAGGCCACCATCCAAGTTTTAGATCGGTTGTTTGTCACCCACGGGTTGCCAGATCTCGTGGTGATGGACAACGGGCCTCAATTCATGTCGGCACCGTTCCAGATGTTTTTAGCCAAGCATGGCATTAGACATGCGCCCACGGCCCCGTTCCATCCGGAAGCTAATGGCCGGGCAGAACAGGCTGTCAGATCGGCGAAGGAGGCGCTGGCTCGTTTGGGGCCCACTAACTGGCACCACCGAATTTGCCAGTATTTAAGGGCACAACATGACCCTGGATCGATTACATCCACAGTATGATACTGACCAACCTCGGTACAACGCCAGTGTGCCCCGGGGGTTTATTTATTTATTTATTTATTTATTTATTTATTTATTAAATTTGTATACCGCCCTTCTCCCGAAGGACTCAGGGCGGTTCACAGCCAAGTAAAATAGACAATATATAAATACAATTTAAAATACACTTAAAAAACTTATTAAAATTGGCCATAATTAAAATTTAAAACTAAAACCCATTTAAAAACCCATAAATTTAAAAAACTAACCCAGGCCAGCGCAAATAAATAGGTAAGTTTTAAGCTCATGCGAAAGGTTCGGAGGTCCGGAAGTTGGCGAAGTCCTGGGGAGGTCATTCCAGAGGCGGGAGCCCCACAGAAGGCCCTTCCTGGGCGTCGCCAGGCGACACTGTCGCTACCGACGGCACCCTGAGAGTCCCTCTCTGTGAGGCGCACGGGTCGGTGAGAGGTATTCGGTAGCAGCAGGCGGTCCCGTAAATAGCCCGGCCCTATGCCATGGGCGCTTTAAAGGCGTTCACCAAAACCTTGAAGCGCACCGGAAAGCCACAGGCAGCCAGTGCAGCCTGCGCAGGATAGGTGTCATTCGGGAGCCACGAGGGCTCCCTCTATCACCAGCGCAGCTGCATTCTGGACTAACTGTAGCCTCGGATGCCCCTCAAGGGAGCCCCATGTAGAGAGCATTGCAGTAATCCAGGCGAGGCGTCACAAGGGCGTGGTGACCGTGCATAGGGCATCCCGGTCTAGAAAGGCGCAACTGGCGCACCAGGCGAACCTGGTGGAAAGCTCTCCTGGAGGCGGCCGTCAGGTGTTCATCAAAGACAGCCGTTCATCCAGGAGAACGCCCAAATTGCGCACCCTCTCCATGGGGCCAATGACTCGCTCCCGACAGTCAGCCGTGGACTCAGCTGACTGTGCGGGATGCCGGCATCCACAGCCACTCTGTCTTGGAGGATTGAGCTTGAGCCTGTTTCTCCCCATCCAGACCCGTACGGCTTCCAAACACCGGGACAGCACTTGATAGCTTCATTGGGGTGGCCCGGTGTGGAAAAGTACAGCTGGGTGTCATCAGCGTACAGCTGGTACCTCACACGAAACCACTGATGATCTCACCCAGCGGCTTCATATAGATGTTGAACAGAAGGCGAGAGGATCGACCCCTGCGGCACCCACAAGTGAGGCGCCCGGGCCCACCTCTGCCCCGTCAACACCGTCTGCGACGGTCGGAGAGATAGGAGGAGAACCACCGATAAACGGTGCCTCCCACTCCCAATCCCCCCAACCGGCGCAGCAGGATACCATGGTCGATGGTATCGAAAGCCGCTGAGAGGTCTAATAGGACCAGGGCAGAGGAACAACCCCTATCCCTGGCCCTCCAGAGATCATCCACCAACGCGACCAAAGCCGTCTCAGTGCTGTAACCGGGCCGGAAACCGGACTGGAACGGGTCTAGATAGACAGTTTCCTCCAGGTGCAGGGGAAACTGATATGCCACCATACTCTCTACAACCTTTAGTTCAGGGGACCCTGTTTTTGCCCAGAACTTTGGGTCGTCTCCTAAATGGGTACCAGGAGCCATTACGGAAATGACTGGCCCCTATTCCTACAGGGTCCGATTGGCAGATGGGAGAGAGTGGCGCCGGCATGTGAACCAGCTCCGGCGGAGAATGCCGGGCATCGAGGAGCCACACCATGAACAGGACTACCCAACCGCCAGGGCGACGACCCCGAGAGGAACCTACGACAACGCTGGGCCCCTTCCAGAGACCAGCCTTCCGGGCCAAGAGGCCGGGGAGGGACTCCAACCCTCAAACCGTGAATCGATCTCGTCGGCAAACTTACCTGAGATTCCGAGTGTTCCAGTGCTGGCCAGTCCTTCCCTAGGGGTGGAGTCATCCTCTTCAGCAAGGCCCAACAAAGCCTTGCCCAAATCCGAGGGCGGAGATACCTTCGTCAGCGAGCCCAGCCTCCGCCTCGCCCACTCTTTCGGCGTCCGGCCCTGTACTAAGGAGATCGGAGCGGAGTCGACGTCGCCCCGCGTACTTAGCCGATTACGCATGCGCGATCCAGGAGGGGAAGGGTGTTATGTCTAACAAAGTCCTCGGGGTTACGGCGCGCCTGAGCCTTGACAACAGCCAGGCGGTCTCTGATTGGTTAAGACGCGCTGGAGGAAAGAAGCGGGAGTTTGGAAGTCCTGTCATTGGTTAAAGTTCCTGAGGCAGCTAGTATATAAGGGCTGTCACCCGGAGAGTTGGTTTGAGCTTAACACGTTATCCCGTTGTGATTAATTGTGAGTTAAATAAAGGTTGTGTTCCTTACAACCTCTGTGTGAGACTCCTTTTGTACCCACTAGTCACGGACTTAATAGATTAAATAACTAAAATTGGTACAACCATTTAGGCCATTGTGAAGACTGGTGCATTTTATTTATTTGGTGTATAAAAGCAACTAAAAACAAATTTGTCCTTTGTTGTATTGTATCATCACCTAGTCAGATTTGTATGCATTCAAAAAAACCAAGCTAGCTTAGCACCTGGGAGAAATGTGTAGTTCTTGATGATCCCTGAGTGTGGTTGTTTTCTTGCAGATGTTTTATTACCCAGCTAGGTAACATCTTCAGTGTTAGAAGGCAGTGGATTTTGTTCTTCCTTTATATACAGTATTGTACATGAATCCTTGACTTATGACTATAACGATTTATAACTGGGGTGTCAAACCCGATTTCATTGAGGGCTGCATCAGGGTTGTGTTTGACCTCAGGGGGCCAAGAGTGGGCATGGCCAGTTCAAGGTCATTTGTGTGAGGGGCAGCTATGATGGTCTGAGTGCTCTGCCAGTGAAAGGCTCCCAAGCTCCAATTTCAGCTGCAACCCTCTCCCAGCAAAAATGGAGCCCGGGAGGGCCATGCATGGCCCTCCCGAGCTCCGTTTTTGTTGGCAGAGGCACCACGGGCTGATCCTTCACTGTTTCCAGGGTGGCCCAGTGGGCAGCAGGGTGGCCCATGGGCCTTGACATCCCTGCTTTACAACCATTATTCTAGGCTGGAGTTATGGTCGTAAGTCAAGAACTACCTAGAAATTTGCTTGTGCAATTTTTTTAAAATTTAAAAATAACACTTATACTTTCTATATATAGCATTTATTTAAGATATTATATAGCCTAATAACATTCACATAATAACATTTATTGGGTTTTTAAAGTATCTTAGCAATGTTTCTGTTAATTAAAGAAGAGCCGATGATGCAAAAGAATCGTAACATAAATGTTTATATTGGTCAGGACTAGATAGTATCACAAATGTTTTTTCATATGTCAAACAATGAAACGGCAAGACATTTATGTGGTGATGTTGGTATTTTTTACACTGCAGATATTAAATTGCCCCGTTTCTCTAATTATTCAGGAAGCTCTATTAAAATTTATGATGAGCTACAGCTTGCCTGCAGGTGAGGAATTTTTATTTTTACTTTAATGAAACATTGTCAAATTTTAAAAAGAGAATCCTTCTAGAATTTCACCTTCCGTAGTCGTTCATTGTCAGAAATTTTGGGGGAATAATATTATGTATAAGATGGATATGTAACATTACAAAAAGTGTGCTTTAATCTGTTTTTACAGGATCTACCGTTTTACCTAATATCACATGTTAATCAAACCATTTCAAAGTTATGGGTAACTGTCAGCCCCCACCTCCAAAGAACTAAGAAAGATATGTGGAATTACTTCTGAGCAATTTCCTTTATTGTTCCTCACCTATAGACAGTCTTGCCAAACTAAAACAACTATTTGAATCATCATACTGTAGATATAGGGGACGCGGTGGCTCAGGGGCTAAGACAGCTGAGCTTGTCGATCGAAAGGTCGGCAGTTCGGCAGTTCGAATCCCTAGTGCTGCCGTGTAACGGGGTGAGCTCCCGTTACTAGTCCCAGCTTCTGCAAACCTAGCAGTTTTGAAAGCATGTAAAAATGCAAGTAGAAAAAATAGGGACCACCTTTGGTGGGAAGGTAACAGCGTTCCATGCGCCTTTAGCATTGAGTCATGCTGGCCACATGACCACGGAGATGTCTTCAAACAGTGCTGGCTCTTCAGCTTTGAAACGGAGATGAGCACTGCCCCCTAGAGTCGGCAACGACTAGCACGTAAGTACGAGGGGAACTTTTACCTTTACCTTTATCGAAGATATGCTGTGGGAATTTTTAGGGAGGAGCCATTTTAACTCTCAACCAAACATTCTACATGTTCTGTTCCCCCCCAACACTCCCAACAAAAAGTCAGTCAAAGGCCTTCTGCCAACAGTTTATTTACACTTGGCTGGATTCCTTTTGGCACAGAAATGTTCTGGCCACGTCTCCCCATCCGCCTGCCAAAATCTCTGAAACGGTCTGTTATCGAGATAACTAGAAAATTACAGATAAAGCAAGAGTCACTCACAAATAGATTCTTTTATCCATGAAACAGATTGCCCACGTAAATTCACAGCTTTGTCCAACACAAAAAGCCAAGAAGCTCCTCCTCCTGCTTTTATCCCCTGTGGGTGTTGTTCCGTGATTCATCATTCCCTGGGCCTGCCCCAATGTTTCCTCAGCTGCGCGTGCCGGTCACGTCTTCGCAGTCTCGCATCGAGCCAAGATTGGTCTTGGGGCGTTGCCAAATCAGAAAAAGGCCCGGGGAATCAGGCCTTGCCAGCCCCTCTTCCTCACTCTCTGAATTCTCCTCCTCCAGGAGTCTGAGTCTGGGGGCCTGAGTCACAACACTATGCTTCCCTATCTCTTTGACCTCTGCAATACAGTTGCTCTGTTCTGGGAATCCAGACTACATTTCACCACAGTAACATAGAACAATACTGTTGGTTCAATAAGTATTACCTCAAATTATATCTCAAAACTGCTAAGCATGTTGGTTGAATTAAACCCTGAATGAAATAATACAATTCCTGTAGTATTTACTTGGAATGAATAGCTCAGGCCATTAAATCTGAAACAAATGTGCAGATTTTTATTATCCTTAGCAGGACTTGAGATCAATTTATTTATATAAACTTTAAAATAACCCTGTTAATGGTTAACAGATTAAAAATAACCCAGGGGTCTCCAATAATTAAGAAAAAAATATGTACCATAATACAAAATTAATTTCCAGCATTTTCATTAAATCTTCCTTTTCATAGTAATCATTCATCTCATTTGAAAAAAAAAATGATATCATCAACAGAGGGCAAATGTTTCTTAATTTTTAGCAAAATGAATAAAATCTTTCCAAATTAGATTAAGAGATATTGTCAGTGTATGTATTGCATCGGCAAGCATTTTCATTAAAATATATAATAATGATTAGTACCAAAGGTCAAAATGCTGGAAAATTAGTTTTCTTCCATTTCTGAGGGCCTCAGGATTTAAAATATTTTCCCCTAGCTTCTAAGCCTCACATCCATATGACTTTTACCACTTTATAAGAAAAGCAAGCATAATACAACAATGAAGTAATAACAAACATCAAAATATCTTGAAATTGGAGCATCTAAACAATTCTACTGTGTTATATTTGCCAATTAAAAATAATATGGAAGAACCCTATTTTAACTTGCTTCAGTCTCATGAGGTAACTATCCCACAAGTGATTCATAACAAGGAAGCAACGTCTTCCTGGTCCCTTTGATCTCCCTGTGGTGGAACTCCCAGAAGCTTCTTTGAGTTTCTCATAAGGGATCAATTGATTCTGGATGAAGGAGGAGTGGTTTGTCAATATTCACCTGGCAATATTCTATCTGATCTATTCACTGCCTTTTATGGTTTCTTGAAACTGTGCTTTCCTGGAGTTATCTAACTACTTTTTCCCAAGCATCCTTAAAAAGAAAGTTAAATTTAAGATTACAGTGCTACAGTTATTTAATGTCAAGTGGTAATAATTTATTGGGTTTTCCATTTTGTTTTTTATATCTTTGCTTTATACTAGTTAATCAATACTGTTTCAAATGTATAGAAATAATTAAGTTATGAATTAAGTTCATAAAAATTTTATATAACTCCTGTTTTCTGAACTTTTCTATCAAGCATAAGCAATAATATGACCAGGTATATGTCTTAAGAGACATATTGGAAAAAAAAAGAAATTTGCAGATACCCAGATGTCCCCAATCTGGTCCTTGAGATCTCCCAACAAGGCATCCATTGTTGCTGAAATTGAGACCATCCACCTTCCTGCTCCTCTCCTCTTCCTCTCCTCCCCTCTCCTCTCACATTTCCCAACATCAATGCCTTTTCCAAAGAAGTAGATTTTCTCATAATGTGTTCAGAGAAGGATAATGTGAGCCTGGTTATTTGTGTCTGAAGTGAGACTGCTGGATTTATTTGTTCAATGTTTGATTTGCTTAATTTCTTGTTACAGACCATTTAAATGAGTATGTTACCTTTAACATGAAGGAGGAGGAGGAGGAGGAGGAGGAGGAGGAGGAGGAGGAGGAGGAGGAGGAGGAGGAGGAGGAGGAGGAGGAGGAGAAGAAGAAGAAGAAGAAGAAGAAGAAGAAGAAGAAGAAGAAGAAGAAGAAGAAGAAGAAGAAGAAGAAGAAGAAGAAGAAGAAGAATGCAACGAAACAAGAAACAAAATACACTGGAATGAATCTCAGGGCTCTTCAGCAAAAGACCAGAGAAAGAAATGGGAGAAAAATAGCAAAACAAAATAATAAAGCATTACGTGCAAGATTTACATCAAGAAATAAACTGTCCGGCTTTGTTGGCTGTATTAAAATTTAATTTCTATCACTTTGTGTGTGCAGTGATATTTTCCAATTTTCACTGTTCTACACAGTATATGAATCTGTATTATATGATTGGTGCTTGTGGCTTTCTGTTTTATTACTCAGCGTTATTAACATTTTAGCATCCTGTTTTACAAATCTCTTGCTTACATAGCCTTGGGAAACTATTTCAAACCTGCCCAGCTGTATTTATTTCAAAGTTCTTTGCATCTCAAATGTTTATAATTTCTGTAATAACAGTCAAAAGAGGAGTTTATTACAACAGAAATGTGGCTTTGCAAGTGTTAAAGGATTACTAAAATATCTGAAACAATATATAACATCTTAAATGCATCCTTCTGAAGAAAGTCTTCCTTCCTTCCTTCCTTCCTTCCTTCCTTCCTTCCTTCCTTCCTTCCTTCCTTCCTTCCTTCCTTCCTTCCTTCCTTCCTTCCTTCCCTCCCTCCTCCTTCCAATTTTACCATTTAAAAGAAAGAAAATATGGCTAGGATGGCTTATAGGTTGTTGTTTTTTAAAGACTGTAAAATTTTGTTATTAAACCATTGCAAATAAGGTCATCCTCAAACATACAGCTGAAAACATTAATATGTAGGTTGTTGTTTTTTTAGGGCCACATTTCTTCAGCAGAAATCAGGGAAATGCATGGCGAGAATGAACTACTGTACATTGTATTGATGCTAAACAGGTCTAAAGCCAATGAGGCTGGATTAGAGCTGGTGCTAAACCACTCATCTTCTTTTGCATTTCCTCGCTGCCTACTTCATTTTCATCTGTAAAAAGCATAGGAGTACAATTGCTCTTCTTTCCACATCCTGTGGTCCAGAAAATGGGTAAGTATAGAAAATGCAAAATATTGAAATAATTCAGGGAATTATATTTTGTCTGCTTAGCATTCTTATTACCATATGTATACAATATCAATCCTTCTGATCAATTCAACTGCTAAAGCATAGCTAAAGCATAGCCTCTTCTTTGGGCAAAGCCCAGCACAATTGTTTTCCTGAAAGAAACTAACTTCCTTCCTTCCTTCCTTCCTTCCTTCCTTCCTTCCTTCCTTCCTTCCTTCCTTTCCTCCCTGCCTCCCTCCCTCGCTACTTCCTTCCTTCCCTCCTTCCTATTTCCCTCCTTCCCTCTCTCCCTCATCTTTTTTTTATTTTTTAATTAATTAATTAAATTTATATGTTGTCCATCTCAATATCGAGTGACTCTGGGTGGCTTACAGTATCATAAAAACAATATCTGTAATTAAAAGTTAGAAGTATTAAAACATCAAGCATGAAAATTAGAACATTAACAATAAATTAAATAGGAGGATCAGTGTGGAAACAAGGTGGAGGTGAAGTGTTATGTCAGGCCAGGGATGTCAAATTCGCGGCATGATGGTGTCATGTGACAGATTGTGACTTTATTCTCCTTCACTAAACTGGGGTGGGCATGGCCAGTGCATGACACATCCACTGCGAATTCGACACCCCTATATCAGGCCATTAACTGTGCTGAGCTAAGCCTCCTTCGAAAATAAACAGCACAACACAGTCCCGGGAAACTGCTTTAATTCATATGGCTGTCAATTATTGTCATTCCCAGTCTGAAAGGCTTCTCAAACAGTCTTTCAGGGGAGTGTTTACAAACACTTATCTCCCTTGGAATGCTGCCAGGTAACTAATTGCCATACGCAGGGCAAGGCCAAACTTAGCACAGAGTTAAATGGAATTTTTCCACATCTTTTACCGACCAGATGAACTAATTGCTTCCTGTAAAAGCTCACATCCTGTTTGTTCTCTTTTATGTCTTATGAGAGGGGCCAATCATCTCCAAGCCTTACTCCTAAGTCGACCCTGTTTTCTTAATTGTTCCTGTCTCCTGGCAGCTCTGTGCATGCACACACTAGGAATAGGCTCATGCTGTTTTTCTGCCTCGCCAATGTCAGACTCTGGAGACTCTGGAAGCAGCAAAGAACTACCAGAGCGGGGCTTGGCTTCTTCTATGCCTCTGACTCAGAGCCCCCGTCCAAGCCTTTCCCAGACTTCAGGGCTGAACCACCTTCCTCCCCAACCAAATCTGCTGCCATCCCTCCACTGTCCAAATCTGCTGCCATCTCTGCTGGCCACTGGTGGGCCACAACACTAACTACCTCCAGTACAATATGACCCCATCTGAACCCTAAGCCAGTTGGCAAGTTTCAGGAAGGCCCTTTCAGGAAGCTAAGAGGGTAGGGGCAGATCTCATCTAAGACTGCAGGAGACATGGCAGAAAAGGGTCTTCTCCCCCCCATCATCACAATTTCTTGCCTGACAGGATTTGCAACATGCCACTTCTGGTGCAAGTGGGGCTGGCCAATCCCATTGGGGTGAGACAGTTTCTTAAGTAGCTTAGATCCATGCTTTAAAGCTAATAACTAACACTTTGAACTGGACCCAGAAGCAGACTGGCAATCAATGCAGCTCATACAACATGGGCCAACTTAAGGGCCCCTAAGACTGTGCTGTTGCATTTTGTGACAGCTGTTTTTTTTCTTGGCTCAACTTTCTTTCCCTTCCATCTTCTTTCAGCCTTCTTTTCCAACCATCTCAAAAATCACTTAAAAATTATTTTAATTCCTTTGACTAGGTATCAGAGAAAAAAAAAAGGAACAAAAACAAAAGAGAACAAAAGTTTTTACTTTTTAAAAAAAAAATAAAAAAAATCCCCTAGACCAAATTACTAGACTGGTCAAATCACCGAAAGAATATTGGAATGACCCCAAAAGAAAAAAACAACATTTTGCTATGGTTGATTTAACATCTTGAATGTTCCCTACTTCAATTGCTATTTTCATAATTTTGTAATATGTTTCTCTTTGGGGAAAATGGGATAAAATATCAATTCTGCATTGCCCTTTCTGTAAAAGTCTTCTTATATAACACTCCTACACTTAAAAGTGTTTTGAGTTGATGGGAAGAAAAAGATTTTTAATTCCTGACTTTCCAAAAGACACAATTTCTTCACCCTCTGAATGTAGGCACAAATAGAGTTTCATTTTATTAAAACTGTTTCTAATTCTTTTTAAAGCTTCTCATACCAGTTTTAACATTTTTATTTTATTTAACATTTTATTTCTTATTGTTACAATGTCATATTGTTTTATTCCATCTATATTAGGGAGAGAGTAGAGTAGAGAATGGTATTGTTAAACAAGACTAGACATGTTAATAACTGAATAGAAAAAAAGAGGATTGAATGCTAAAGTGAGTAACTGATCTTAAAAGAAACACAACTAATACTAAAAATGCCTAGAATAGAGTAATATCTAGGCATCAGTTCAAACAATGATCTCCCACCACTTGTCAACTCTGAAGCAAACCTGGATGAAGCCAACTTTTCCAGCCTCAGAGTTGCCATGAACTTTGAGAGGGGGAAGGAAGGGGGGAAGTAGATAAACCGGCTACCAGTCAAAACAAGAAGTTTTCTTGTGGGAACTAAGGTCATCCCAACAGATGGTGAGTGAAGGAGGAGAGGAGTGACCAAGCAGCCTCCCAGCTACCTTCATTGGAGAATATGACTGGTGACACTTGAGGAGGGAAATATTTAATTAGGGGGAGACTGCAGGAACTTTTAAAGTTGGTTTTCACTAGCTGTGCCGATATGATATATCCAATAAACACGTTCTTTGAGGAATCTACTTGCCTCAGAGTTCTGCTTTTGGCAGATGTGTTGACACCACTATAATGACCTTCACACATGCTGCCATCTATTCACTTGAATAAGAAATCTGGAGGAATGAACAGAATATATAGAATAACTGGCTTCTTATGAATTCCAGTCCATGAAGACCAAATAAGACATTTCTTATGTCACTACCTGGCTGCCCTGCAAGCCCTTTTGGTAGGTCATTGACTATGGAGGTCCAGCTATTACTTCTAAACTTATTTCTTTACAAGAAAAAGAATTAAATATTTCTGAATGCTTTAATTTTTAATGGATTTGGAGCTTTCTTCCCTCTTTGTGATGCCATTGGAGAAAAAAGGAGGAACATCTGAGATACAGTATCTGAGTAACACCCGGTATTCTTCTTTGGAAAGCTTCAATGCTTAGATGAGACGTTGACAGGAGGTCAGCCACCCTCTGTGTACCTACGTACATCAGATTGCGCAGAATATACTTGTGCTGTCATAGCTTGTTATGATAGATCTTTTTCTGTTTATATCTGTTAACTACTCTTGTTCGCACACTGATCTCTGTAATACTCCAGGGAGACACTGTTCCAATTGTGAATGTATGAGTCTATAAAGATTTTCAAAAGCTTCACAATTGTTACAAGTTTCATTTTTTTTTAAAAAAAAAAAACCCGCACAACTGATTTTCTTTGAAAGAAAAATAGATTCGCGTTTAGATGAACATAATAGCAGAAATATTTTGAGACCAATCTGTCAACTTCAGTACTTGGTGTTCTTTTTGCTCAATTATAAAGCTAAATGGGAATGCGGGATGAGATTGTAGTCTTCTTCATACCTGAACAAGCTTAAGTTCCTTATTGATTTCTGAAACCATCTGTCCTAGTGGAGTCTTGGGCAATGTTTGTCTCCTATTTCTTGTTTATGAAAAGTAATATGGAAATAGAGAGTAGAAAAATGATTGAAGGAGGATTGAGCCCCAAATTAATATTCTCCAAATGAAATTAATGGGAATTTCAATCTGGATCAATCATTTCTGTTTATGTACAAATGAACACATTGGAGAAACTCTTGGTTGCGCCTTTGTTGTGGTCAGATCACACCTTGATTTTTATGAGATATTCTAATGCCAATACCCACAGGAAGAGATCAAACTCATTAAATTGGTCCATTCCCAGAGACCGATGGAGACAGATGGGTTTCAGAGGGATCTAGAGGTTGTTCCTGCTGGTCTGCTACATGATCCATCTGAAGCCTTGTCTTGTTTTGGAAAAAGAGAACAGTGACTGAGGCATTGGATCAGATTGCATCCATTTGAACTCTCTCTTGGGATCCCATCACCCCCTGTAGTTCATGGAAGAGAGTATTACTGGTGCTCAACAAACTAGAAACATGACTCTACATGGGCTACAGCCACTATTAAGGCCTACCTTGAGGCAGTAAGGGCAGTGAAGTATCAGTATCTTTCTGACTATATTGCAAATAGCTGGGTTGGTTTGCCTGGTCAGTTCCAATCAACGGTATTTGGAGAAGAGGAGTCCCACCTCTTCCCCACATCCCTACTATCTGGGGTACTATAGGGTTCAGAGGTCTCCTGAACTTAATTTAATACCTACATGAGGCAACTAGATGAGCTCATCAGTCACCATGGGGTGAAGTATTAACAGTATGCTGATGATTCCCAATTATATATAGTCAGTTGGCCCCAGGTGAATTGAGCAATGCTGTGAATGTCTTATCCTGGTGTCTGGAGGTTTCAGCTGAACCTTGTAGACTGGATTCATTGAGTTTTAGGGCCTAGCCAAGATTATTTTGGTCTTTTTATCTGCTGCATTGTTTATATTTAGCTGATAGCCTTAGTTAAACCACTTGTTGGCTTTAGAGCTAATTCCCACTCAATCCTATCCCGATTCATTTGATTTTTTTCTAACCAGATATAGGAGTGTCTATTTGTTTAACGCCAATGAATATCATCCTCTCAAGCCTTGTTCTGAATCCTGATTTTGTCCTCTAAAGCAGCTGTTCTCACAAAATCCATTAAAATATTAATGACTTTGTGTGGGGAAAAAATGAATAAAATTAATGAATGCCAGAAGACTCCAGGAAGTATAATAGTATGTATCGAAGGGCTGTCAGTATCTGAAGGGCTATCACGTAGTAGATGATGCCGAGTTGTTTGGAGATGTTAAAGAAAGCCAGAAATGTACAAGCTTAGATAATAATGACAGGGATTCAGTTAAACATTGGGGAAAAATGTTGATGCTAAGAGACGTTATCAACGGAACAGATTGCTTACTGAGATGTGGACTCCTTTGCTGCAGGCTTTTAAACAAAATCTGATTCCTGTTCTGGGATCCCAGAAGTCAACTTGGATGATCTCCAAGATACTCCCAGAACTTTTTGTGGGTATTAGTAATATCCCCAAAACTAAGATCAACCATGAAGCAAAAAACTGGATTCTTGTTTATCACAAATGAAGATAGATATTTATTTTGATGGTATAAAATAGAAATCCTTGTTACGGTTACCATTAAAATGTCTCTCTGTTTATTTATTTATTTTTTTATTTATTTTGTCGAGCACATGCTAGATTATATATATATATATATATATATATATATATATATATATATATATATATATATATATATATATATGTCTTTGGTTGTTCGGGTTTTCTCCCGTAAAATTGAAGTGTCTTGGCGGCTTAAGTCTCATTCGTCATCTTCAGGCTTCAGCTTCGTGCTTCTGGGAGCAATGTGTGATCGCAGCTGTTTCTTCCTTTTAACACGAGGAATGACACCAGACCCACACTCACAAGGTCCACACAGGATGTCATCACCGCACATCCACCCAGAAAGCAGACCCAAACCCACACTGATCATGAAGCACGACCAAGGACCAGAAGCCAGACCGCAGCTGCAACATTAGCCATTTCAAACCCCTCCAATCCATTCATGCAGCAGACTGACACCCACTATGAAGATGTGGCACGACCACAAAGCCAAACAACAGCTATGCAGCTCACCAGCTCAAATCCCCCTGCAGCACAGACTAGACTGAGCACAACCAAGCCCCCACCAACACAGGACACACCCCCAGCCAATCAGAGCACAGAAAACCCCCCATCCAATCAGAGCACAGCCAAGCTCCCTCCCAATCAGTTCAAACCCCACTAGCAGTTAAAAGGAAGAAACAGCTGCGATCACATTGCTCCCAGAAGCACGGTTGAAGCCTGAAGATGACGAATGAGACTTCACGAAACGTCGCCAAGACACTTCCAATTTTACACGGAGAAAACCCGAACAACCAAAGACCTATATACAAACACCGTGAAAACCTCAGAAAACAAATATATATATATATATATATATATATATATATATATATATATATATATATATATATATATATATATATATATATATATATGTATATATATGTATATATATGTATATATATGTATATATATATACATACATATATATATATATGCATGAATTGAATACATAAAATGAATACAATTAAAGGGGATATTAGGACAGGGAAGGTAGGAATGCTGGTGCTTTTGGGTGTGTAAGTAGGTAGATATCAATCTACTAATAAAAAATTCCTAAATAGCAATACCACTTATATACCGCTTCACAGTGCTTTTACAGCCCTCTCTAAGCAGTTTACAGAGTCAGCCTATTGCCCCCAATAATCTGGGTCCTCATTTTACCCACCTCAGAAGGATGGAAGGCTGAGTCAACCTTGTATGTATGAGATATATATATTACATATATTTAAGCCAGCGGTTCTCAACCTGTGGGTCGGGACCCCGTTGGGGGTCGAATGACGATTTGCCAGGGGTTGCTTAAGACCATCAGAAATATGGGAAGTATACTTGCGAGTCGAAGAATCGCACCCAATGGTTGACTCCACAAGCCAGCTGCAGGCTCTTCAAATCGCTAGCCGAATTCAGCTTCAGGCGCGATGAATTAAAAAAGAGAGAAATCTTTGCTCTGATGTCTCCCTCTCAAGCCAGCTGCAATCACTCCCAATCGCTAGCCTAATCTGGCTTCAGGCGCGATAAACTTAATAGGGGAGGAGTCTCCGCTTTAATGCTTCTGTCCTCAAGGCAATCGCAAGCAGTTCAGATCGCTAGCCAATACGGCTTCAGGCGCGATAAATTCAAAACGAAAATAATTTTATGGTTGGGGTCGCCACATCGTGGGAAATTGTATTAAAGGGGTCGCCACATCGTGGGGAATTGTATTAAAGGGGTCGCAGCACTATAAAGGTTGAGAACTACTGATTTAAGCCATATCCCTGCCTCTTTTTGGCTAGTTCCTGAATGTGGGTTTGAATTTCACACATTTAGCTTTGACAGATTCCAACCAAAAAAATGGAGAAGAAAAAGAAGAAGAAAAAATAAATGCAATGAGAGACACACATCTGACAAAGTTGACAAGATGGAATGGTTTTAATGATTTTTTTTTATTGTATGCAGAAATCAGGGCAAAGAAAAGCTCACCAAAACATATATATTATTTCTTGTGTAGCAAATAAAACTGGCACAGCTAGATTTATATCTGTATGTATATCATGCTGATGTTTATAGTAACATTTATGTTCTTTCTATAGTAGCAAGTTACACAATCTTCATAGCACTACATAGCCATTTGTTGAAGTGATATAAATCCCGTCTACTTGATTACTGTCACAAAAATGTTTGAACTACTCCAGAACACACATAAATTACCTTAAATTAACATTTTTAATATTTTAATCAATTTCTTAAAAAAAAACTAAGTGGGGAACCAAGCATACGACCAATGTAAATAACTGCAGAACAATTCAAAATATTTGTTCAAATACAGAAAGGAGATAAGTTCTTCAGGCCACGTGAAAATGAATGTCCTTTCATCTTTCTACCATCAAAATATTTTATAATTTAAAAAAGCACATAATATTGATTTCTCTTGTTCAGCTCATTTCTGATTATATATTTCAAAAGTATAGGAGCATTAATGAAAATCAGGAAGTCTTCCAGAACAAAATTAATATGAAATGTAACTTCTGCTCAAGAAAGAAGCAGACCATAACATAGGGAGTGTGAGATGGATGGATGGATGGATGGATGGGAGAGACAGGGTGGGAGAAAGAAAGAAAGAGAGAGGGAGAGGGAGAGGGAGGGAGAGAGAGAGAGAGAGAGAGAGAGAGAGAGAGAGATAACACATATAGCTAGAAGACCAGGGGTGGGATTCAGCTAGTTTGGAGCAGTTCATACGAATCAGATGTTAATTTGAATCTGGTTTGCTGAACCGGTAGTTGCAAGGACTGGCTGAATCCGCCCACCCTGGCCCACCCTTCCCAGGAGTCTCCATGCATTCCATTTTAGATGCCAGGTAAGTGCAGGGCCTGTGCGGAGGCTCTGGGAGGGTGAAAAATGGGCCTTCCGGAAGTTCTGGAAGTCCAGAAATAGGCCCATTTCCAGCCTCCAGAAGGTCTCCCGAGCCCAGGGGAGGCCGTTTTCCCCCTTCCAGAGGCTCAAGGAAAGCCTCTGAAGCCTGGGGACGTGAAAACGTCATCCCACCCCCCATGGTGCAGGAGGCTGAGTAGGCCACGCCCACCATGTCCATACCCACCCAGCAACCAGGCAGGGAACCGGTTGCTAAAATTTCTGAATCCCACCCCTGTAGAGGACAATATTGATAATTAAAAGTTTCTGAGCTGTGGTAATGAATCATGGAACCTGTAGTATTTAGCCATCTGTTCCTTAACAATCTGTATATGCAAGGGTTCACATTTGGAACCCAGAATTTTTCAAAGGTCATGAATTAATAGTGCAAGGCAGAACAAACAACAATGGAACAATGAAAGTTGTTCTCACCTTTTCTTAATTTGCATTTTAAGCCTTAGTTTCTACTTTTAATAGAAAAATCTTTGTTAAAATAATGCCTCTTTATTCACGCCAAATTGTGGGCTTCGTTTGGCAACACAAACACACACACGCGTGCGCACACACACATTCCTCTGGGTAAAATAACTGCATCTATTCTTCAAGTATCATTAACTTTAGAAACAATTTTCTGCCATACTGCCATGAAATAAGCCAGAAGTCATGCTAGACTTGCAAAGTTAAAACAAGAGAGTCTTGTTTTAACTTTAACTCTTCTCTGGCAAAGTATATATTCATTAGAGATTCAACAGATTTATGTTTGGTATGATAACTATCCCAAGTATCATATGATTTCATTGTAAGATGCCAGGATATTGTCAAGAAAGCCAGTTGCCTTTCCAGAGAGGGCTTCTCATAAGCAATGTCTGGAACTAATGCTTACTGAAACTCTAATTCTGTACTTCAGGAGCATTTGTTTGAAGCCAAAATTTCAGTCCTTGGAAGTACTCTTTTGTTTTATGATTTACAGCAGACTGATCTAAAATCTCCTTTTTTTTACGACTCTGTAATCCCTAGTGTTGGAAACAATCTTAACTTTCAAAATGTCCTTCTTCTCTAGAAGTTGCTTTTATTGTTTTGCAGGGTGCTTAAGAACTGCATTTGAATTTCTCTTGATGTTTTTAGGCTTATTGTGTTATTAGAAAGAGTAGAGGATTCTGCAACTAGCATCGTGTTATTTATACTTCATTCTATCAACATGAAGCTACTTTGTCCACCCTTTCACGTCAGGAAAGGTTTTTATAAGATGCATTTCCTCATTCTCTAGAGATTCCATCAAAGGGTGGAAAAAGAGAAAGACTGAATATATTATTGTACAGTGGAAAGCAGGATATTCGCTTACAACTTTTAACCATATTATAATGGGATAAGTGGAAAAATTCTCCACTCTTGGGAATTTTACCAAAAGACCCTTCTCCTTTGAAAGAAAATTCAACAATCTGCCATCAAGTTAAATAAGAATGTTTTTTTTAAAAAATTGGAGAGGATGGTTATTTGAATAGTACTACCTATGATATACCATAAAAGCTTCTTAAACTCTTGTTTTCTGGTCACACAAAAAAAAAAGTTTTGGAACAAGTATCAGATCTTGCATTTGGACATAATTTTACACATGAAGTCTCTTTAAATCATTCTGATAACTAGGGCTGATCTAAAAAATGGTCCTCACTGAAAGGAACACAATTTATAGAACGGACAGTTGAATTTTATTTTCGGGCTAGTAACTCTATCATTATCTCTATCAGTGCAATATGCTTGATTAGAAAGCTTGAGACAAGATGCAAAAGGGCCGGGATAGCTCAGGCTATTAAGAAGCCTGTTATTAGAACAGCAGTAGCCTGCAATTACTGCAGGTTCAAGCCCGGCCCAAGGTTGACTCAGTCTTCCATCCTTTATAAGGTAGGTAAAATGAGGACCCAGATTGTTGGGGGGGCAATAAGTTGACTTTGTAAATATACAAATAGAATGAGACTATTGCCTTATACACTGTAAGCCGCCCTGAGTCTGCGGAGAAGGGCGGGATATAAATGTAAACAAACAAAAAAAATAATGGCTCTGCCTTGAATGCAAGACAACATAGCCAGAGAAGAGCATCATTTGCAGCTCTCAATCAAAACCTGATACCTGAAATGTCTATGGAGATTCTCAGTCACGGTTGTCCCATAGGTGCTTTTTCAAGGGGCAGCTGGACTATCTTTGTTTTTGATTGAAGACGTTTCACTTCTTATACAAGAAGCTTCTTCAGTTCTGACTTCAGTTCTGACTGTCCACTCAGAACTGAAGAAGCTTCTTGGATGGGAAGTATAGTAGTGGCCAACATTGTGGAATACACCTTTTGGAACACACTGGGAAAGGTGTATTTTTGAGCTTTGATGGCTAGTAACACCACTTTTTTTGGAGTTTCAAGATAATCATATTCCACTGCTGGAATGGCCTGGGAATAGCCCATACCTTAACCCAATAATAATAATAATAATAATAATAATAATAATAATAATAATAATAATAATAATAATAATAATAATAATAATAATAATAATAATAATAATAATATTTTAATTTGTATACCGCCCTTCTCCCGAAGGACTGAGGGCGGTTTACAGCCAGAATAAAATACAAAAACAACACATACAATATTAAAAAACAAACTTTAAAAAACTTATTCAATTTGGCCGAATATTAAAATACGATCAACCCTATAAAATTAATAAAAATTACAAACCCATAAAATCATCTAAAAATTTAAAAAATCAAGCCAGTCCAGCAAGACGGAATAAATAAGTCTTAAGTTCGCGGCGAAAAGTCCGAAGGTCAGGTAGTTGTCGAAGTCCAGGGGGAAGTTCGTTCCACAGGGTAGGAGCCCCCACAGAGAAGGCCCTTCCCCTGGGAGCCGCCAGCCTACATTGTTTGGCTGACGGCACCCTAAGGAGTCCCTCTCTGTGATAACGCACAGGTCGCTGGGAGATAGAAGATGGCAGCAGCCAGTCCCATAAGTAACCCGGTCCTAAGCCATGGAGCACTTTAAAGGTGGTCACCAATACCTTGAAGTGCACCCGGAAGACAACAGGCAGCCAGTGCAGTCTGCGCAGGATGGGTGTTACATGGAAGCTCCGAAACACTCCCTCTATCAACCGCGCAGCTGTATTCTGGACCAACTGGAACCTCTGGGTGCTCTTCAAGGGGAGCCCCATGTAGAGAGCATTGCAGTAGTCCAAGCAAGAGGTAACAAGAGCATGAGTGACCGTGCATAAGGCATCCCGGTCCAGAAAGGGGCGCAACTGGCGAATCAGGCGAACCTGATAAAAAGCTCTCCTGGAGACGGTCGTCAAATGATCTTCGAAAGACAACCGCCCATCGAGGAGAACACCCAAGTTGCGCACCCTTTCCATCGGGGCCGATGACTCGCCCCCAACAGTCAGCCGCGGCTGCAGCTGACTGTACCAGGGTGCTGGCATCCACAGCCACTCCGTCTTGGAGGGATTAAGCTTGAGCCTGTTCCTCCCCATCCAGACCCGTATGGCTTCTAGACACCGGGACAGTACTTTGATAGCTTCGTTGGGGTGGTCTGGGGTGGAAACGTACAGCTGCGTATCGTCAGCATACAGTTGGTACCTCACCCCAAAGCCACTGATGATCTCACAGAGCGGCTTCATATAGATGTTGAACAGGAGAGGTGAGAGAATCAACCCCTGTGGCACCCCACACATGAGGCGCATCGGGGTCGATCTCTACCCCCCTGCCAACACCGTCTGCGTCCGGTCAGAGAGATAGGAGGAGAACCACCGATAAACGGTGCCTCCCACTCCCAAACTCCCCAGCCGGCGCAGCAGGATACCATGGTCGATGGTATCAAAAGCCGCTGAGAGGTCTAATAGGACCAGGGCAGAGGAGCAACCCCTGTCCCTGTCCCTCCAGAGATCATCAACCAACGCAACCAAAGCCGTCTCCGTACTGTACCCGGGTCGGAAGCCAGACTGGAATGGTTCTAGATAGACAGATTCATCCAGGTATTGGGGTAATTGATGTGCCACCACACTCTCAACAACCTTCGCCACAAAGCGAAGGTTGGAGACTGGACGATAATTTCCTAAAACAGCCGGGTCCAGGGAGGGCTTCTTGAGGAGGGGCCTCACCACCGCCTCTTTCAAAGTGGCGGGGAAAACCCCCTCCATCAAAGAAGCATTGATAATCCCCTGGAGCCAGCCTCGTGTCACGTCCTGTGTGGCCAGCACCAACCAGGAGGGGCACGGGTCCAATAAACATGTGGTGACATTCAACCTCCCCAGCAACCTGTCCATGTCCTCGGGAGTCACAGGGTCAAAATTATCCCAAACAGTCTCAACAAGACGTGTCTCCAGCCTCTCACCTGGATCTACCCAATTTTGATCCAATCCATCCCGAAGCTGAACGATTTTATCGTATAGATAACCGTTAAACTCCTCGGCACGCCCTTGTAATGGGTCCTCCCGCCCCTCCTGTTGAAGGAGAGAGCAGGTCACCCAAAACAGGGCAGCCAGGCAGTTATCTGCCGACGCAATGAGGGAGGAAACGTAAGAATGCTTCGCATCCCTCAATGCCACTAGGTAGGTCCTACTATAGGACCTAACTAGTGTCTGGTCAGCCTCCGAACGGCTGGATCTCCAAGCACTCTCTAGGCGTCTTCTCCAGCATTTCATCTCACTCAGCTCCTCGGAGAACCAAGGAGCTGGTTGAGACCTACGCCGTGTCAGAGGCCGCAAAGGCACAACACAGTCCAAAGCTCCAGACTAGTTCTTCAGCCGTGCCGCGGGCCAGATTCTCGGGAACCGGCCCAAGCTCAGTCAGGAACCTCTCTGGGTCCATCAGGTGCCTGGGACAGAACCAACGTATTGGTTCCGTCTCCCTGCTGTGGTGAGTAGTGGTCCGAAAGTCCAGATGAAGAAGAGAATGATCTGACCATGACAAAGGCTCGACAACTAAATCGTTTAAAATCAGATCATTCAACACTGGCCAGAGATAAAAATCAGATCTAGAGTGCCTCCCCCGATGTGGGTAGGGCCGTCCACTAATTGAGTTAGGTCCATGGCCGTCATGGAAGCCATGAACTCCCGGGCCGTCAAGGATGCCATGCCAGTTAATGGCAAGTTGAAATCCCCCATGACCAACAGTCTAGGGGTTTCAACTGCCAACCCGGCCAGCAACTCCAACAGCTCGGGCAGGGCTGTTGTCATGCAGCAAGGAGCCAGGTACGTGATCAACAAGCCCACCTGAGTCTTACGACCCCACTTCACATAGAGGGATTCACAACCAGCTATCTGAGGCACAGTGGTCTCCCTCAGTTCCAGGCTTTCCTTAATAATAACCGCCACCCCGCCACCCCTACCTTGGGCCCTCGGCTGATGGAATGCTCGGAAACCTGGTGGGCACATCTCCACTAGGGGGACCCCCCCTTCCGTGCCAACCAGGTCTCCATAATGCCCATAACGTCCGTGGTCCCCTCCTGAATTAGATCTGAGATCAGGGGGGCTTTGTTAACCACGGACCTTGCATTGCATAACATCAGCCGGAGGCCCAAGTCCCGAGTACTCTGGCCACCCGGGGAACGGGAAAAATCAGGGGGGCCGGAGCACACGATCGCTCTTAAATAGTGAGGGCATACTCCCGAAACCTGATATGCTCCCCCCCTTCCGCCATATCTGCCTCTCCCACTTACTGTGTCAATAGCACAACCCTTATAAGCTGGAACGAAACCCTCCCCCACCACCTTCGGACCTGTTAACTTAATGCCGCGAACGCACATTGGACTTGGCTCCCTCCTCGACGGGTTTCCCCCCCACCCATTCTTCCCCTCTCCCCAACCCAAACCCATCAATTCCCACCCTCCCCTTAAAATTCCCATTAAAGCTCCCCTTAAAAAATCGATTAAAACAGTTAATTAGAAATCCCCTAAGTCTCCTATTTTTGGCATGCCACCTCTCGGGGTTCCAAAACCTGTCCTCAAGGTGGGCCCTCGATAATGTGGGGGGCCAAACCCACAAGAGAGGGGAATCTCACAGGGCAAGAAGGTCAGCCACTGTAAATGTCCGCATAACAGAAGTCCGGCAAGCAGACCCATCCTGGACCAGTCAAGATGGTAAATGACAACGCCAGCAATTCCGGGTGAGAAACAGTTGAGGATTAGTTCTTAGGCGGTAGATGGACAAAACCGCTATGTTCAGTCAATTCACCAACCCCTCGTATACAATCCAGGGGTGGTCTGTGGAAGAGGGGGAGGGAAAAAATGGAGTCTTACAATGACGCTGCCAGGATTGTCCAGGACCGTCCTCAATTCCCCCAACTGGGGACCGAAGATCTTAAAGGGGTCCCCTGCAGCCGGCCCATAGGCGTCCTCCAGGATGGTAAAAAAGGCGTCTGCTGGGCCCGTGGGCGTCCTTCAAGATGACAAAGAAGGCATCCACCGGGCCAGTTGGCGACCGCTAGGCCAAACTGCCAGGCCGCCAAACCGCCAGGCTGCTAGGCCACACGTTTGCCCATTGAAAATCTATGGAGCCGACTAAAGAAACTTTAGTCAGAAACTAACCAGCAATAAAACCCAGTTAATAGAAGCAATCATTCAATCTTGGTTTCACATTATAACAGTTGCAGAACTAAAATATTTGGTTCACTCCATGATAAGACATTGTAAGGCCATAATTACAATGGGGGACTGGAGGCTAAAACATATGAAGAACGGTTGCAGGAACTCGGTATGCCTAGTTTAATGAAAAGAAGGACTAGGGGAGACATGATAGCAGTGTTCCAATATCTCAGGGGTTGCCACAAAGAAGAGGAAGTCAAACTATTCTCCAAAGCACCTGGGGGTAGAACAAGAAGCAATGGGTGGAAACTAATCAAGGAGAGAAGCAACTTAGAACTAAGGAGAAATTTCCTGACGGTTAGATCAATTAATCAGTGGAACAACTTGCCTGCAAAAGTTGTAAATGCTCCAACAGTGGAAATTTTTAAGAAAATATTGGATAGCCATTTGTCTGAAATGGTGTAGGGTTTCCTGCCTGGGCAGGGGGTTGGACTAGAAGACCTCCAAGGTCCCTTCCAACTCTGATATTATTATTATTATTATTATTATTATTATTATTATTATTATTATTATTATTATTATTATTATTATTATTATTATTATTATTATTATTATTATTATTATTATTATTATTATTATTATTATTATTAATATTAATATTAATATTAATATTATTATTATTAATTCATGCTAAAGGTTACCCAACTAAGTATTAACTGACATGATAATTTTTGTATATCTCATTTTTTCTATGGTGATAATTTTTGTATATCTCATTTCTTCTACATGTTTCACTTTTCTTCTTTATACTGTAACTGTTATTCTAATAGCAAATCCTTCATAAAAGATACTGCATTACATTCTTGATTAAATTATCTTTCCATTGATGTATAATTTTATGGTACTACTCCAAAAAAAAGATGGTGTTTTTAGCCTGTTTTAGAAAATACACTTTTCCCAAAAGTTTCCACAATTTTGGCCACTACTGTAAAATGCCTTCAAGGAAACCAAGAAAGTCCAGTTGCTTCTTGAAGAACAACCTTTAGGATACCTGAAATGGTTCACTTTCTTAAATACTATATGGCTTTGAAGTCAATGAAGGCCAACACCAGCTAAAGAGCTGACATTGGTTATTTCACATTTTTAGGTATATAATCAGTGGTGGGATTCAGCCAGTTTGCACCACTTCGGGAGAACCGGTTGTTAACTTTCTGAGCAGTTTGGCAAACTGGTTGTTGGAAGAAATCATTAGGGCAGAGAACCGGTTGTTAAATTATATGAATCCCACAACTGTATATAATGAATTCATTTTTATTTTTACTTTGTAATCTCTTAATTATCCATGAATGAGTCTAGCCATCTCTCAAAAACTTTGACCAGGACTTAACATTTCAACTAGTCACAAAAGAGTAGTTGCCCAGTTCATTACTGTAATAAGCTAGGAGGTGAGACAATTTAAAATCTTTTCAGACTTGCTAACCCAAAGGGTTCCTCAGTAAAAGGTAATTATGATAGGATGCCAATAATCAGACTGACCTTCCTAACAACTCCTGTTCTGTCCAGCTGGGGACTTAACTATAAACTATTTATGCAACCATAAATGTGGGAAAATATTAGGAGATGCTTCATTTTAAAACCTGATTTCTATATATAAAAAGGAGTCTATTATTATAGCAGAGGAGTTTTATTTGAACATATTGTGACATGAAATTCAGGTAGGAATCTTAATTGCATTATTTAGGAGTAAAAGTTCAAAAGCCAGTTTTAAATCCATCATTGGATTTAAAAGAATTTAAAAATGTAAAGAATCTAAAATGGACACCCAACATCAAAAATGTCATCAAAAAAGCACAACAAAGAATGTTCTTTCTGCACCAACTCAGAAAGCTCAAAGTGCCCAAGGAGCTGCTGATCCAGTTCTACAGAGGAATTATTGAGTCTGTCATCTGCACTTCTACAACTGTCTGGTTTGGTTCTGCAACCCAACAAGACAAAAACAAACTTCAGAGGATCATTAGAACTGCAGAAAAAATAATTGCTACCAACCTGCCTTCCATTGAGGACCTGTATACTGCACGAGTCAAAAAGAGGGCTGTGAAAATATTTACAGACCCCTCGCATCCTGGACATAAACTGTTTCAACTCCTACTCTCAAAACGACACTATAGAGCACTGCACACCAGAACAACTAGACACAAGAACAGTTTTTTCCCCAAACACCATCACTCTGCTCAACAAATAATTCCTCAACAGTGTCAAACTATTGACTAAATCTGCACTACTATTAATCTTCTTATCGTTCCTATCACCCATCTCCTTCCACTTATGATTGTATGACTGTAACTTTGTTGCTTGTAGCCTTATGATTTATATTGATATTGATTGTTTCCTGATTGTTTATTTGTAACCTATAGAATAGAATAGAATAGAATATTTTTATTTATAGACCGCCCTTCTCCGGAATGACTCAGGGCGGTGTACAGCCAAGAATAAAATACAGAAAGAAAACAACAATACAAAACTAAAAACAACCCTTAAAAAACCTATTTGATATGGCTACTTATATATAAAATATTACCCTCTAAAATTTACAAAAAAATTAAAACCCATAAAATCAATTTGATAATTTAAAATTTAAGTGAGTCCACTTACTTAAGATGAAATAAGTAGGTTTTAAGTTCGCAGCGGAAGGTCCTAAGGTCAGGTATTTGTCGGAGTCCAAGGGGAAGCTTGTTCCATAGGGTAGGAGCCCCCACAGAGAAGGCCCTCCCCCTGGGGGCCGCCAGCCGACATTTATTTATTTATTTATTTATTTATTTATTTTTTATATTTATATACCGCCCTATCTCCCAAAGGACTCAGGGCGGGTTACAGCCAAGAATAAAATACAGAAAGAAAACAACAATACAAAACTAAAAACAATTAAAAACTTATTCAAAAGCCTAATAATTAAAAATATAAAAATTAAAACCCAAGTTAAAACCCACAAACTAAAACTAACTCAGTCCTGCGCGAACAAACAAATAGGTCTTCAGCTCACGGCGGAAAGTCCGAAGGTCCGGCAGTTGCGAAGTCCAGGGGAAGTTCGTTCCAGAGGTGGGAGCCCCACAGAAGGCCCTCCTGGGGCCGCCAGCCGACATTGCTTGGCGGACAGCACCCTAAGGAGTCCTCTCTATAAAGCGCATGCAGGTGAGATGACTATCATTAAGTGTTTTACCTTAGAATTCTGAATGAACGTATCTTTTCTTTTATGTACACTGACAGCATATGCACCAAGACAAATTTCTTGTGTGTCCAATCACACTTGGCCAACAAAAATTCTATTCTATTCTATTCTAAAAGAGGAAAATTGCTAAAGTTTGGAGCGATAAAAAGCCGCTATTCAAAAATTATTGGCGCAAGCAATGAGTTCCCATCACTGGCTTTACATATGTAAGATAAGCAGTCATGTCAATGGTCACTGTAAATTAAAGATGTCTAAATATGTTTAACCTGTGCATAAAATATGTGCATAAAATCCTAAAGTAATATATTATGTGTACACATAAAGACACTTTCAAATCAGTTTTGACTCTTGGTGGCCACCTGGACAAGTCATACAGTTTTCTTGTTTATGTATTTCTGGTAATGGCTTGCTATTTTTATTTATTTGTTTTATCCCTCTTTATTACTTTTATAAATAACTCAAGGCAACAAACATATATAATACTCCTTTCTCCTTCTATTTTTTCCCCCCCATATCAACCCTGCAAGCTATATTGCACTGAAAAAACGAGACTGGCCTATTTATTTATTTATTTATTAAATTTTTATACCGCCCTTCTCCCAAGGGACTCAGGGCGGTTTACAACCAAAATAAAAACGACAGCAATATACACATAAAACCATGAATTAAAAAACTTATTACACAAATGGCCGAATTAAAACATTTAGAATAAAACCCCATAAATTATAAAATATTAAAACATTAAAACTAATTAAAATCCTATGCCAGTCCTGCGCGAACAAACAAATAGGTCTTCAGCTCGTGGCGGAAAGTCCGAAGGTCCGGCAGTTGCCGAAGTCCAGGGGGAAGTTCGTTCCAGAGGGTGGGAGCCCCCACAGAGAAGGCCCTCCCCCTGGGGGCCGCCAGCCGACATTGCTTGGCGGACAGCACCCTAAGGAGTTCCTCTCTGTGAGAGCGTACAGGTCGGTGGGAGGAATTCGGTAACAGCAGGCGGTCCCGTAAGGATCCTGGCCCTAAGCCATGGAGCGCTTTAAAGGTAGTCACCAACACCTTGAAGTGCACCCGAAAGTCCACAGGTAGCCAGTGCAGACTGCGCAGGAGTGGTGTTACATGGGAGCAACGTGAGGCTCCCACTATCACCCGCGCAGCTGCATTCTGAACCAACTGAAGCCTCCGGATGCTCTTCAAGGGGAGCCCCATGTAGAGAGCATTGCAGTAATTCAAGCGAGAGGTAACCAGAGCATGAGTGACCGTGAATAAGGCATCCCGGTCAAGGAAGGGGCGCAACTGGCAAACCAGGCGAACCTGGTAAAAAGCCCTCCTGGCGATGGTCGTCAGATGATCTTCGAAAGACAACCATCCATCCAGGAGGACGCCCAAGTTGCGTACCCTTTCCACTGGGGCCAATGATTCGCCCCCAACAGTCAGCCGCGGCTGCAGTTGACTGTACCGGGGTGCCGGCATCCACAGCCACTCCATCTTGGAGGGATTGAGTTTGAGCCTGTTTCTCCCAATCCAGACCCGTACAGGTTCCAGACACCGGGACAGCACTTCGATAGCTTCGTTGGGGTGGCCTGGGGTGGAAAAGTACAGCTGCGTATCATCAGCGTACAGTTGGTACCTCACCCCAAAGCCATTGATGATCTCACCCAGCGGCTTCATATAGATGTTGAACAGGAGAGGCGAGAGAATCGACCCCTGTGGCACCCCACATGTGAGGGGCCTCGCGGTTGATCTCTGCCCTCCTGCCAACACCGTCTGCGTCCGGTCAGAGAGATAGGAGGAGAACCACCGATAAACGGTGCCTCCCACTCCCAAACTCCCTAACCGGCCCAGCAGGATACCATGGTCGATGGTATCAGAAGCCGCTGAGAGGTCTAATAGGACCAGGGCAGAGGAGCAACCCCTGTCCCTGGCCCTCCAGAGATCATCCACCAACGCGACCAAAGCGTACTGTACCCGGGTTGGAAGCCAGACTGGAACGGGTCTAGATAGACAGATTCATCCAGGTATTGGGGTAATTGACGTGCCACCACTCTCAACAACCTTCGCCACAAAGCGAAGGTTGGAAACCGGACGATAATTTCCTAAAACAGCCGGGTCCAGGGAGGGCTTCTTGAGGAGGGGCCTCACCACCGCCTCTTTCAAGGCGGCGGGGTAAACCCCCTCCATCAAAGAAGCATTGATAATCCCCTGGAGCCAGCCTCGTGTCACCTCCTGTGTGGCCAGCACCAACCAGGAGGGGCACAGGTCCAATAAACATGTGGTGGCATTCAACCTCCCCAACAATCTGTCCATGTCCTCGGGAGTCACAGGGTCAAATCCATCCCAAATAGTCTCAACAAGACGTGTCTCCAGCCTCTCACCTGGATCTACCCAATGTTGATTCAATCCGTCCCGAAGCTGAACGATTTTATCGTATAGATAACCACTAAACTCCTCGGCACGGCCCTGCAAGGGGTCATCCCGCACCTCCTGATGAAGGAGGGAGCAGGTCACCCGAAACAGGGCCGCCAGGTGTTATCAGCCGACGCAATGAGGGAGGAAACGTAAGAACGCTTCGCTTCCCTCAGTGCCACTAGATAAGTCCTACTATAGGACCTAACTAGTGTCTGGTCAGCCTCGGAATGGCTGGATCTCCAGGCACTCTCTAGGCGTCTTCTCTGGCGTTTCATCTCCCTCAGCCCCTCGGAGAACCAAGGAGCTGGTTGAGATCTGCGCTGGGTCAGAGGCCGCAAAGGTGCGACACGGTCTAAAGCGCCAGTCGCGGCCCGTTCCCAGGCTGCAACTAGCTCCTCAGCCGTGCCGTGGGCCAGATCCTCAGGAAGTGGCCCAAGCTCCATCAGGAACCTCTCCGGGTCCATCAGGCGCCTGGGACGGAACCAGCGTGTTGGTCCCGTCTCCCTGCGGTGTTGAGTGGCGGTCCTAAAGTCACCCAGCCAGCTTTCATGCCTAAAATGGGATTAGAAGTCACAGTGCTCTGGTTTCTAGCCTGATTGCCTTGGCCACAAGACCAAATGTGTCACTCTTTTGTCCTCTTCCTAGGACTGAGAAGGAGTGACTGGCTCAAAATCATGTAGCTGGGTTCATATCTAAGATAGAATTTTCTAAGATAGTCTTATGGCTTCTAGTCCAGAATCTTTCACTGAACTGGTTCTCATTATCATAATAATTACAGCTGGGTAAAGGACAGAATAAAGGGACACGGTGGCTCAGTGGCTAAGACGCTGAACTTGTCAATTGAAAGGTCAGCAGTTCAGCAGTTCAAATCCCAAGCTCCCATTACTTGTCCCAGCTTCTGCCAACCTAGCAGTTCGAAAGTACATAAAAAAATACAAGTAGAAAAATAGGGACCACCTTTGGCGGGAAAGTAACATGCGCCTTTGGCATTTAGTCATGCTGGCCACTTGACCACAGAGACATCTTCAGAGAGCGCTGGCTCTTCGACTTTGAAACGGAGATGAGCACCGCCTCCCTATAGTTGGCATTGACTAGCACATATGTGCGAGGGGAACCTTTATCTTTACCTAAAGGAAAGAAATGGACTATGTTGACAATCTGGAGGGGAAAAAACAGGAATTGCCATCTTGTTCAAGATCCAATTCTTCCTTGCAGCTAAACTGTGCCCTTTCCACTTGGCATAAAGTTATGAAAATAAAATACATATAACACAGAACAAGCAAAATGAAATGAGATCACAGTTACACTGATGCTGAGCGGGTAGGGTGCCACTGAATTGGGCTTGACCTCTGGTCACTGTCCAAAATGTTATAACGATATACTTTATCTACTGTCTTCTTCTTCTCCAATATTCATGAGTCTTATCAGTCATTGCTGATTTTTTCCAGACTGCTCATATTACCAGCCCAAAGCATGTTTTTGCTTATTGATCATTGCCTTAAGGGAGACAGGACTATTGCATTGTTTCCCTCTGCAATCTAAGATATTCTTAGTTGTTGTTCTTTCTCTTAGCTTTTTCTCGGTGTCTAAATTCCACAGCCGTACATTACCCCTGGAAAGAAAATGCTTAACTAATTTGAATTTTAGCTGGCATAGAAATATCTATACTCTTCATGGCTCATGATGAAATTTGTCATTGCTTTCTATTAATTCCTTTTTTTTTAAAAAAATCTCCAGCCCTCTTTCATGTTTATTCATCTACCATCTTTGTTTTTTCACCAACTGTGAATTCACTTAACATTCCAAATGACATTGCTTTTCTATTCTTTATACTTAACTTAGATATGTTGCTCTCTACCCTTATTTTCTTAATATGTTTCAAGTCTTCATCTTTAACAAAATGGTGTAACCTGCAGACAACTAAATACTTGTCCTTCTCTCCTCCATATTTTGAACATCTTTCCTCAAAACTTCATCCATTACTATAGCTTCATATCTGCTGTAAAATTTATTCAGAAGAATAATTGAGTATTTGACACATCCATTAGCTTTAATAAACTCTACATTCTTGCAAGATATCCCCGTAATCAAAGGTTTGGTGCAGCAAAGCAAACTGCTTTCTCCATTATCTATCTTATGTTGATTATCTGATCATTATCATCTTCCTCTGCCTTTTTTGAAGCCTTCCCATTTCTTTGTTCACATGTGGCTTTATTGTTTTTTGTAAGATCTTAATCAAGATAAGGAAGGAGAAGATTATATGTATTCAGTAACTGGGGGCAGTATGGCTTCTAGCTATTGCTCAGATTCAGTTTCCAAAAATTCCAGACAGTATGGTAGGAGCGTTAAGAGTTGTAGTTTTACAACCTCTGGAAGACATCATGTCCAGGCTTATATAACAGTTAGGCAGGGATTCTATTTACATACTGCATTATTAGTAGCAGACTACTGCGAATTTTGATGATGAACAGAGATACCAGAAATGTTCTGCCAAATGATGTGAAGCTCGGAAATGAACTTGAGAATAGGGAATTGGAAACCTAGCTTACAATGCCCAAATTCTTCTCCACCTTAAATTAGAATCAAATCCAGAAATATATTTTCTATCATTTATTGCCACATCTCCTATTCGCACTAGTGATTCTCTAATATTCTTTACTTATATCTTATTTATATGTTGGTGCAGGGCCAAGAGGGATATCTATTACTCATTTAATATATTGATATTTTGTGGTATCCACATATTTTTTTTTAATATTTAAAAAAAAATAGGAAAAGAGAGTTTACATTTGGCTTTCTAGTTAAATGTGCAATTAACTAGTTTCTGGAGTAGATTTTTTTCCCCAGTTCATGCTATTACGAATTTCTCCCTAATGTTATATTGAAACCTGTCGCTTCCTTCTCAGTCTTTTATTTTAGTGCTGCCCTTCTTCCTCCTGAAATAATTTAAAATATCCCATTGATCTTATTTGCAGTTTCTTCAATTATTTGTTACTCTCCAGATCCATTAGCTTACATAAAAGTAAAACTGTGATGGTTGCTATTGATGTTCCAAAAGAGAAGCCAGATATATTCTGTTGCTACTAATATTCGCAACAGCATTAACACCAATATAAAACAATAAGAACAAAGTCTATAATTAAAATGATTTTCTTAAGTTTTTGTAGAAAACAAACACCACAAATAGGATAATGCAGTGATGGGTAACCTTTTCCAGACCAAGTGCCCAAAGCGCACTTGTGTGCCCGAACCCCCAAAAGGCAATGTGCATGCATGTGCCCCGCTTCCTGTGCATGCACATGCGCCCCCCACATGTGCCCCACCCTCAGTGCATGCAACACCAAAACAACAGCAATGGCTCACTTTTCCTGTGAAAGCTTCCTATATGTGGTTCACAAACAGGGTCCAACAGAGAGGTGCACTTAAGGTCCATCAATGGGGAAGACTGGAAGTGGTTTTGTCCAATGGAAAGCATGTGGGAAGTGGCTCTTGTTAAGCAAAAATAATGAAAGCATGGTACTCAGTTTTTGTTTCCTGATTCACATTGTAGAAGAGTCCAAATTGGCTGCCCAAGGCTGTTTTCTGAACTAAGGACGGAATACAGTATACAGAATAACAGAGTTGGAAGGGATCTTGGGAGTCTTCTAGTCCAATCCCCCTGCCTCAGCAAGAGATCCAATACCGTTTCAGACAAATGGCTGACTCATCTCTAAGATATCTTTAAGAGCTGACCAGCTGCTACAATGATGTAATGCTAGGAATGAGTCAGCAAGGTTTTTGGGCTGATATCACTTTAAAAGCCTGTAATAAGAAGAGGCCCTGTTGGGGTGTATCTCTGTCTGTGTGTGTGTGTGTGTGTGTGTGCTTCTATGCTGTAATTGCTGATTGCTGTTTGTTTGAGATTTGACTAAAGTACATATATATATATATATTCTTTGTAGATAAAACTGCTATTTAAATACAAACCTCTGTTTATTGTATTTGCTCCTGGGTTGTCTCACATAGTCACACTGTGTGCACTCTGACATAAAAACCTACAGGTTGGAGCACCCACAACTTCTGGAGGCAAATTGTTGCACTGGTTAATTGTTCTGTCAGGAAATTTATCCTTAGTTCTAGGTTGGGCAATTTTGAAAATCATGACTGTAAAGCATTCCAGAGGGTTTCTATTTTCATCGCCTTTACAATGGCTGCAATAGCTCCTGGGAATTGTTTGTGGATTTTTGGAAGGTGTTGAATGACTCCAGGGAATATATTCAAACTGCATCTCTAAGGATCCATTTCTTGTCCTAATATGTCACCTGAGCCACAAGCTTGTCAGTAAATGGCTGCAACTGCAAAGTACATGGAAAAATTGTTGAAGTTCTATAAAAATACAAATAGAAACAAATGAAACAGGAAATGAAACATTACAAAGGTAAGATGCTACATATAAAACAGCCTAAAAAATGTGTCACGTTTCTAAAAAGAGGGAGGAGCCAAGCATTTGCACTGGAATAAGCATTTGGTCATGTGGAAGGCCATTGCTGGATTTATAGAATAGAATAGAATAGAATAGAATTTATTGGCCAAGTGTGATTGGACACACAAGGAATTTGTCTTGGTGCATATGCTCTCAGTGTACATAAAAGAAAAGATACGTTCATCAAGGTACAACATTTACAACACAATTGATGGTCAATATATCAATATAAATCATAAGGATTGCCAGCAACAAGTTATAGTCATACAGTCATAAGTGGAAAGAGATTGGTGATGGGAACTATGAAACGATTAATAGTAGTGCAGATTCAGTAAATAGTCTGACAGTGTTGAAGGAATTATTTGTTTAGCAGAGTGATGGCCTTCCACATGACGCTTCACTCCTTTTACATAATAATCCAGAAGAATAATTCACTTAGTGAGCTGGATCGTTGAATTTTAATGTCATCAAAAATCTGCATGAATCATACTCTTTCAAATTTCTTAGAATAGAATAGAATAGAATAGAATTTTATTGGCCAAGTGTGATTGGACACACAAGGAATTTGTCTTGGTGCATATGCTCTCAGTGTACATAAAAGAAAAGATACGTTCATCAAGGTACAACATTTACAACACAATTGATGATCAATATATCAATATAAATCATTAGTGACTATTGACTGAGTTAACTGGAATAATAAAACCTCATCTTTCTCTTTTTCTTCATTTTCTTTCTGATTTAGCTCAAAAATGTCTGAAAACATCTATCAGCAATGCAATGGTTGTGTTTTTAGTTAGAAATGTTTCTAGTCTCATATGTTTATAAGATTTTTTTTCAAATTCCACTGATTTTCAAGGATCATGATAGGAATCTTTTTCTTCCTTATCAGTTACACATTAGGACAATGGTCCCCAACCCCTGGGCCATGAACTGGTACTAGTTGGGGGTCTGTTAGGAACTGGATCACACAGCTATAAACTACATGTGTAAGGGATCTAGGTTGTGCTATCCTCCTCCCCCCCCACTCCAATCTGTGGAAAAATTGTCTTACACAACACTGTCCCCTAGTGCCAAAAAGGTTGGGGGCCACTGAACTAGATTCAGAAATGGATCTTTTCTATGGGAGATCATAGACATATGATTGAACACCTTTCTGATTCAAGGAAATGAAAGGAAAATAAAGGAAAGGAAAGGAGAGGAGAGGAGAGGAGAGGAGAGGAGAGGGGAGGGGAGGAGAGGGGAGGAGAATTTTTAACGCACAATATCATCTATTGCAATATCCTTCCTGTAAAAGACTACTTCAGCTTCAATCACAATATTACAAGAGCAAAAAATAGATTCAAGCTTAATGTCAACCGCTTCAAACATGATTGCAGAAAATATGACTTCTGCAACAGAGTTGTTAATGCTTGGAACTCATTACCTGACTCCATACTCTCTACTCAAAATCCCAAAATCTTCAACCAAAAACTGTCTACTATTGACCTCACCCCATTCCTAAGAGGACTATAAGGGGCGTGCATAAGAGCACAAAAGTGCCTACCGTTCCTGTCCTATTGTTCCCTTCATTATATCAAATTAATATAGCTGATGCATATTCTTTACTTATATATATCTATATTTTCTTCATGATATGTTTTTTTACTTATGACAATGTTTGTGTATACTGTTGTGACAAAATGAAATAAAAAAAAAGAAAGGAAAGGAAATGGAAGGGAAGGGAGGGAAAGGAAAGGAAAGGAAAGGAAAGGAGAGGAGAGGAGAGGAGAGGAGAGGAGAGGGGAGGAGAGGGGAGGAGAATTTTTAACGCACAAAATCATCTATTGCAATATCCTTCCTGTAAAAGACTACTTCAGCTTCAATCGCAATATTACAAGAGCAAAAAATAGATTCAAGCTTAATGTCAACCGCTTCAAACATGATTGCAGAAAATATGACTTCTGCAACAGAGTTGTTAATGCTTGGAACTCATTACCTGACTCCATACTCTCTACTCAAAATCCCAAAATCTTCAACCAAAAACTGTCTACTATTGACCTCACCCCATTCCTAAGAGGACTATAAGGGGCGTGCATAAGAGCACAAAAGTGCCTACTGTTCCTGTCCTATTGTTCCCTTCATTATATCAAATTAATATAGCTGATGCATATTCTTTACTTATATATAGCTATATTTTCTTCATGATATGTTTTTTTACTTATGACAATGTTTGTATATACTGTTGTGACAAAATGAAATTAAAAAAAAAGAAAGGAAAGGAAATGAAAGGGAAGGGAGGGAAAGGAAAGGAAAGGAAAGGAAAGGAAAGGAAAGGAAAGGCAAGGCATGTGTTATTTGTCAAGAAATCAGGATAATATATGCCAAATCTCAAACCATTGCCCTGTATGGACTACAAGAGGACATCTTTAGCAGAACTATAGAGAGAAATGTATAAACAGGATATGTTAAATGTCCTCTTTTCTGACTCTCCCTTGAAATTTTCCTAGCAAAGCTTGAAAGCAGAAAAAAAAATGGCAGTGCAAATCTGTAATGGGAACTTAGCCATGGATTCTTGGAATCTTAGAAAAGACTTTCTAATGGATGGATGATTCAGCAAAAGAGAAATGTGGATTACAGCACACCCATTTATTATGAAGCTGAACTATATTTTTAGAAATCGTTCTGTGGGATAAAATGAGCAGAGCTGTTAAATATTTATTACAAAAGAAGGTTAAGCAACATTTTAACTTGATGGGGAAAACACAGCTGCCTTGGCAGAAATACCACTCACAGCTAAATGTGCAGCTCAGCCTTTTTTTTTTTAAAGGACAGTTACAAACATAGTATTTCACTATTTATTTGTAGTTTGCAAGAACACAAGGAAATGTGTTTTATAAGTCTCCTTCTTGTCGCATCATGGGTGTTGAGGTGTAGCTTTCACTGCTCTGAGTTTAAAGCTGACATGGCCAAATATAAAACCAAAGCAAAAATATTTTCTTTCAAGCAATAGTCATTTATTTTTATATGACATTGGTCAGTTAGTTTTATCACCCATATTTTCTTCAAAAGCCCAGAAAGTCCCCTTCTCTGTCCCCTCCCCCTCCCCCTCCCCCCGTTGATTTGGAAGAAGAAAACCCACACTCAGCCCAGGGGTGAAATGCTCCCTATTTGGACCATGTTGTGCCTCGCCCGCCCTCCTCTCCGCAGCCAGGCCCCCATCTCCTGCTATCTCAGCCAGAGACTGATAGTGAAGAAAAATGGCCTGGCATGCCTCCAGCCCCCAGCCCTGGCACCATGCCCGGACAGACTGAGCAAACAAACCTCCCTCCTATAGCATGTGAGCATGAAGCCAGCCACGAGCTAGAATTGCCAGCAGCTGAGCAGGAAGACGAAAAGTGGACAGATCCCCGCTTCCGGAGAATGGAGAGGCGACGTCAGCAAAAGGAAGGGAGGGGCAGGCCTGGATAAGTGCTGAGTCATGGAGCCACACCCCATGGCCTATATAAAGGATCTGCTTTTTGGCATTCCTTGAGTCAGGCAAAGTGTCATCAGGTTGCTGAAGTCACACCTTGGATTCCTGCCTGCCCTGAGAACTCTGACAGGAATTTGGCAAAGCTGCAGAGGCTTCGTGGCCACGCTTGATACAGACTTCCCAGACCCAACCGTCAGAGTGGAGTGCGATTTGGTAGCGATGGGGGCGGGTAGTTCAGAGAACCGGTAGCAAAAATCCTTGCCCCCCACTGCCCACGCCTCACTGTTCCTCTTCTCTGTTCCTGAAACTCTCGGTGGTGATATAGCTGCAAACTGCCTTAAATGATTACCGCGGCGCTTCAAAGGGCCGTACTATAGCTGATCAGCGCTGTAGATGGCTAGTAGACCGGTGCCTCTATTTTTAAAGAAGGTTGACCAGTGCCTCCCAAAAAAAGGCAATTAGTAGACCGGTGCCTCTATTTTTAAAGAAGGTAGACCGGTGTGCTCCCAAGTTTTGTATACTTTATTATTTTTATTATTTATTATTATTGGCCATGCCCATTCAGTCACCTGATCACCAAGCCACACCCAACAATTAAGCCACGCCCACAGAACCGGTAGGGAAAATTTTTAGATTTCACCCCTGACTCAGCCTCTCCTGTATGTGGTACCAGAGGGGTTGCTGCTCTTCCCACTCATGTGGTTTTACATCTGTATCATCTGTGGTGCTGGATGGGGGTTGCATTGTTCCAAACAGACCTTGCATACAATATAGGGGTTTTCCTGGACTCATAATTCCTGCTCAAGGAATAGGCAGCAGTTGTGCTTAGAGGGACAACTTTGTATTGTGCACCAGTTATACACTGCCACTAACTACCGGGAAAGATTTGTTGTAATACATTTCTCATGTTGATGGTCTTTTATATGCCTTTTCAAACCTATGAAAACTGTATAAGGAGATGCCATAATGGGAGATCTGGCTTGTAAGGTAAGGTAAGGTAAGGTAAGATAAAGTAAAAGGGGGATGGGAAACTGATTAAACGGCACAGCAGCCAAAGACAGATGCACATTCCACACTTATCTCCCTCAAGGCTGTATCTCAGGGTTAGCCACAGCAGCTGGAGGGGAGTGGTCTCTACAACCCGTGAAATTGCTCCATTGGCAAATGTGATTGATGATACATCCTGGAGGGAGGTGGAAAACAGGATCATGATTGGGGCATAAATTACGTAGGGTCAGAGCTGGCTTCCTGTCAGGGTTCTAAGGGATGCTGTTGTGACCCAGGTTCCTGGACTCGGACTCCTGGAGGAGGATGATTCAGAAAGTGAGGAAGAGGAACTGGCAAGGCTTGCTTCCCCTGGGCCCTCTCCCTCCCTGGCACCCACCCAGGAGGAAGAGGAGGGGCTGGCAAGGCCTGATTCCCCCGGGCCTTCTTCTGATTTGGCAATGCCCCAAGAACAATCTTGGCTGGATGCAAGATGTAGCAGACGTGACCGGCGCACGCAGCAGAGGAGGCGTTGGGACAAAGTCAAAGAATGATGAGTCACGGAGTGACACCCACAGGGGCTATAAAGCAGGAGGCGGAACTTCCTGGCTTTTTGTCTTGGACAAAGCAGTGAATTTGCGCGGGCAAACTGTTTCAATGGAGGGAAGAATATATTCGTAAGTAACTCTGGCCTTATCTATAATTTCCTTGATATCTCCAGAGACTTGGCAGGCCCGTGGGTAAACATGGCCAGAACACTGATTTATGTAAATAAACTTGAAAAGGAGGCCTTTGACTGACTCTTTGTTGGGAGTGTTGGGGAAGGGAAACAGAACAGATGCCCTAATTAAATCATGAGCCTTGAGCCAAGCTTCAAAAGAAATCCAGTTATTTATTAGGAGGTTCATATCGGCATGTTCCCAAGTGAAGCCAGCTCTGACCCTACATAATTTACATACCTAATTTACAAACCCATGTATGCAGGTTTTGGTATGTTCGGGTCTTTCCCATGTAAGATTGGAAGTATTTAGGCAACGTTTTGATGAGAAACATAAGAACAAAGCCAAAGCCTGAAGATGATGAGTGAGATCTCATCGAAACGTTGCCTAAATACTTCAATCTTACACAGGAAAAGACCCAAACATACCAAAACCTGCATATATATATATGTCTTTGGTTATTCGGGTTTTCTCCCACGTAAAATTGGAAGTGTCTTGGCGACGTTTCGACGAAGTCTCATTCGTCATCTTCAGGCTTCAGCTTCGTGCTTCTGGGAGCAAGAAGCACGAGCTGAAGCCTGAAGATGATGAGTGAGACTTTGTCAAAACGTCGCCAAGACACTTCCAATTTTCGTGGGAGAAAACCCGATATATATATATATATATATATATATATATATATATATATATATATATATATATCTTTGGTTATTCGGGTTTTCTCCCGTAAAATTGGAAGTGTCTTGGCGGCGTTTCGTGAAGTCTCATTTGTCATCTTCAGGCTTCAGCTTCATGCTTCTGGGAGCAATGTGTGACTGCAGCTGTTTCTTCCTTTTTAACTGCTAGTGGGGGTTTGAACTGATTGGGTGGGAGCTTGGCTGTGCTCTGATTGGATGTGGTTGTTGTTTTTTGGTGCTCTGATTGGCTGGGGGTGTGTCCTCTTTGGGTGGGGGCTTGGTTGTGCTCAGATTAGTTTGAGCTGCAGGGGGATTTGAGCTGGTGAGCTGCATAGCTGTTGTTTGGCTTCGTGTTCGTGGTCGTGCTACATCTTCATAATGGGTGTCAGTCTGCTGCATGTATGGATTGGAGGGGTTTGAAATGGTTAATGTTGCAGCTGCAGTCTGGCTTCTGGTCCTTCTGGTCCTGGTCCCACCCAATCAGTTCAAACCCCCACTAGCAGTTAAAAAGGAAGAAACAGCTGCAGTCACATATTGCTCCCAGAAGCACGAAGTTGAAGCCTGAAGATGACGAATGAGACTTTGTCAAAACGTCGCCAAGACACTTCCAATTTTACGCGGGAGAAAACCCGAATAACCAAAGATCTACATACAAACACCCGCGAAAACCTCAGAAAACATATATATATGCTTCAGTTAGTCCAGAATGCAGCTGCGCAGGTGATAGAGGGAACCCCTCGTGGCTCCCGTGTGACACCTATCCTGCACAGGCTGCACTGGCTACCTGTGGCCTTCCGGGTGCGCTTCAAGGTTTTGGTGAACGTCTTCAAAGCGCTCCATGGCATAGGGCCGGGCTATTTACGGGACCGCCTACTGCTACCGAATACCTCTCACCGACCCGTGCGCTCTCACAGAGAGGGACTCCTCAGGGTGCCGTCAGCGAGACAGTGTCGTCTGGCGACACCCAGGGGAAGGGCCTTCTCTGTGGGGGCTCCCGCCCTCTGGAACGAACTCCCCCCAGGACTTCGTCAACTTCCGGACCTCCGAACCTTCCGTCGCGAGCTTAAAACACACTTATTCATCTGCGCAGGACTGGATTAGTTTTTAAATTTGTGGGTTTTTTAATGGGTTTTTATCATTTATTCTAAATTTTTAATCTCGGCCAATTGAATAAGTCTTTTAATTGTATTTTAATAGTATTTATATTGTAATATTATTGTTTATTTTATCTGGCTGTGAACCACCCTGAGTCCATATATATATATATATATTTGTTTTCTGAGGTTTTCATGGGTGTTTGTATGTAGGTCTTTGGTTGTTCGGGTTTTCTCCTGCGTGAAATTGGAAGTGTCTTGGCGACGTTTCGACAACGTCTCATTCGTCATTTTCAGGCTGGTGTTTACAGCTTCGTGCTTCTAGGAGCACAAAGCTGTAAACACCAGCCTGAAGATGACGAATGAGACTTCGCCAAAACGTTGCCAAGACACTTCCAATTTTACGTGGGAGAAAACCCGAATAATCAAAGACTTATATATATATATATTCGTAGATTTTCACGGGTATAGGTATCTAGGTCTTGGCGTATTCGGGTCTTTTCCCATGTGAGGTTGAGAGTATCTTGGCGACATTTCGATGTGGTCTCACTTGTCATCTTCAGGCTGGTATATTCAGGCTAATATATATATATTAATTCAGACTTCAGGCTAAGATATATATTAATCACTGTCCATTTTGAATACATAGTGGAAAGAAGAAACTTGAGCATTCACAAGGTTGATGCTATATGGAACGAAATTGGGACTGAATCTAATTGTTCTGCTTCAGATTCTATGAAGCCTCCACTCAGAATGCTATAAGGAAAACAGGTCTTGAAGAGGATGAGTGTAGTATCTGGACCATTCCCTGCGTGATCTTAGAAAACAATAATTGCATGGCTGGAAGAAGCATGCTTTGAACCAGGTCTGGTTGGTTCCACCACCTTAATTGATCTCACCACCTTGAGATTACTGATGAGAGAGGGGAGAAGGACATATAAATATTTTAAAACAAGAGTGGGCAATCTTTTTCTTATCTTTTTTTTTAAAGGTGGATTTCTCTCAAGAATGATTTACTCAGGGCCACATGATCTATGGGTCTAAACCTTGACAACATTAAGATATGTGGACTTCAGCTCGTTTTAAGATTATTATTATTTTTTGCAAGATTTGGCAGGAGGACTAGCACACAGTTCAGCCCTGATTGCCTATCTAAATTTTTTCCCCATTAAATACAAAAAGAAGGTAAATTAAGCTGCTCAAACCAGAACTGCCCTTATGTTGATCCCATATGTCCAATCCATTAAATTATATTGATCCAATAAATAAGTAAATAGTAAAAGGATAATTTAAACCACCAGGGAAATTAAACTTTTAAGTTTAAATCTACAGAGTGAATTTAGTGGAGTGCGAACAGATTCATATGAAACAGAATGGTGTTAGAGGCATCAGATTTCTCATTACTGCAATTCTTCTCTTCTCTGTGAAAATAGTATTGGTAGTCCTGGATTTACAACTGTTTGTTTAGTGACCTTTCAAAGTTACACGGCACTGAAAAAAATTGATGCCTGTTTTTCACACCTATGACCATTGCAGCATTCTCTTGGTCACACAGTCAAAATTCAGACGCTTGGCAACTGGTTCTCCTGGGGTCATGTGGTCCCTTTTTGTGACTTGTTGACAAAAAAGTCAACGGAGAAGCCAGATTCACTTAGCAATTGTGTTACTAACTTAACAACTGCAACCGTTCATTTCACAACTGTGGCAAGAAAAGTTGTCAAACGGGGAGAAACTCATTTAATAAATGTTGTAGCAACAAAAGATTTGGGCTCAACTGTGGTCATAAGTTGAGGACTATGTGTAATGGTTAATCAATAATTTTATGAATCATTCTTCAGGAGGGTAAAACAGCATATTCATTGTAAGTGATTGATTTATCAATCTCTCATGAAAGTAGTTCATCCGTATTTTCTCAGTCAACAGGTTTGATTCTGATATAGTCATCTTTCAACTAGATACATTATGGATATGAAATTAGTAAAGGTAAAGTTCCTCTTGTACATACTGTATGTGTTAGTCGTTTCCTGGGGGAAACTCTAGGGGGCGGTGATCATCTCCGTTTCAAAAACGAATAGCCAGCGATGTCTGAAGATGTCTCCGTGGTCATGTGGCCGGCATGACTAAATGCCAAAGGCACATGAAACGCTGTTACCTTCCCACCAAAGGTGATCCCTACTTTTCTACTTGCATTTTTTACGTGCTTTCAAACTGCTAGGTTGGCAAAAGCTCTCCAAGTAATGGGAGCTCACCCTGTTATGCAGCACTAGGGATTCAAACTGCTGAACTGCCGACCTTTCGATCGACAAGCTCAACGTCTTAGTCACTGAGCCACCACATCCCTTGAAATTAGTAGACACAAATGATTTCGGATGAACGGCTGTCTTTTGAAGATCACTTGACGACCGTCTCCAGGAGAGCTTTCCACCAGGTTCGCCTGGTGCGCCAGTTGCGCCCCTTTCTAGACCGGGATGCCTTATGCACAGTCACTCACGCCCTCGTGACATCTCGTCTGGATTACTGCAATGCTCTCTACATGGGGCTCCCCTTGAGGGGCATCCGGAGGCTTCAGTTAGTCCAGAATGCGGCTGCGCGGGTGATAGAGGGAGCCCCTCGTGGCTCCCGTGTGACACCTATCCTGCGCAGACTGCACTGGCTACCTGTGGCCTTCCGGGTGCGCTTCAAGGTTTTGGTGACCATCTTCAAAGCGCTCCATGGCATAGGGCCGGGCTATTTACGGGACCGCCTACTGCTACCGAATACCTCTCACCGACCCGTGCGCTCTCACAGAGAGGGACTCCTCAGGGTGACGTCAGCGAGACAGTGTCGTCTGGCGACACCCAGAGGAAGGGCCTTCTCTGTGGGGGCTCCTGCCCTCTGGAACGAACTCCCTCCAGGACTTCGTCAACTTCCGGACCTCCGAACCTTCTGTCGCGAGCTTAAAACACACTTATTCATCTGCGCAGGACTGGATTAGATTTTAAATTTGTTGGTTTTTAATGGGTTTTTATCATTTATATTGTTTTTAATAATCTGGTTTATTAGAATAAGTTTTTTAATTGTTATTTTAGTCTGTATTTATATGTTTTACTTGCCTGTGAACCGCCCTGAGTCCCTAGGGAGATAGGGCGGTATATAAATATGAAAAATAAATAAATAAATAAATAAATAAATAAATAAATAAATAAATTTCAGTGATGTATGCATGATTGCGACATCATAATCATGAAATCTTTAGAGCTTTCAGTGAGCAGGGCTTGGATTTCTTTTCAGGGAAATGACTCTGAGTTCATACATCCAACTCAAAATCTTTGCTAGGCTATTGGTCGAATGAAGACCATTGTGTCTTTTAAACTGTGTTTACTTGAAGATCTTCCAACAATATAACAACGTCGCACAAGCATTCTCAAAAGCATTAAAGATCCTGCAAGGTTTTTTTTGTTAACATATTCTGGTGAGAGTAAATTTTCAGTTCCTTTGGATAGTGATATAGGAAGCATATAAATTTAAAAAGTAAATAAATAAAGACCAGATACTAAAATAGGGTGAAAACTTTCTTTAACAGGTGGTATTTCACAGGTTGATAGATACACAATTATTCTAGATGACCCATCATTTTTCTGGTCATCATTCCAGAGATTACTGATCAGATTCCTCACTTCCTTTGACAATAACAAATCTTCTAATGTAGTGGAAAATTTTCTTTAAAATTCAAAGAAGTATTCAGAGAGGTATCTGCCTTGAAAGTAGCCCATGTGGAACTGCATAGCATGATCAAATATCATCAGCTGATCGCAGGATATGTTTTATCACATTTTGTATTATGTCATAAAATGCTTTATAAAATTTCTAATTTTCAGTTCCACAGGAATCATTGGTCCTTGATTTGGATGCATTTTGTAAATTTCCTTATTTTTCGGAGTATAAAATGCTCTGGATTATAAAATGCACCTAGCTTTTTTGGGGAGGAAAACAAGAAAAAAAATTTTCCTCTGCCTCTGAGCAATTTGCCTCCCTGCAGCAAACAGCCAGTTTCATTTCAGCTTCAGCACAGCCTGATTCGCACAAGCAGCTGATTGTCAGTTGGATCAGCCTCCCGATGACCAGTTGTTTCAGACTGCAGGGATTGCCATAGCCTATTGCTGCCTCCAGGCACCCTATTTTCCACCCGTTCTGGGCGGCAGGGATTAGAATGGCAATCCCTGCAGCCTGAAACAGATGATGGTCTGGAGTCTGATCCAACCGACAATCAGCTGCTTGTGCTAATCAGGCTGTGCTGAAGCTGAAATTGAAACGGGCTGTTTGCTGTTTGCTCCAAGGAGGTAAATTGCTGGGAGGCAGAGGTCAAAGGGTGTGGGTCAATGGTTGAGCATGGCTACATTTGGTGTATAAGACATACTAATATTTTCATCTGCTTTTAGGTGGGGAAAGTGCATCTTATACTCCAAAAAATATGGCAACCCATGTGACGTATAGTAACTCAAATGTTTTGTCCTATGATGTACCATTTCACCAGTTAAAGCTTACAGACATAAGAGTTTTAGTGGTATATAGATAGATGTAGGTCAGTACATCACATTAAGGTTTATAAATAAATGAAAACCAAAGGCTACTACTAACACATGTTTTATTTCAGTGTTTTTTATGTCTTTCTTTTAAATATAGATACATATGCAAGATATCTTACACGTTGAGCTCTCTAAGCCCTAAGAAGCAGAAAAATGGCAAACCAGTTTCAAAATCCTACCAAGAAGACTGCAGGGACTTGCCATGCAGTCAACAGGAATCAAGACTGACTTTAAACCCACCAATACCTTCCAAATCATTTCACTGTCAACATAGTCTCAACTATCAGCCACTTAATCCTCTAAAACAGGGGTGTCAAAATCAATTTCATTGAGGTCCGCATCAGGGTTGTGTTTGACTTTGTGGAGGCAGGGATATGTGTGGCCAGGGTGGGCGTGGCTAGCTCGACATCACTCATGTCGGGGGTGCCTGTGGTGGCTCGAACACTCCACAAGTGAAAATGGGCTCCCGAGTTCCATTTCTGGCTACAACCACCTCCTGCAACCTTCTGCCAGTGAAAACAGAGCTCGGGAGGGCTGCATGCCAAGGGCCGAGTTCCGTTTTCACTGGCAGAGCCACTGTGGGCTGGTCCTTCACTGTTTCCAGGGCGACCTTGCAGGCCAGATCTAAGCACCCCATGGGCCATATCCGGCCACAGGCCTTGAGTTTGATGCCCCTGCTCCAGTGGTGGGTTTCAAAATTTTTTACTACCGGTTCTGTGGGGATGGCTTGGTGGGGGTGGCTTGGTGGGCATGGCAGGGGAAGGATACTATAAAATCCCTTTCCCACCCCACTCCAGGGGAAGGATACTGTAAAATCTCCATTCCCACCCCTTTCCAGGGAAAGATTACTGCAAAATCCCCATTTCCTCCCAATCACCTGGGACATGGAAGGCAGGGAATAGATGGGGGCAGGACCAGTCAGAATTTTTACTACCAGTTCTCCGAACTACTTAAAATTTCCGCTACCGGTTCTCCAGAACTGGTCAGAACCTGCTGAAACCCAACTTTGCCCTGCTCTAAAAGTTCTACTGAAGATTGACCAACATTTTTTCATTGACTGGCTGCTGTTTAAAATGATTTATTTTGGTAGTTCTAAACAAAATATTGATTATGGGTTTTTAAATTGTTGCCATCTGCAGCATATCACAATTGAGGTTTCATCCTTTTTATATATATACATGTCACTACCAGATTTGCCAAATTCCGTTAATAAGGCTTATCTCAATATAGCTTAGTTCTAGTCTGATTCTAGAGTCTGTTTCCCAATCTGAACAACCTTGAAACGTCTTTATTCATTGCTTTCATTACAGTCAGGGATTCTGTAGGAAATGAAAACGATCATATTGCCCCTGATTTTATCGCTGAAAACAAGTGAAGGTAATGTAAATCATTCCGCAGGTATTTTCACAAGGAAATCAATTTCAAAATCTAGACGAGGAGGAATATTTCGGTGCTTCAAGCATATTTGCAACAGGCTGGGATTAATTTCTGATCAGCCCTGGAATTTTCACTCTCAAAACAAACAACTTTGGCAAACTTTGATTCTTTTGCAATGAATTGACTCCCACAGTTAATAAGTCATATGTGGCTGCAAGCCTAGAGAGGTTTTGCATATTTTCTAATCAGGCCATTGCCATTAATGTGCCCTCCAAAAGCTTTGGCTGCAGATCTCTAAATTGTCATTTTTAATGCAACAAAAGCAGAAAATAATTAAGTAGATTAGGAATAAGTGCCCTAACTCTAATTGAATAAGTTTAATTATGATTACATTTAAACGTAAATTAAATCACATTTCGTTTTTATTGTTATTATTATTTTGGGCCCATCTTCTTCTCTCTCTCTTTTTGGAATGCAGTTCCATATGACTCAAAGTGTAACCATTACCCCCTCAAAATGCACAGCATCCTTATGATGCAAATGCTTATTTTCCTTCATTGCTAATTAATTCTAGCAGCCATTATAAAACCTAGAGTACAGGCTTTACTGCAGCAGGAAAAATCTGCAGGGAGACATAAATTGCATCCCATTCTGAGAAATGTTCGGTACTTCTCTGACCTGAGTAATGGTTGAGCCAGGGGGAAAAAATCGTTGGCCATTGTCTTCTGCTGCTGCAATTTGAACATGACAATATGTACTTGATACGACCCAAAACTGCAAAGCTGAGTAATTCATTACTGAGTAAGTTTCATCTCAGCGGGTTCATATGCCCATAAATTAAGTGGAATCAGAATACTTAACCTTAGTTGGTTGGCACCATTTCCCAATTTATTGAGGATAATTAAACTATTTTATGGCAGTTACTTGGTTTGGCATAAAGTGTGCAATGCTCAAAGTAAGCAAAAAAAGATCCTAAGTTCTCACTGAAACAACTACCTCCTTTGGTGTTCCTGACATTTTTTATTTATTTTATTTTTTTGTAAAGAAAGTAGTCGAAATAAAAATAATGCTATTTTACTCTGCACAATGTTTGCTAACCACAAGCCCAAAGGGCATCAAAATGTGAAGTTAGAGAGGCATAGAAAACAATGCAATATTAATAGCGTTCTGAAAATTGTGAGAGAGATAGAAATCAAAGATCGTGTATATTTGCTTTGTGTGTTTTTATATAATCAATTAAATTTTGATTGATTATGTATGTATTGCTTTTTAAATTAAGTATTATATGCTACCCAGAGTCACTTTCATGTGAGATGAGCCTCCTCCTCCTCCTCCTCCTCCTCCTTATTCTTTTGTGTCAGATCAAACTTGGCTTTTTTTAAAATTTGCATTTATATCCCGCCCTTCTCCGAAGACTCAGGGTGGCTTACACTATGTTAAGCAATAGTCTTCATCCATTTGTAGATTATATACAAAGTCAACTTATTGCCCCCAACAATCTGGGTCCTCATTTTACCTACCTTATAAAGGATGGAAGGCTGAGTCAACCTTGGGCCTGGTGGGGCTTGAACCTGCAGTAATTGCAAGCAGCTGTGTTAATAACAGACTGTCTTAGCAGTCTGAACCACCAGAGGCTTTGAAGTTCGAAGGCTTCATGTCAGCTTTTGTGGCTTTGTAAGTGGCCAAAAATAAGCAATTATCAATATATGTTTCCAGTACTAGCCAACATACCAGCAGATGGGCTGGGCTCTGGGTCGCTCCATATAGCATGAATAGATGGGCATAGATGGGCAGCTATACAAATATGATGAAATAAAAAAATATTCTACTTCTTCTGTAACAGTGATGTAGAACAATATTTTCCTGCCAAAGAGATGGATTTTTCTATCTATCCAAAATGAACATATGGTACAAGGGCTATGCATCTCATTCAGCCAAATCCCAAATTTTAATTGCCCCAATTTGGTCAGATTTTTTTGAGAACTACAAATTAAATGCAAATCTTTTAAGCCAGACTGAATTTGAACCTGAGCTTTCCCAAACTTTGTTGGAAGTCAGATTTCATGAAGGTATAAAGACATAAATGGTATTTTTGCAAAACAAATAAGAAGAGCACACAGGTTGACTACAAACAATGGCATGATAAAGTAACAACATCGATGCATTGAAATATCTGCAAGTAACAACTGTTAGGGCCACAAATAGACAAAGCAATAGAAAATGAAAAATGCTAAAGTGCTCTGGGACTTTGGAATTCAAACAGGCAAGTACCCGTCACATTACATCATTAATAAGACAGTAAGAAAGACAAAAAAAGTCAGGATAGTGGAAGTTGCCATACCAAGAAACAGCAGAATAAATGAGAAAGAACTGGAGAAAAATAACCAAATACAAAAACCTGCAAATAAAAGTAGAATGACTCTAGCAAAAGAAAGCAAATTTAATATAAATAGTGATAGACTCCTTCTACACCAGGGGTCTCCAACCTTGGCAACTTTAAGACTTGTGGACTTCAACTCCCAGAATTCCTCAGCCAGCTTTGCTGGCTGAGGTATTCTGGGAGTTGAAGTCTACAAGTCTTAAAGTTGCCATGATTGGAGACCCCTGTTCTACATAATGTCAAAACATCTGGAGGACTATCTGGACACCATTGGAATTGACAAGCTCACTATGGTCAATTACAAAAGGCATCTTTACTCAGAACAGTTCATGTCCTGTCATGATATCTCAAATGCTATCAAATAGGAACATCTGCTTTCACGTATCTGGTCCTCAGTAAGCACTCAATAAGTGGATAAAAATGCCAAAGCCAATCTAAACATCTGACTGATTGTGTGATCAACCCTCATAATGCATTTTTCTCCATGTTCTCTAAATTAGAAATATTCAAGAGTGGGAATAGGAGAAAGGAAGTGAAAAGGGTATACAATAGTGGCCAGAATTGTGGAAATCTTTTGGGAAAAGTATATTTTTGTGGTTTGGTGGCTAGTAACCCCACTTTTTTGGGGGGAGGAGTTTCAAGATAATTATATTCCACTGCTGGAATGGCCTGAGAATTGCCTAGACCTTAACCCAATTGAAAATCTGTGGAGCCAACTAAAGAAACTTGTTAATCAGAAGCGACCCAGCAATAAAATCCAGTTAATAGGAGCAATCATTCAATCTTGATTTCAGATTATAACAGCTGCAGAACTAAAGACTTGGTTCACTCCATGGGAAGATGTTGTAAGGCCATAATTCATGCTAAAGGTTACCCAACAAAGTATTAACTGACATGGTGATAGTTTTTGTATATCTCGTTTTTTCTACGTGTTTCACTTTTCTTCTTTATACTGTAACTGCTATTCCAATAGCAAATCCTTCATAAAGGTTATTGCATTACATTCTTGATTAAATTATCTTTCCATTGATATATAATTTCATGGTACTACTTCCCAAAAAAAAGTGGTGTTATTAGCTAGTTTTAGAAAATACACTTTTCCCAAAAGGTTTCCACAATTTTGGCGACTACTGAAGCTTTGGATGCTCCTTTAACCATATACAGTATAACAGTGTTATTTTGTCATTTCTACTCTAGTATGATTCTGGATGAATTAGCACTGCCACTGGAAGAAAAAAAACAGCTTAAGGGTTCTTTTGAGTTTATGGCTATTGCTTGATAGACAGGTAGAGGCTACAGCTAGGTTGGTCATTGTTCACTTCTAGCCAGTGTACCAGTTGTATCTTAGTAAGCCTTAGCAAGACCACACTTGGAATACTGCATGATGTTCTACTCACCACAATATAAAAAATAAGTTGAGACTGAGGAAAGGGTATAGAGAAGAGCAACACAGGTGATTAGGGGACTAGAGGCTAAAACATACGAAGAATGGTTACAGGAATTGGGTATGTGTGGTCTAATGAAAAGAAGAGCTAGGCGAAACATGATAATAGTGTTCCAATATTTGAGGGCCTCCTACAAAGACGAGGGGATCAAACTATTTTCCAAAGCACCAAAAGGCAAGACAAAAAACAATGGATGGAAACTAACCAAGGAGAAAAGCAACCTAGAACTAAGGAGAAATTTCCTGAGGGAGGGAGACGATAGATAGATAGATAGATAGATAGATAGATAGATAGATAGATAGATAGATAGATAGATAGATAGATAGGTAGATAGATAAATGATAGATGATGGATGGATGGATGGATGGATGGATGGATGGATGGATGGATGGATGGATGGATAGATGATAGATAGATATGATTTTAGGATTATACTGCTTAATATAAAATTGTATGTCTTCTATTCCTTTCCCCCTTTTCCCTTTTTGTTTGTTTTGTTTTTCCTGTTGCTTTTAATTAATTAATATGCACAATTTTTTAAAATCTCATTTGCTATTTTTAGTTCAGGAGATGATAGTTGTCAATAATTCCATCTTCTGTGAATTCTTTTGACTTTTAAAACCATGTAAATTAACAGCAACAACAACAGCAACAAACCCCACAGTTTTAACAAGTTTTAACACCCACTTGACTGAAATCACCATGCTAGTTTATGGGCAGCTCTATTATATAACACTGTTATATTTTTGTTATTGCTCTTTCCTAGTCTGAAGATGCAAAAAATGAGGTACTTCTTTAAACTCAAGAGTGTTCTGTCCCCCCTTGCCTCCATCCACGTGATGGCTTAATTAGCTGGCACTGTCAGCTCTGGCAGCAAAATAGCGAGCGTATGCCAAGGGTCTCTGTTATCTCCCTCGACGCTGATGAGTCACCCAGGAACAAACAGTACTTCAGCTCTCAGTTAAGCAGTTAATTTGCCTGCTACGAAGAGGCACAGCAGCTCTTGCTGCCTTTATATCCTGTGGGGTGTGGCTCCATGACACCCCTACTTCTGTCTCTCCTGCCTACAAAACCTAGGGTCCAGCCAGGCCTGATTGCCATCAGCCGGGTCTGGAAGTGTGGCCTGGGAAAGAGTCAGGGGACGGAGGCCTCGTTATCTCTTCCACCTGGCCTGCCTCTGGCTCCTGGAGCTGAGCCAGGGAAGCCGGTGCTCCTGAGGTAAGTCCTGACGGCCGTTCCCCCTCTCTTTCCAAGTCACTTTCTGGCAGGAGGCCTGGCTTGGGGGGCGCAGACACAACAAAGAGTTAAAATTATGCCTTGCTTAGAAATCATGTGGAAAAGTTTTTTTTCTAAATAAAACTCTGCTGTTGGCATAGAACAGTGATGGCAAACCTTTCGGCACCGAGCACCGAAAAGGGAGCCCATGCACATCTGGGCCACAATCCGGGTAGAGGAGCTCATGCACATGCCCAAAAATGAATTTCCTGTTTCAGCTACTGAACTTCCAATTTCAGCCAGCTACTCTTCCGGGTTTCTGGCACGCATGTGCGTCAGATGATCAGCTGGCCAGCGCACATGTTCACACAAGAAAATGGAAGACCAGCTCTTCTAGTTTCCGGCACTGCCACATGCAAAATGGCCACCTGTTTGTCACATGTGCATGTGCACCAGAAACCCGAAAGAGGAATGGGCGACGCCATGTGTGCCAGGCGACATGGCTCCTCATGCTGCTTTGGGCACATGTGCCATAGGTTCACCATCATAGGCGTAGAATCAGAGATGGGGCCAAGTGAGTTTCTCTTGGGTCACCCAAAGAAAGTGTCTCCTTTTTGGTTCATGTGCATGAGAGATACCGCAGGAGAATCCCAAGATGTTCTAAGACCACCTCTTAGAATTAATTAAAATGGTTTTTAAGCAATCCTATTAAACCAGTCTTTGTTGTTTTATGATCTCAAACTACCGGCCAGTTGTTTTTTTTTCAATCCAATTGTTGAAACTACGAAACCAACATTTTCAATCCCCCCCACCCTTTGGGCTCTCAGCTAGCTTGTCATGCTTCACTCTGCCAACATCCCTTTAGTATAATAACATGGTCAAATCTTGTTTACTCAAAATGCCTTGAATCACTTCTCTTTTCATATTCTGAACATGTTTTACGTCATTACGTGTACTGGCATGTTTTATATCTCCCTCTCTCTCCTTATTTCCCTCTCTAGAAGACAAATTTTATGACTCTGGAGATTTCGAAATATGGGATATTCTAAGATATTTCTGTCAAAGGACGGTGGTTTTTGTTTTGTTTTTTAAAAAATGCATTGCACATTTTATAGCTCCCTCTTCACATTCACTGTTTACTGTAATAATAACCTTTAAAACCCAGATATTGTTAGAATGATCTATTACCCAAAGAAGTGTCAAGTTTGGAAACTAGTCTGTGCATTACTGAGACAAATGTTTTGGATCCGAAGCCATTCAAAATTAGAAAGAATTTTCTTTAAATATATGTTGCTTAGCTGAAGCAATGTATACTGCTGTTGCGTTAATTTAATTAGCTCAAATAAAGGTACATTTTCACCGTCAACTCAGATGCCAAAAAAGCTTTAATAATGAGGTACCGGCAATTTCAATAGCAAATCCTTCATAAAGGTTATTGCATTACATTCTTGATTAAATTATCTTTCCATTGATATATAATTTCATGGTACTACTTCCCAAAAAAAGTGGTGTTATTAGCTAGTTTTAGAAAATACACTTTTCCACAATTTTGGCTACTACTGAAGCTTTGGATGTTCCTTTAACCATATACAGTATAACAGTGTTATTTTGTCATTTCTACTCTAGTATGATTCTGGATGAATTAGCACTGCCATTGGAGGAAAAAAAACAGCTTAAGGGTTCTTTTGAGTTCATGGCTATTGCTTGATAGACAGGTAGAGGCTACAACTAGGTTGGTCATTGTTCACTTCTAGCCAGTGTGCCAGTTGTATCTTAGTAAGCCTTAGAATACTGCATGATGTTCTACTCACCACAATATAAAAAATATGTTGGGACTGAGGAAAGGGTACAGAGAAGAGCAACACAGGTGATTAGGGGACGAGGGGCTAAAACATACGAAGAATGGTTACAGGAATTGGGTATGTGTGGTCTAATGAAAAGAAGAGCTAGGCGAAACATGATAATAGTGTTCCAATATTTGAGGGCCTCCTACAAAGATGAGGGGATCAAACTATTTTCCAAAGCACCAAAAGGCAAGACAAAAAACAATGGATGGAAACTAACCAAGGAGAAAAGCAACCTAGAACTAAGGAGAAATTTCCTGAGGGAGGGAGACGATAGATAGATAGATAGATAGATAGATAGATAGATAGATAGATAGATAGATAGATAGATAGATAGATAGATAGGTAGATAGATAAATGATAGATGATGGATGGATGGATGGATGGATGGATGGATGGATAGATGATAGATAGATATGATTTTAGGATTATACTGCTTAATATAAAATTGTATGTCTTCTATTCCTTTCCCCCTTTTCCCTTTTTGTTTGTTTTGTTTTTCCTGTTGCTTTTAATTAATTAATATGCACAATTTTTTAAAATCTCATTTGCTATTTTTAGTTCAGGAGATGATAGTTGTCAATAATTCCATCTTCTGTGAATTCTTTTGACTTTTAAAACCATGTAAATTAACAGCAACAACAACAGCAACAAACCCCACAGTTTTAACAAGTTTTAACACCCACTTGACTGAAATCACCATGCTAGTTTATGGGCAGCTCTATTATATAACACTGTTATATTTTTGTTATTGCTCTTTCCTAGTCTGAAGATGCAAAAAATGAGGTACTTCTTTAAACTCAAGAGTGTTCTGTCCCCCCTCGCCTCCATCCAAGTGATGGCTTAATTAGCCGGCACTGTCAGCTCTGGCAGCAAAATAGCGAGCGTCTGCCAAGGGTCTCTGTTATCTCCCTTGACGCCGATGAGTCACCCAGGAACAAACAGTACTTCAGCTCTCAGTTAAGCAGTTAATTTGCCTGCTACGAAGAGGCACAGCAGCTCTTGCTGCCTTTATATCCTGTGGGGTGTGGCTCCATGACACCCCTACTTCTGTCTCTCCTGCCTACGAAACCTAGGGTCCAGCCAGGCCTGATTGCCATCAGCCGGGTCTGGAAGCGTGGCCTGGGAAAGAGTCAGGGGACGGAGGCCTCGTTATCTCTTCCACCTGGCCTGCCTCTGGCTCCTGGAGCTGAGCCAGGGAAGCCGGTGCTCCTGAGGTAAGTCCTGACGGCCCTTCCCTCTCTCTTTCCAAGTCACTTTCTGGCAGGAGGCCCGGCTTGGGGGGCGCAGACACAACAAAGAGTTAAAATTATGCCTTGCTTAGAAATCATGTGGAAAAGTTTTTTTTCTAAATAAAACTCTGCTGTTGGCATAGAACAGTGATGGCAAACCTTTCGGCACCGAGCGCCAAAAAGGGAGCCCATGCACATCTGGGCCACAATCCGGGTAGAGGAGCTCATGCACATGCCTGAAAATGAATTTCCTGTTTCAGCTATTGAACTTCCAATTTCAGCCAGCTACTCTTCCGGGTTTCTGGCACGCATGTGCGTGAGATCATCAGCTGGCCAGCGCACATCTCACACAGGAAAATGGAAGACCAGCTCTTCTAGTTTCCAGCACTGCCACATGCAAAATGGCCAGCTGATCGTCACATGTGCATGTGCATGCGCACCAGAAACCCGAAAGAGGAATGGGTGACGCCATGTGTGCCAGGCGACATGGCTCCTCATGCCGCTTTGGGCACATGTGCCATAGGTTCGCCCTCATAGGCGTAGAATCAGAGATGGGGCCAAGTGAGTTTCTCTTGGGTCACCCAAAGAAAATGTCTCCTTTTTGGTTCATGTGCATCTAATTCAATCCTCTGCTTTTGCCCAATGAGATACCTCAGGAGAATCCCAAGATGTCCCACCTCTTAGAATTAATTAAAATGGTTTTTAAGCAATCCTATTAAACCAGTCTTTGTTGTTTTATGATCTCAAACTACCGGCCAGTTTTGGTTTTTTTCAATCCAACTGTTGAAACTACGAAGCCAACATTTTCAATCCCCCCCCCACCCTTTGGGCTCTCAGCTAGCTGGTCATGCTTCACTCTGCCAACATCCCTTTAGTATAATAACATGGTCAAATCTTGTTTACTCAAAATGCCTTGAATCACTTCTCTTTTCATATTCTGAACATGTTTTACGTCATTACGTGTACTGGCATGTTTTATATCTCCCTCTCTCTCCTTATTTCCCTCTCTAGAAGACAAATTTTATGACTCTGGAGATTTCGAAATATGGGATATTCTAAGATATTTCTGTCAAAGGACGGTGGTTTTTGTTTTGTTTTTTAAAAAATGCATTGCACATTTTATAGCTCCCTCTTCACATTCACTGTTTACTGTAATAATAACCTTTAAAACCCAGATATTGTTAGAATGATCTATTACCCAAAGAAGTGTCAAGTTTGGAAACTAGTTTGTGCATTACTGAGACAAATGTTTTGGATCCAAAGCCATTCAAAATTAGAAAGAATTTTCTTTAAATATATGTTGCTTAGCTGAAGCAATGTATACTGCTGTTGCGTTAATTTAATTAGCTCAAATAAAGGTACATTTTCACCATCAACTCAGATGCCAAAAAAGCTTTAATAATGAGGTACCTGCAATTTCAGGATGACAATCGCTTGTAAAACAAAAAACTAAGATTGATTGATTTGGTTAGGTTTTTTACCCTATTAATTTACAAGTAACTCACAGTGATGAACATACATAATATTCCTTCCTCCTCATTTTCCCCACAACAACCAAGGCATTTCATTCATTCTTTTAACTATTTTTCGGATGAGATAACCAGAAAACCTTAATTTCCTCACTATATCAATTAGCAGAATTATACCATTTCCCTGAAAATAAGATATTCCCTGATAATAAACTCAATTGAGCTTTTGAGCTCATGCGCTAAAATAAGGCCCCCTGAAAATAACCCACCCCCCCCGAAAATAAGCCCTGCCCCAAAATATTTAAACATGTGCAGCCAATCCTCGCCATTTCCTCTGTCTCCAGTGCATAAGCTCTCAGTGTACATACAAGTAACAAAGTGGTAAATCATAGATCATAAGACACAAAGAACAAGTGATAAATCATAAGAGGAGAAGGTAGTAGGAAAGATTTGAGAAGATGAGAAAGATAATAGTAATACAGACCTATTACATGGGTTAATATCGTTAGGCATAAGACAGTGCAGTGCAAATTAGATGTTTAGCAGAGTGATGCCACGAAGGGAAAAAATTGTCTTTTGTCTAGTTCTTTTGGCATGCAATGTCCTATAGCAATGCCCTGAGAAGTTGAAACAGTTTATGTCCAGGATGTGAGAGATTTGTAGATACTTTCTCAGCCCTCTTATTGATTTGTGCAGTATACAAGTTCTCACTGGAAGGCAGGGTGGTCTGCAGTCCTAACTATCTGTTGAAGTCTTTACCTGTCCTATCTGGTTGCTGTGCCAAATGAGAAAGAGTGACTGGCCCAAAGTCACCCAGTTGGCTTTCATGCCTAAGGCAGCACTAGAACTTACAGTCTCCTAGTTTCTAGCCTAGTGCCTAAACTACTAGACCAAACTGGCTCTCTGATGGTTTCGTTCCTTATTTTCCCTATATTCCCCCATTCCTATTTTGACAAGTCAGGGAAAAGAAACCTTTTGCACTCAATACAAATGCACTTGATCAATTCTATGCCTTCAAATGAGTGTCAACGCTTAGCAACTACATAGATAAATATGTCAATCTTCATTAATCTGTCTTACAATGGTGTACTCATCACCACAGAGGCACTAAAATAAAATGGACAGTAAATAGATTTTAGTGTGCATAAAATCTTTGCTCTTTTTTCAGCCAGGGAGACCAAGATAATTTGCCCAAGGTGTCGCTTAGACTGGTCACTCAACTCTGGAGTTGATTGATTGTTGATTATTACTTCAAGTTCCTTTTTACTACTAGCAACCATTCTGACAGATTTTTCTCTTGAGTTTCATGAGTACACACACACACACACACACACACACACACACAGGAAGCTTAGAGTAACTTACAGTATTACTATGCCATTATGTAATTATGCTTCAGTGCATTGGACTGCTGCCCATTTTGCTGTTGTCAGTTGCGAAGTCATATCTGACTGATCATGACCCCATGGACAACGTTCCTTCAGGCCTTTCTGTCCTCTACCATCACCCAGAGTCCATTTAATCTCATGCCAACTACTTCAGTGACTCCATCCAGCCACCTCATTTTCTGTCGTCCCCTTCTTCTTTTGCCCTCAATCTTTCCCAGCATTAGGCTCTTCTCCCGTGAGTTCTTCCTTCTCATTAGGTGGACAAAGTATTTGAGTTTCATCTTCAGGATCTGCCCTTCTAAAGAGCAGTCAGAGTTGATCTCCTCTAGGACTGACCAGTTTGATCACCTTGTAGTCCAAGGAACTTGCAGGAGTCTTCTCTAACACCATAGTTCAAAGGCCTCAATTCTTTGGTGCTTAGCCTTTCTTATGGTCCAACTTTCACAGCCAAACATTGCAACTGGGAAAACCATAGCCTTGACTATGCACACTTTTGTTGGCAGGGTGATGTCTCTGCTTTTTAGTACGCTGTCTAGATTTACCATAGCTTTCCTCCCCAGGAGCAAGCATCTTTTAATTTCTTGGCTGCACTCCTCATCTGCAGTGATCTTGGAGTCCAGGAAAATAAAATCTGTCACTACTTCCATTTTTTCCCCATCTATTTGCCAGGAATCGAGAGGGCCCGATGCCATGATCTTAGTTTTCTTAACGTTGAGTTTCAAGCCAACTTTTGCACTCTCCTTCTTCACCTGCATCAAGAGGCTCTTTAGTTCCTCTTCACTTTCTCCCATTAGAGTGGTATCATCTGCATATCTGAGGTTGTTGATATTTCTCCCGGCAATCTTAATTCCAACTTCTGTTTCACCCAGCCCCGCCTTTCTCATGATGTGCTTTGCATATAAGTTTTTTTAAAATAATTTTTATTCAACATTTTTTACATTTAAAATCACAGTTACACTTTTACAGCTTTCTGTTATCGGAATTTTTTCTTAAATTCATCATATCCTTCGTCTTATTGTGTACATATACATTCTTATTTCTTAAGTATTTATTTATCTAATATATACAATATATCCATAACTACTACACTCTAAATATACATTTTTCCTTCTATTATCTTCTCTTAACATTCACTATACATTGATTTTAGACTTCTTTTCCAGCCAGTCTAAAATCTGGAAATATTTGTGAGCTTTGTTCTTTCCCCCCCAAATGAAGGCGTGCCAGCCCTGCTGAAGGTCATGTCCCTCTATCATTAGTATTCTTCTGGTTTTTAAATTTATCCACTCCTTGAGCCATGTTACTGCTGCTGCCTGGTAGTAGAGTTTCCAGTTCAGAAGGCCAAAGCCTCCTTTAATTCTAGAATCTTTTAGGAGTTTTAATTTAATTCTAGGTTTTTTTCCTCAGCCAGATAAATTTTAGAGTTATTTTGTTCAATTCTTCAAAAAAAAAAAATTATCTGGTTTTATGTGCATTGTTTGAAATAAGTATAAAATTTTTGGTAGGATATTCATTTTTATGGTCACCACTCTTCCAATCAAATTTGTTGTAGTAAGTTTAAATAGTTATCTTCTTTTATAGAGGAAATGTCTGCTTTTAACCAAATGTCAAGATACTTTACTTTTTTCATTACTTGGATTTCCAATATCTAATTCCTTATTTTGGTCTTGTGTGAGATTTTTGGTTATTATCTTTGTTCTATTTTTATTTATTTTTAAACCCGCAACCATACCAAATTTCTCTATTTCCTATATTAGTAATTCTCCCATTTTGAGGGGATCCTCTATTATAAAAGCCATATCGTCTGCAAATACCTGTGTTTTATACTCTTCTTTTTTTAATTTTTAACCCTTTTATTTCCTGATTATCCCTGACCTGAATTAATAAAACTTCTAGCAAGAGAATAAATAGGAGGGGGGATAGCGGGCATCCTTGCCTAATCCCCTTATTTACGGTGAGTTTATCTGTTAGATCTCGATTTACCATTATTTTCGCTGTTTGATTTGAATATATTGCCTTGATCATTCTGATGAATTTTTCTCCAAATTTCATAGTGGTGCATATAAGTTAAATAGGCAGGGTGACAGTATACAGCCTTGCCGGACTCCTTTCCCAATTTTGAACCAATCAGTGGATATGTGTTCAGTTCTCACTTTTGCTTCTTGATCCGCATATAGGTTTCTCAAGAGACAAATAAGATGGTCTGGTACTCCATAAATGTCTGTCCATAAGACAACCAAAATTTAGGGAGAGGAGACCAACATCCAACAATAGAACTTATGTGTATTTGTGTGGGAGAATTAAAATCTCAGTATAAAACAATATGGTATTCTTTTCCAAGGCCCTGTTAAATATTGTCCGTCTTCAGTCTGACCTAAGCATAGTACATAAAATCATCTTCTACAATGTCCTGCCAGGCCATGAATACTTCAGCTTCAACCAAAACAATACAAGAGCACACAATAGATACAAAGTCATGGTAAACTGATCCAAACTAGATTGAAGGAAATATGACTTCAGTAACAGAGTGGTCAACGCCTGGAATGCACTACCTGACTCTGTGGTTTTGTCCCCAAATCCCCAAAACTTTAACCTTAGACTGTCTACTATAGACCTCGCCCCATTCTTAAGAGGTCTGTAAGGGGTGTGCATAAGCACATCAGCATGCCTACCGTTCCTGTTCTAATGTTCTTTTTTATTCGTATCCTTTACATGTATTTATAATTATGTTTACACTTGTATCTGTCATAAAATACATGCTTGACAAAATAAAATAAAATAAAATAAATAAAAATCTGCAAAATTGGCTCTTTCAGTATTTCGCACACCCAGGCTGAAAAAGCTTTAAAAAGCCTTTCCTAAAAATATCTGAAAGCAGCTTGTCAGTGCCTTTTAAGGGATGGAAATGTTGCCAAAGATAAAAGCCAAATTATGGCCAAGCAAAGCTTTTTACTTGGTGAACTTCAAAGGCTGAAACAAGTTGGGGCAAAATGTGAATCCCATTCTAGGGTTCTGCATCCCACAGAATATGGAAGACACCTGTTTCTTTGGTCTTCCCTATGCACAAACAATTCTCCTATAATTGCATTCTGCAGCAGAGAAAAAATTATCATGTAACTCTAGGTGCTAATGACTTGCTTTTTTAGAATGTTTTCTAAATTTCTGCAGCAAAAGTGCCAATCAAGGTTGATTCTTCCCCTTTTTTTAATTTTGGAAATAAAGTATATCTAAGATGCACTGCATTGGCATGCCTAGAAATGCCAAATAAAGCAAAACATCTGCTCTGCTTTTCTTTATTTTGTAGGATTTACTACCACTCAATGATGGATAAGAAGTTGTTTACCATGCAATCTTTATCATGATGGAAAATTTGGATTTCTTCTTTTCTGTATAGATGTGTAGCCTAAGTGAATTTATTCCACTTCTTTTCTCATTTTCCAATAGGAGAACTGAAGACTGTTACCCTGGTCTTTTATTCATTGGCTAGTTAAAGCAGGCTGCGTGAGTATGCTTTGTCCTCTGATAAAGTCTTTTCTTTTCTTTTTTATTATTTTTTATTATTTTTTTATATATCAATTCCATCTTCGATTAAACAGTGTGTCATCCGGGTACAAATATCTTTGTAAAATGATAATCAAGATTTACAACAATATTCATTACATTAACATTAATTCTGTAATATTAAAATGATAATATTGAACATAATAATCATATCTTTTTCTTTCCTATGCTTGCTAGAAAAAGGGGAGGTCCTCTTACCACTTGAAAGTAATTTATATTTTATAGAGTCTGTATATTTCTCTCTGTATATTTATAAATTTTATTGTTATGTTTCTCAATACATACTTATACGATGACGTTAATGATATTATCCATTCCACTGTGTCTGACTCTTGGTGAGTTTATGGGTCACCATATCTTTCAGTCTTGTACTGTTTTTTCTGAGTTGTTCTGTGCTCTTTTTTCACTTTAGTTTTATCAACAAGAATAAAATACAAATCAGAAAAATGAACTTCCAACTCTAAGAACAAGAAAAAAAATTCTTGTATACAAAAAAGAAAAAAAAACAACAGCAACAAATGTTAAATAAATCTAACATTAAATATAAATAATTCACCCTGGCTAGATCCTGGAAAGTAAATTAAAAAACAACCTGAATGGTTCTTCTCCCCTTACATAAGTGATTGGTATCAGCCAGGGGTGGGCTTCAAAAATTTTAGCAAGGGATTCTCTGCCTGATTTCTGGGTGGGCATGGCCATGGTGGGTGTGGCCTAGTCAGCTTCCCACACCATGGTGGGGGATGCGTTTTTGCCCTCCCCGGGCTCCGGAGGCTTTCCTCGAGCCTCTGGGTGGGTGAAAATGGCCTCCCCAGGCTCCGGAGGCCTTCTGGAGGCTGAAATTGAACTTCTGGTAGGCCCGTTTTTCGCCCTTCCCAAGCCTCCATGGGTGACCTGCATTTACCTTGCATCCAAAATGGGCCGCGTGGGGACTCCTGGGATGGGCGGGGTGGGGTGGGTGGAGCCAGCCAGGAGTGGGATTTGGGGGTTCTCTGAACTGCACAGAATCTTAGCTAAAGGTTCTCCCGAACCCCTGAGAACCCCCAGCAGCCCAACCCTGGTATCAGTTTGATGTGTCCACCCATCATGTTCTTTGGCAGCCTGGTTTCCTTTTATCATGAACTCTTCCCAGCATAATTGCTTTCTCCAGTAAATTCTCCCATGTGACATGGTCAAAACAAGTAAAACACAATTTTGTGATTTTTTTTCCCCTTCTAGTGACATGCCTAATATTATACTTTGATGATACCCAATTGTATATTTTTGCTCCTGGTGAATTAAGCAATGCTGTCCTATCCCAGTATTTGAAGGTTGTGGGGGTCTAGATAGGGAACAAAAGGGTTTCAGCTGAACCCTAGCAAGAGTGAGTAGTTTTGGATTTTGGGGCCCACTGGTTCCAGAACTATACCTTCTCTGGATGTGTTTCCCAAAGAGACCCTGGGTGCAATCTGAGGTCTTCCTGGATTCACAGCTCCAACACAAAGAGCCATCATGGCTAGGAGGGCCTTTAGATAACTTTGAATTGTGAATCAAATGAGCCAGCAGTGTGCAGTAGCTGCCAAAAAAGCCAACAGTTCTCGGCTGCATAAATAGAGGGATAGAATCAAGATCACGTGAAATGTTAATATCACTTTATAATCATATAAAGTGATTAGTAAGGCCACACTTGAAATATTGCATTCAGTTTTGGTCGCCACGATGTAAAAAAGATGTTGAGACTCTAGAAAGAGTGCAGAGAAGAGCAATAAAGATGATTAGGGGACTGGAGGCTAAAACATATGAAGAACAGTTGCAGGAAACGGTATGTCTAATTTAATGAAAAGAAGGACTAGGAGAGACATGATAACAGTGTTCCAATATCTCAGGGGCTGCCACAAAGAAGAGGGAGTCGGGCTGTTCTCCAAAGCACCTGAGGGTAGAACAAGAAGCAATGGGTGGAAACTGATCAAGGAGAGAAGCAACCTAGCACTAAGGAGAAATTTCCTGACAGTTGGAACAATTAATCAGTGGAACAACAGAAGTTGTGAATGCTCTAACACTGAAATTTTTTAAGAAGATGTTGGATAACCATTTGTCTGTAGTGGTGTAGGGTTTCCTGTCTAGGCAGGGGGTTGGACTAGAAGACCTCCAAGGTCCCTTCCAACTCTGTTATTCTATTCTATTCTATTCTATTCCATTCTATTTGAATTTTCCATTTATTACTGGGTGAAATGTACTCATTTATCTCAAGTAAAACATTTAAGACAATCTTGTTTTTTTCTCAGCCATCATCATTATTGCTGTCACTCTGCCTGAGAGCTTAAAACTTGACTTGGAAAAATGCTTATGTTTCGGTATTAGAGAGAAAGAGAGAGAGAGAGAGAGAGAGAGAGAGAGACTGAGAGAGAGGACTGAAAGAAATGTGTCTGCAAATGATAACAGTGTTCTTAGTTATTCTCCTAGTAGCACACTTGCTAAAAGCTAAGATCAGATAAGGTTGCAAGGTCTATTTGCTCCAAACTATAAAAGTGTGTTTTTTGGGGTTTTTTTTTACTGTTTTCAGGCCAGGAGTGATGTCAGGGACTTCACTGTCTTATCTGTAGTCTTACAAAGTGGTTTTGGGTGCAAACCAAAGCTAGATCCAGTGGCTTGATGAAAGCTGGGTTTTAGCCAGAAAGTATCTATGGTAAAATAGGTTTCTGAGTTCATATATTTATCAAAAAAGGCCATCTGAGTTGCTAGCCTGCTGAGTCCAGTACCATCAATCACAAGCCCAATACAATGTCAAGTCCAAGACTCTTGCAGTCTGTTAGATGGCCATCTTGAGGATGTATCAAAGTCAATGATTGACTGTATATAGAGAATCCTAGATCTTAACAACCTCTTCCTGTTAGAATGGATAAACTCTCCCAACTGTTATTGCTGTTTTCAAAGGATCATAATTACACCTAAATCTTCCTCAACTGGGCTTTTAATGGGATCAACTTGGCTCAGCGGTATTTAAACTGTTTTATGGGCAAGTTTCTGCACCAAATGTTTCCACTTGCTATTAGTTTCTGAAGGGAAACATTGACTAGTTCTGAACTGCAATAGAGTAGCCAGGAAATTTTTGGCAGTAAATTGGGAATATGTACATTTCCTTGGTTTTTGTTGTAAGACCCTCCAATATACTAATGCATTCCATTTGCTTTGCTGCATGTGCAAAATCGATTCAGAATTCATTTTGGAGAAATTCTAAAGATAAAGGCTAATGAAATAGCATAAAATGACGGCACAATTTTTGAATAATACCTTGTGAAGAATCAGAAAAAAACATTACAGTCCTTTATAATAAAAGCAAGCTCTATAATGTCATTCTCTTTAAAAATATGGAATATGTGATGTTTTGAGCAATATACAAGCTGTCTCGTATTTCAAGTTAATTGGCCACTTCATCCAGAAAGCAGGAATATTTTCAAATGTTTAAAGAAAACAGACAAGAAAAATATTTACATGAAATTTATCATAAGTTATTACCCAACAAACATATGGTATAAATACTTAGACTGGTATAGGAGACTCTTTATGACTAATGAAAAGATCAGCAGATGTAGATTGCCAAAATATCCATTGGTCTTATACCTCCAACACTGAAATTTCCAAACTAGTTCAGTCTCAGAAAGAAGGATCTTGATTTGATAAGTCTGATTTTACCCAATCATGGAAGAAATATTTGATTTTGTACAATCTAGAATCTGCTCCTGAACTGGACAGCAAACAATTCCAAAATTCATATTTTTCTGAATTTTGCAATGCAGTTTTTTCTCCTTAGCAGAAAGCAACTGAATTTCTAAGAACCTTTTCATTATGAACAGATACAAGATGATTTCATTTCAAGTGCATTTACAGGTGTATGGTAAAGTAATGTTTATGTACACAGCTCCAACAAGTTGTAAATAATTACCTTCTAAAATGGGGAGAGTAATTCTGGAAATCAGACATAACACATTCCCAAAGGCTTGTCAAAAGATATTTCAAGTTCTGGAATAATTCCAAATCAAGCTGAAATTTTTTTTCACAGATCTAAAATCATTTTCTCTGTAATAATGAGTTTGCAAAAATCTGAGTAGATTGTAAAGCTCGTCCATATTAAATCAAACGCAATGTCACAGGCATTTAGATAATCAAGATCAATTAATTCATTTGACAATCCATGAAATAAAGTTAATATTTAATATCCACCCTCCTAATGTAAAGTGCAGTAAAAAGCCAACACACTTCTGGGCTGCATAAACAGAGGGATAGAATCAAGATCGCATGAAGTGTTAGTGCCACTTTATAGTGCCTTGGTAAGGCCACACTTGGAATACTGCATTCAGTTTTGGTCACCGCAATGTAAAAAAGATGCTGAGACTCTAGAAAGAGTGCAGAGAAGAGCAACAAAGATGATTAGGGGACTGGAGGCTAAAACATATGAAGAACAGTTGCAGGAACCGGGTATGTCTAATTTAATAAAAAGAAGGACTAGGGGAGACATGATAGAAGTGTTCCAATATCTCAGGGGTTGCCACAAAGAAGAGGGAGTCGGGCTGTTCTCCAAAGCACCTGAGGGTAGAACAAGAAGCAATGGGTGGAAACTAATCAAGGAAAGAAGCAACTTAGAACTAAGGAGAAATTTCCTGACAGTTAGAACAATTAATAAGTGGAATGACTTGCCTGCAGAAGTTGTGAATGCTCCAACACTGGAAATTTTTAAGAAAATGTTGGATAACCATCTGTCTGAGATAGTGCAGGGTTTCCTGCCTGGGCAGGGGGTTGGACTAGAAGGCCTCCAAAGTACCATCCAACTCTGTTGTTGTTGTTGTTGTTATTATATAGAATAGAACCAAACCGAACCGAACCGAACCGAACAGAACAGAACAGAACAGAACATAATACTTTATTGGCCAAGTGTAATTGGACACACAAGGAATTTGTCTTTGGTGTATATGCTCTGAGCGTACATAAGGAGAATAAAATACATTCATCAAGAATAAAAAGATACAATAAAATACAGTATTTACAATCCAAGACACGAACATTGAACACTGAATCAGTTTTAGAACCCAAGAACCAATAGAACACTTTTTATCAAGTATTCATTGATGTTATTACTTAATCTTTATTTCTTTTTCCGCTTATTCAACATTTATGGTGAATATCCCCGTGGTTTTACCTTTGTTATTGCCAGCTTGTTTCCTTAACAGGCACCATGAAAGAAATTGCTAGCTTAATTCATCCAATATGCCAAGCCTGTTTTATTTATTTAACTTCTTTATTTATTACAAATGTTTTCCTGCCAATCAAGCAAATCAAAGAACCTCCAAAGTGATATGACAATAGATCAATCAGCAGAAATGAAATAAGGCGAGGGTTTGCAAGTGGGCATGTGGGTGTCAGTGTATACACACTCTTACTCAAACATACAATTTAAACTTGATAACAACATCAAAGCAGCAATAGGTAGCACCCGGGGACATTCTTCATTGACTCATTCCTCAAATTCCTGCTTAAAGCCCAAAATTTTCACAAGCTGTTTAAGTGATTGATCCTGTTTATAGAACTTACCTATTCTTTGCTGCAGCAAAGAATGTTTCCAAGGCACCAACTGCAGACCCATAAAATGTTCCCTTTTCAGACACAACCCTCCCCCCAGAAAACCCGTTTTGTTTCGTTCTGGTTTAACATATGGTGCAAATCCAACCAACAAACCAATAATTAAAAAAAAAATGCTTGAACAAACCTAAGTATTAACACTGTGCAAAACATTTGAAATTTATAAAGGTGCTTTAAAGCCTGTGGGAGCATAAATGAAGCGGCTCACTTCTGCTCATAATCATCCAGTATCAACCGTAATGAAGAAAGAAGTCAAAATATAGAATAGACTAGAATAACAGAGTTGGAAGGGACCTTGGAGGTCTTCTGGTCCAATCCCCTGGATTTGTTCCACAATGTCATGATGCAAACACCAGGCTGTGGTGCATACATTCTGACATTGCACAGAAGTACAATATCAAGGCAATCGATTGTAAAAAGATAACACACACATTGTCTTTTGTTACCCCTTGCTTCAGATAGTTAAACTCATTGCAACTTTTGCAAGATTTATCCCACTGCTTCCAAATCTGCATGGCTACAAACCTAAAGTGACCAGATTTCAGCGATGGCAAAGCGGGACGTCTGGTCCAGTGGTGGGATTCAAATAATTTAACAACCGGTTCTCTGCCCTAATGATTTCTTCTAACAACCAGTTCACCAAACTGCTCAGAAAGTTAACAATCGGTTCTCCCAAAGTGATGCGAACTGGCTGAATCCCACCACTGGTCTGGTCACTATATACAAACCCACAACTCCAATGCATGAAAATGACCAAGTCACAAAATTTGCAAGACAACATCAAGACATATATGAGGTTGCTTACAGATGCCCATGTCTGGCTGTTTGCATGCTCTTCAACTTTGCAGAATATTCTGCAGTGACAGAGAAGTTAGGCAATGTGGGTGTGATATCAGTATCCTTGGAAGAGAATGGTTAACACAGCTACAAAAGCAAGAATAGACTTACAGGAATTAAAATATGCATTTTAAATGAAAAAAAAATCTATTTGTTTTCCCATGGAAGTTAATGAAAAAGAGACTGGGAAAATAGAAAGTATTGCTTTGAGCCTTGGTGGCACAGTGGTTAGAATGCAGTACTGCAGGCTAATTTTGCTGACTGCCTGCTGCTAGCAGTTCAGCAGTTCGATCCTGACCAGTTCAGGGTTGATTCAGCCTTCCATCCTTCCGAGGTCTGTAAACTGTAATTTGGGTACTCTGTAAACTGAGTACCCAAATTGGCAATGACTCTGTAAACGCCTTAGAGAGGGCTGTAAAGCACTGTGAAGTGATATGTAAGTCTAAGTGCTAAGTGCTAGTGCTATTTGGAAGCTAGAAATAACTACAATAAGTGGTAGTAGTGGCAGGATTAAAAACTGGAAATACTAAAAAAATAAAATAATACAATGAAGTGCGTAAGTAGTTAAAAGAAGTTTCCTTCTGAGGAAATCTTGCCTTGGAAAATGTACATGATGGTGAACCACATTAACAATGGGGGAAAAGTCATTGGGCGATTGAGAAAAATAATGGTTGCCTTAAGCAGCTAAACCAGTTGTATATTTTGTAGGATTTAAGTTACAGCTTGAGTTTGGCTTTTGATAAATTACTCATGACAAAAACAGATCACGAAACAGAAACAGCGAAGATTAATTTAAGCTAGAACAAATTAGAAGTCTGAAAACAAACCGTGGTCTTTTTCTTCAAATTGAAGAAACGGAATGGTATGCTGGCTTGACAGCCGCGGACAGAAAGGCATTACAGAGGGTGATGAGCACAGCAGAAAAAATTATGGGCTGTCTCTTGACACCACTGGACGAAATCGCCAGGACCCGCTGCCTCAACAGAATGAGGAGATATAGAAGCATAGAATGAACTGGCTGAAAAATAGCTTTTATCCGTGGGCCGTCAGACTTCTGAACGCAACATAACACCACAATTAGGTTTAATATGATAAACTTGCAGGGCCAGCGCAACATGCAACATGTTCATACTCATGTAATATAATACAATGTTACATACATATAGGTATATGGGAATGTGTGTTAGTTATTACTTATTTGGGTTTAGGAATTTTATTTCTTTCATTTATTGAGTTATTGAGATGTATTTTGTGTTGGGGGGGAGGGTTGCACCAAGGGAGGCTCATTCAATTTCATTGTACACATGTTGTGCATTGACAATAAAGGTTTGATTTTGATTTGATTTGAAATGAGAAGGCAGATTCTGACTTTTCTGTCTTTAAATTTTTACTGGATATTTTGGTCATTTTTCCCCCCACAATGGCCATTCGTGTCATTAAGACTGAACTGTTCCAGGTGCAATAGAAAGCAAAGAATTTTCCTCTGAAAATTCACTGTTGACTTTTGCTTTCAGGGTTCTTGCCAGCCTATAATGCCAGCTTTACTTTATATTAAAGGGAAAACACTAGGGAGAACATGTCAAGCTAAGATTAGGGAAGCTTGGATCAAATCTACTGTGAGCTATGAATGAAACACTTTAGGGCAAGTGCCAAGTCATAGCTTAATCTCCTTTAAACATTGTTTTTTCAAGGACAAATGAGATGTGAGAAATCCTGAATGAAGCTTTGAATTCTGGGAGGAAAGGCTACCCACAAATATAATCAACCAATTACTTTATACATCAGCTTGACCTTGAGCTAATTGTACTATCACAGCCTGGTTTAGCTGTGAAGGTTGTTGTGAGAATTAACAAAATGAAAACCCTAAATAGCCTGTCTTAAGCTCCCTGAAAGAGAGGGAAAATTCAGTTCTTTATCAACATCCTCATCTTAAATCTAGAGCGCTTTAAACTAAACTGAGTTTTGTAGGACATTTGGAGGTGCAACTGAATGAAATTTCTTAAATACTGCATTTATTTGCATTGTAAATGCATGAGGTATAAATAAGTTTATTTTTAAACTTATTTGTAAATAAAACTCTATTTTTTGTTTAGAGTAAACAAAACTCTAAACTCTACTGTAAATATAAGAGATATAAATGAGACAAGTAATTTAGAACTAAGGAGAAATTTCCTAACAGTGAGAACAATTAAGGAGTGGAACAGCTTGCCTTCAAAAGTTCTGGATGCTCCATCATTGGACACTTTTAAGAAGAATTGGACAACCACTTGTCTGGAATGATATAGGATCTCCTGCTTAAGCAGGGGATTGGACTAGAAGATTCCATGGTCCCTTTCAATTCTGTTATTCTGTTATAATATTAAATCAGAGAGATACAGTGAAACTCTACCTTAAACTGTTAAGAATTTGAGATAGATCCCAAATTCAGGCTGGACACAGAACCCTCTTAAGATGCTGGTTTACACCAAAATTTGTCTCTCAAGAATGAACTAAAGAACTTCTCTTCTTCTTGTGCCATATCCTTCATCGGACATTGGTGATCATATTGGTGGTAAAAACCCTATTTTTATCAACAGCCACACAAAAAAGTGCTGTTGAGTTTTGTCCATACCAGTCCCTTAGATTTTGAAGCCATGATATTCTACTTCTGCCTGGACCTTATTTGCCTTCTATCTTTCCTCAGAGGATTAAATGAAATATGCCGTATTTTTCTGGGTGTTGCATTACATGTCCAAAATATTCTAGTTTCACTTTTTTATGGTTTTAATGATTTCTCTTAGCTTCCCCAGGTGGCTTATAGATATCTGTCAGCATCTATCTATCTCCCATCTATCCATCCATCCATCCATCCATCCATCCATCCATCCATCCAACCAACCATCTTCCTCCCTCTTTCTTCTGTTGTTTTGAGAAACTATTTCCTTATCATAGACATATCATCAAACATAAAAACATGCCTGACCATGTCAGTCTAATTCTTAACAGCATGTGGTAAACCTTGCGGTTGAGAGTTTAAAATAATATTATGTTGGTATCATCAATTAAGAGTCAGAGATAGATATATCATCATCAGGTTTTGCTGATATATCCCCCCCAAAAAGCAAAGGCACAGGAAATAAGATTTACCACCAACTATTAGTTTGCAGCAAGGGTGAAATCCAACAGGTTCAGACAGGTTCTGGAGAACCGGTAGTGGAAATTTTGAGCAGTTCGGAAAACTGGTAGCGGAAATTTTGAGTAGTTCAGAGAACCGGCAAATACTACCTCTGGCTGGCCCCAGGAGTGGGGTGGGAATGGAGATTTTGCAGTATCCTTCTCCTGCCACACCCACCAAGCCATGCCCACAGAACCGGTAGTAAAAAAAAATGGATTTCACCACTGGTTTGCAATTTATATGCCCTTATCACCTACAAAGAAAAAAAGATGACAACAGAAAAAGGAGATCATTTCACTAGATATCCCAAAAGTGCTTTTTCAGGAGGCAACTGGACTTTCTTGGGTTTTTTTTTCCTTTTGAAGCACTTTTGGGACAACCATGACCTGGATGACTGAGAATCTCTACAGACTTTTAGCTATACAGTTTGGGATGAGCACCTTTTGAATGGTGTGGGAGTAGGAATGGATTTCCAGAGGAAAAATTGCAGACTACAGGAACCAGGAGCACCATTCGGGTGACCCTGAGGACACAGATAAACCTCCAAATTCTTCAACGGCCCTCTAAAATTAACGGGTTATCTGCAAAGAATATAAATCCTTCCCTTTCCCACTGTCCTGTCAGAAATGAAGAAGCTTGTTAGATGAGAAGTGAAATGTCCTCAGAAGAAAAAAACAAGGAAGTCCAAAGTCCAGTTGCCTCCTGAAAAAAGCACCTTTCTTTGGGAGAACCCATGTCCTGGATGACTGAGAATCTCTACAGATTCCACTAGAAGCTCACTTTTCTTCTGCCATTACAACTCTGTCATCATAATTCCATTTCTCTCCCCCCACCCAGATTCTGTATCCCAAAGAGCTGGTTTTGAAAGAAGCTACCTTCCCACCTACCCGCCTCCTTTCCTCCAGGGAAGATACAAATAAAATAAACGTTCGTTTCCCCCACCCTCATTTTTAAATGCAAAGTTATACTCACAGAAGGCAGGTGGGCTTTTACTGATTCATTCTCTGATGGTGACATTTAAATTTCACCATTTCTCGCTAGTGCCTAAAAAAGAATATTTGACATGTATGAAAGAAGTTACCTGATGTTCTCTTTTGGCCTTTCAGAACAATACTGAGATTCAGAGATACGAGATAAATAAAATAAATCCAATAAAATAAACTAAAAACCCCTCACTTTGGAATTTAAAAGTGCAGAATAACAGAGTTGGAAGGGACTTTGGAGGTCTTCTAGTCAAATTTCCTGCTCAGGTTGGAAACCCTATACCAGTGATGGCTAACCATTTTTTCCTCAGGTGCCAAAAGCATGTGCCCACATCCATAATGCAATGCCCCCCATGGACGCCCCACCCATTTGATGTCGTGTCCCACTCCCCCTCTGACGAGGAAGTCCGTATCAAGCAGGGCAATGAAGCCTCTGGAGCTTTGCCAAATTCCTTCCAGGTTTCTTAGGGCAGGCAGGAGTCCAAGTTGTGACTTCAGCAAACTAGATGAGACTTTGCTTGACTCAAGGTTGGAATGCCACAAGCAGGTCCTTTACATAGGCTGTGGGGTGTGGCTCCATGACTCAGCATTTATCCAGGCCTGCCCCTCCCTTCCTAATGCTGGCATCGCTTCTCAGATCTCCGGAAGCGAGGATCCTCCCACTGTGAATTCTCTTCAGCTGAATCTGCTGTCGGTAATTCCAGCACGTGGCTGGCTCCCTGCTCAAACGCTGTAGGAGTGAGGTTTGTTTGTTCATTCCTGACATCCTGTCCGGGCATGGGGCCAGGGCCGGGGGCTGGAGGCATGACAGACTGTTCATCTTCATTATCAAACTCTGAGTCTGATAACAGGCCCGGGTGTAGACGGGAGGGGCCCGGCTGAGGAAAGGAGGGAGGACGAGGCACAACATTTCCGGACTTCCAGTAGACCCATTTTTTGCCCTCCCAGAGCCTCCGTGTGGGCCCTGTACTTACCTGGCATCCAAAACGGGCCACGTGGAGACTTCTGAAAGGGGAAAGGTGGCATGGGCATGCATGCGCATCTCTTGCATGCACAGCAGTGACTTGAAAATGAGCTGGCTGGTGGGAGACACACATGTATGCACAGTGGAGCTGATCTAGGGTGACAGCTCGTGTGCCCGCAGAAATGGCTTCATGTGCCACTTTGGGCATGCGTGCCATAGGTTCGCCATCACAGCCCTATACCATTCTGGTCAAATGGTTGTCCAATCTCTTCTTTAAAACTTTCAGTGTTGGAACACCCACAACTTCTGAAGGAAATCCATTCCACTGATTAATTGTTCTAACTGCCAGGAAGTTTCTCCATATTTCTAGATTGATTCTCTCCTTCTCTCCATTCATTGCTTCTTGTACTGCCTTCGGGTAAATGTTTATGGAGATTCTCAGTCATCCAGGTCATGGTTGTCCCAAAGATGCTTTTTCAAGAGGCAACTGGACTTTCTGATTTTTCTTTGAAGACATTTCGCTTCTCATCCAAGAAGCTGAGCGCTGAAGAAGCTTCTAGGGTGAGAAATGAAATGTCTTCAAGAAAAACCAGCCAGTCCAGCTGCCTCTTGGAAAAGCACCTTTGGGGACTGCCTTCAGATACTTGGAGAATAGCTTGACCACCTTTTCTTTGTGGCAGCCCCTTAGATATTGGAGCCCTGCTATTACCCCTAGTCCTTCTTTTCATTAAACTAGACATACCCTGCAAATGTTCTTCATAGTTTAGCCTCCAGTCCCCTAATTTGTTGCTTTTTCTGCACTCTTTCTAAAGTCTCAACATCTTTTTATATCGTGGTGACCAAAACTAGATCCTATATTCCAAGTGTGGTCTTACCAAGGCATTATAAACATGGTATTAACATTTCACATGATCTTCACATGATGCAGTTAAAGAGCAAATTGTGGTCCTCCAACATCCCATCCCCAGATATCGCCTGGATGGTCTGAATCAAAATTGGGAAGGTGCATGTGCTTTAGGGAGTTATAGTGGACAAAATTGGCTCTTTAAGCCTTCTTGATGCCTCCAAAGCTTAACATTCAATCTGCCTACTTTGGAAGGTTACTTTGACGTGCTTCCAAACTTAGAGAAACTTTTGGCTCTATAGTAATTGAGCATTCCTGCTCATGTAGTTTGCTAAATTTCTGCTCAACCCATGGAGCATTTTATTCTTTTCTGTGTAGGAATCTTTAAATTTAGCCTGCAGCCCAGTAAAGCACTTTATTCTTGTACATGCAGGAATCTCAACAGACATATTTTCCTTTGTTTGATAAAATCAGGAGTAGAAGCAAGCCTTCTGTTCATTTGAGTAAGATGTCTTTTAAAATCTGTGTGGGCTTATTTATCTTTAGGGAAATCACAGTTGAGGATGAAAGAGTTAAACACTGTTTCTTTACACAACTATTTCCATAAGGGTTGCCACCTACCCCTTCCATATGTACAGTGTTTAGCCTTGGAAAAAAATCCTCCTCTTAATTGTTATCTGTATATGGAAGTATGTGTATGCGATATATGAACAATTCCTGCACTAGCAGCATCCTCTGTATTGATTCACTTCCATCATCCTTGGGTGGCTGAGTTTATTCAGCTTTCTGAATATGTGCAAAACAAGGCCAAAATATTTCAGTGTCCACTTTGAGATGATGGAGTGCTGTGACGTTTATGGGTGGATGGAAATGGACAATCTCCCCATTGGTACTGAACTTCTCCTAGCTCGTATGCTTTCCCCACCACTGTCCCAAAAATCATTCAGTTTTAGTTTGTTGTCTTGATTGCCAATGTCTTGTACTGGATACCCAAATGATGCCACGTGACTTTTCAGCACCTATAGCCCCATCATAACATCTATGATGACTACTGCTGGGCTAGAAGTGACATATAGCATGTTACAATATCTAAGGGCCTGCCACAAAGAAGAGGATTCAGCCTAATCTCCAAACTACATGAAAGCAGCACGAAAAACAATGGATGGAAACTGATTAAGGAGAGAAGCAAGCTAAAACTAAGGAGAAATTTCCTAATCATGAGAACAATTAACTAGTGGAACCGCTTGCCTTCAGAAATTATGGATTCTCCAACACTGGACATTTTCAAGAAGAGATTGGACAACCATTTGTCTGAAATGGTATAGGATTTCCTGCCTAAGCAGGGGGTTGGACTAGAAGACCTCCAAGGTCTCTCCTTAAAAGCCTCCAGTGATGGAGCATCCACAACTTCTGGAGGCAAGTTGTTCCACTGATTAATGGTTCTATCAGGAAATTTCTCCTTAGCTCTAAGTTAATTTTCTCCTTGATTAGTTTCCATCCATTACTCCTTGTCCTGCCTTCCGGTGCTTTGGAGAATAGGTTGACGCCCTCTTCTTTGTGGCAACTCCTTAGATATTGGAACACTGCTATTACTTCAATGTGATTAGAAGCTAGAGCTGTTATTCACAAAGCTATATACCCTTTTTTGTCTTTCAGAGGGATGAATAAAATGAGTCGTTGGTTTCTTCCAGCAGAGCCCTTCTTTTTTAGGACAACAGAACTGACCCAAAAACCAAATAGCTACTAGATTGCTATTTACTTAATTTACATATTTTTTTTAAAAAAAATCTATAATACCAGGTCTGTTAGCATCTTAATGATTTATGAAAACATAATATACAATTAAAATAATAAAAGAGAAATATACAATGCATTTATGTATTTTAATCAATGGTTGCAAAAAAATATCAAAACTAAACAAAGTTAGTTAATAATCCCATTTCATAGTACATTGTCACTCCTTAAAAGCATTCCGGAAAAGTATGATCGTCTCTACCTTTCAGGAGGCTATATCTAAGGAGAAGAGTACAGCTTTTAAAGAAATATTGGTGCCACGGCTGAAAAAACTGTGCCTTCTCTCTTCAGCCCCCTCTTTCCGCTTGGAATTAGAGTACCTTGGAGAGCTTCTCTCAAAAGAATATCTAAATAAGTTTTGAAGATACTCAGATGCGATAATGAGGTCTTAAAAGTTGAAACATGAATAGCATGCATCAAACTTTGGGTAATAAGTTCAGGGGTTGCAAGCTATCGGTAATATGATCATATACACAAAAATGATGTAGAAAGGATCCAAGAAAGGATTTAAGAATAATCAGAGAACAAAATGTTGTCCATGACTAGCCTTTCTGGGAGGTTAACGACTAAAAACTAAAATTTTCTCCTGTTTCCACAACTTGCTTACTTTACTCAATTAGTAATCTAGTAAAATCTTCTTCCTGGTAATTCTGGGAAACACCCTCCCCTGCAAATGATAAATCCTTCAGAAAATTTCTTACAATTTTGTCTTTGCATGATATCTATCTATCTATCTATCTATCTATCTATCTATCTATCTATCTATCTATCTATCTATCTATCTATCGATCTATCTATCAATCAATATGATGTGGGTGGATACCATACTTTTCGGAGTATAAGACGCACTTTTCCTCCCCTAAAAGTGGGTGAAAATTGCGGTGCATCTTATACACCGAATGTTGCAAAAGCCCCGCCCACCCACTGTCCACCACCCTTCAGACATTTTTGGCCTCCGCATGTTTCCTTTTTGGCCTCTGTACACCCCATTTTAGACTCTTTCCAGGCTGCAGGGATCACCACAACACATTGCCGCCGATCGCTGCCTCCGCATGTCGCATTTTCGGCCTTCCGCACACCCTATTTTTGGCCTCCATGCAATACATTTTTGGCCAGTTCCACCACCTGGAACCAGCCAAAAACACGATGCACAGAGGCTGAAAATGCGACACGTGGAGGCAGCGGTCAGCGGCAATTGGCGGTGATGTGCTGTGGCAATCCCCGCAGCCTGGAATGGGTCTAAAATGGAGCATGCAAAGGCCAAAAGTGTGATGCATGGAGGCTAAAAACACAACGCGCGGAGGCCAAAAACACAATGCGTGGAGGCAGTGATGAGCTCTGGCAATCCCCACATCCTGGAACAGCTGATTGATGGTATTCTGGGAGGTTGATTCAACCACCAATCAACTGTTCATGCTAAATCAGGCTGCAATAATGTGCTGAAGCTGACCAGACTGTTTTCTGCTAGGATGCTAGTCAGATGACTACCGATGGATGCTGGTAGGCAGAATTAGTTTTCTTGTTTTCCTCCTCAAAAACTAATATATGTCTTATACTCCAGAGCATCTTATATTCCAAAAAATACGGTTTGTATATGTATATGCATATACACACACACACACACACATATATATATATACACACACCCACACACTCACTCCGTATTTTTCAGTCTATAAGATACACTTCCCCCTCCCCCCAAAAAAGTGGGTAGAAATGTCTTTGTGTCTTATAGAGTGAATGATGTTGAAGCCTTGCCCACCCGTTGGTCCCCACGATTCGGCCTCTGCCTCCCAGCAATATGCCTCCTTGCAGTAAACAGCAAACAGCCTGGTCAGCTTCATTTTTGGCCTCTGCATGCTCCATTTTTGGCCTCTGCATGTCCTGTTTCTGGCCCATTCCAGATGGTGTGGATTACTGCCGCCACGGGCGCCTATTGCCACCAAATGGCCGAAAATGGGGCACACAGAGGCGGTGATGGGCAGTGGCAGTGATGGGCAGCAATGGGTGGGGGCAGTGGTGGAATTCAAATAATTTAACAACCGGTTCTCTGCCCTAATGATTTCTTCCAATAATCAGTTCACCAAACTGCTCAGAAAGTTAACAACCGGTTCTCCCGAAGTGGTGCGAACTGACTGAATCCCACCATTGGGTGGGGGCAATCCCCACAGCCTGGAACAGCTAATGGGTGGTATTCTGTGAGGCCGATCCAACTGCCAATCAGCTGCTCTTGCTAAATCAAGCTGACCAGGCTGGGAGGCAAAAGCAGGTTTTTTTTTTCTTGTTTTCCTCCTCTAAAGCTAATGTGCATCTTATAGATTGAAAAATATGGTGTTTGTGTGTAGGTATGTGTGTATACATACACACAGAGAGAGAGAGAGAAACAGAGAGAGAGAGAGAGAGATTCTGGACTTTTTAGGTCTTTACATCAGTGCTGAAATGCACTTACCTTCACAACCGGTTCGGGACTGTGGGCACATGCCTCTTCTGCATATGCGCAGAGCCTTCTGCGCATGCACAAAAGGTCAAAAATGGGGCATAATGATGTTCTGGCAGGTGGGCGGAGCCTCCTGCCACCACCGTTACCGGTTCGCACAAGCCGGATAGATCCAGCCGGATTTCACTGCTGCTTTACATAGTTTTCTGAAATGGAAAATTATGCTGTTTTTAGCTGCTTTTTGCAGAGGATTGTACAAGGTAAGTAATGTTACGTGTTTTCAAAATACAACTTATTTAACGTAATGTGTTTAATCCTCTGGGTGACTCAGTGTATTTTAGGTTAAATTTAATCCTCTGGATGAATTAAGCATTATATAATATTTCTGCAATATTTATACATCCTTCTCATTGAGTTGGTTAAAAATGTTGCGGACAGAATCACAGAACAGAATAACAGAGTTGGAAGGGAGGTCTTTTAGTCCAACCCTCTGCTCTGGCAGGAAACCTAATTCTCCTTCAGACAAATCGTTGTCCAACATCTTAAAAACTTCCAGTGTTGGAGCATTCACAACTTCTGGAGACAACTTGTTCCACTGATTAATTATTCTAATTGTCTGGAAATTTCACCTTAGTTCTAGGTTGTTTCTCTCCTTGACTGGTTTCTACCCATTGCTTCTTGTCCTGCTGAACAGGTCGATTATTAACTACAGCATGAAAATATTGACAGACCAGGATTCAGTATGTCAAACACTCCAACATTCTTGCCGTGCAAGCTACAATCATGGCAGAAATCAGCAAACGATGATTTTAAGGAGGGCCAGGAATGTTAAGAAAGGATAAGCTACATTGCAATCGTTTATTTCTATGGAGAGATGATCTCCTCTTTGGATTCACCTCTTGGTAACTGCCTCCTCGAAGGAAGATTTGAATGGCTCGTTATACTGTAGATGCTCAAGCAGCAGACAGACAAGCTTTCCTAGCACCAGGCACCACCTCAAGCATTGTATTTTTCCTTGGAAGTTGGTTTGTTTAATATTTTCTGTTTGTGAACCACCCATTTTGCTCAAGGAGGGGCTCTGGGTGTTGATTTATCCAATCCTCTTTCACACACCCATGAGAAATTAAATATTCTAATTCTGAGTTTTAAGTTCATTATTATTATTATTAGGTAGTTTTGCCAGGTATTATTATTATTACAGTTCGTCTCACAGTCAGCCAGGTAATAATAATAACAGAGTTGGAAGGGACCTAGGAGGCCTTCTAGTCCAGGGGTCTCCAACCTTGGTCCCTTTAAGACTTGTGGACTTCAACTCCCAGAGTTGAAGTCCACAAGTCTTAAAGGGACCAAGGTTGGAGACCCCTGTTCTAGTCCAACCCCCTGCCCAGGCAGGAAACCCTACATAATTTCATTCTTTTAAGCTGTCAGGAAATTTCTCCTTAATTCTAGGTTGCTTCTCTCCTTGATTAGTTTTCACCCATTGCTTCTTGTCCTGCTTTCAGGTGCTTTGGGGAATAGATTGACTCCCTCTTCTTTGTGGATACCCCTGAGATATTGGAACACTGCTATCATGTCTCCCCTAGCCCTTCTTTTCATTAATCTAGACATACTAGATGTGTATGGTTATCCTTAATGGTAAAGGTTCCCTCACACATATGGCACTAGGGATTCAAACCGCTAAACTGCCAACCTTTCGATCAACAAGCTCAGCATCTTAGCCACTGAGCCACCGCGTCCCAATGAATAACCTTCCTTACAGAAGGTGATAAGCCCTTTGGATTCAGCCCTTTAGATGTTATATCGTTTGTACAAAATTTGTAGAATTTGCCTCCTTTTCAAAGTCATGAATATATCAACGATTAAAAGAAGCATACTTCAGTTAAATGAATGTATAGGCTCCTGTTTGGTAAACAGTCTGAATTGAATGCTTATGTTGTGACTCCAGCCCCTGAACCTGGCCCCATGCCCAGAAATTTATTATTCACACTTTCACACTTTTATACCGCCCTATCTCCCTAGGGACTCAGGGCGGTTTACAGCCACTTAAAAAACATATATATATATATATATACAGGATAAAACATTAATTTAAAAAACTTATTACATAGGCCAAATATTTAAAATAGAGATATAAATAATAAAACCCCATTTAAAACCAAATTTAAAATTTAAACATTTAAAATTTAAAATTCTAGTCCAGTCCTGCACAGATAAATAGATGTGTCTTAAGCTCGCGGCGGAAGGTTCGAAGGTCAGGAAGTTGGCGAAGTCCTGGGGGAAGCTCGTTCCAGAGGGTGGGAGCCCCCACAGAAAAGGCCCTTCCCCTGGGTGTCGCCAGTCGGCACTGCCTGGCCGCCGGCACCCTGAGGAGTCCCTCTCAGTGAGAGCGCACGGGTCAGTGAGAAGCATTTGGTGACTTGGAGCTGGGCCTGCTGCCATAAAGTCACTTGGACAGTGAGGGGGAAGGGCCGTCAGGACTTACCTCAGGAGCACCGGCTTCCCTGGCTCAGCTCCAGGAGCCAGAAGCAAGCCAGGTGGAAGAAATAATGCGGCCTAGGAAGTGCTGAGTCATGGAGCCACACCCCACAGGATATAAAAGGCAGCGAGAGCTGGTGTGTCTCTTTGTAACAGGCAAATCCACTGATTGACTAGAGCTGAAGGTTGCGACTCACCAGCATTGTGGAAAATAACGAGGGCTCTTGGCAGACGCTGGCTCTTTTGCTGCCAGAGCTGATAGTGCCAGCTAATTAAGCCATCATTCGGACGGAGGCGGAGGAGGACAGAACAGCTTATTTCATACATTCCAGAAAGCACAATACTAAGATCAGGTGTGGAAATGTTATTTTTGTTTTTGGCTGGAAAAATATCAGCTTTGGCTCTGACAAGCTGTTCTCTGAAAAATGTGTTTTAGAAATTCAGAAGAGGGTAGAGGGAATTTTTAGGTGAAGTCTGCTGCTCACGTTGCAACATGTCAAGATTGGCATTTGAAGTTGCTCTCTGTGGTATGTCTTTAATATTTCAGTTCCTTCTGTTTCCTGTGAATTGAAATAAACCGTAGCTCTGGTGCCCAATTCTCTTGCAAAGTCACTTGCCATTTCAATTTAAAATAACAAAGCTGCAGACAAGATAATGTATAAAAGGGAAGCTGTGTGCAATCTTGCTTGGGAACAGTTCCGTGGCAGTAGGTAATATTGTAGGGAGTTAGTGTGGTATAGCGGTTAAAATACAGGTAGTTCTCAACTTATGACCATAGCTGAGCCCAGAATTACTGTCATAAGTCATGATAGTCATTAAGTGGGTAACCATGAGTCCGAACTTATGACCTTTTCCCCAGCTGTCATTAAACAAATGCCACTTTCATTGAATGAATCCATTATAGGTAAAGGTTCCCCTCCCACATATATGCTAGTTGTTCCTGACTCTAGGGGGCGGTGCTCATCTCTGTTTCAAAGTTGAAGAGCCAGCGCTGTCTCAAGACGTTTCCGTAGTCGTGTGGCCGGCATGAGTAAATGCCAAAGGTGCACGGAACGCTGTTACCTTCCCACCAAAGGTGGTCCCTATTTTTCCTACTTGCATTTTTACTTGCTTTCGAACTGCTAGGTTGGCAGAAGCTGGGACAAGTAAGGGGAGATCACCCCGTTATGCGGCACTAGGGATTCAAACCGCTGAACTGCTGACTTTTAAAACAACAAGCTCAGCGTCTTAGCTACTGAGCCACCACGTCCCCGAATCCATTAAACCCAATTATTATTATTATTTAGCTGGAAACTGGAAATAAACAAGGGAAACTAGCAAAACACTTCAAAAATTGTGATCATGTTACTGTGGGACACTGCAAATAGGCATTGGTTGCCAAGTGCCCAAAATATAGTCATGTGACTTTGGAGGGGGCAGTATGTGTGTCCAACCATTGACAGAACTGGGTCCTGAATACATTTTGGAGGAGGGGGTCTGTTGAATGCATGCTGAGTGGCCAGTCATTAAACAAGGACTACATGTATTGGGCTAGAAATCAGGAGACTGCGAATTCTAGTCCTGCCTTAGACACAAACCAGCTGGGCCAGTCACTTTCTCTCAGCCCTAAAAAGGAGGCAATGGCAAATCGCTTCTTAAAACCTTGCCAAGAAAACTGCAGGGACTATTCAAGTAAAGTCAAAACCAACTACAAGGTAGTAGAAAAAGAGGGAGATAACATTTAACTTGCATTAAGTGATTCTTTTACTTTCCTTTATGAAATCTAGATTTCTACCTCTTTTTGCAAGGCAAAAGGAGAAAAGCAAAAGGACAGAAGGGTAGAAAAGTTAATAGATTTCAAATGTAAAAGCAGCCTTGAGACACACCTGGACAGGGCTGAGTTCTTAATTTCATATCTAGATTAAAGTGACCAGATTTCAGCAATGGCAAAGCATGACACCATTGACCGGAAGGTGGGGGGCTGCGCATGCGGGCTGAGTCTTGCCACCTGCCTGAAGGAGGAGGACCGGCTGCTGCTTCTTCGCTCTCCCAGGCAGGCTCGGCTCTCCTCTCGGCTCTTCCAGGCAGGTTTGGCTCTCCTTGGCTCTCCTCTCGGCTCTTCTCTTCCTCTCAGGTGAAGACAAGCAGCGTCTCTCCTCCCTCTCACGCCCCCTTCTCTGCCACTCCCTCTTCTCCGCCTCCTCCTCTTGCATTGCCGCCTCCCATTTCCAGAATGGGAGTGAAACAAAAAAAAAATCGGGACTTTTTGGAATTGCTGCGGGACGCGGAACAAATTATTAAAAAGCGGGACTATCCCGCCAAAAGCGAGACGTCTGGTCACTATAATCTAGATATGAATATCAGGGCTTACAAACCCAAGGAAGAGAAACTCCCACATGGTTGTCGCACAAAAGTTAACCAGGGCACTTCTCAGGATGGTTGAAAATTATTGGAGAATTTTTCCTTTCTATTAAAAAAATAATAATGATCTCCTGCATTTTTCTGCCTACAGTATTAAAAAGCTGTTTGTCGCAAAGCACATAGAATAGAATAGAATAGAATAGAATAGAATAGAATAGAATAGAATAGAATAGAATAGAATAGAATAGAATTTATTGGCCAAGTGTGATTGGACACACAATGAATTTGTCTTGGTGCATATGCTCTCAGTGTACATAAAAGAAAAGATACGTTCATCAAGGTACAACATTTACAACACAAATGATGGTCATAGGATACAATTTAACCCTTAATGAGTTACAGTCATGCAGTCATAAGTGGAAAGAGATTGGTGATGGAAAAGATGAGAAGATTAATAGTAGTGTAGATTTAGTAAATAGTTTGACAGTGTTGAGGGAATTATTTGTTTAGCAGAGTGATGGTCTTCGGGGAAAAACTGTTCTTGTGTGTAGTTGTTCTGGTGAGCAGTGCTCTATAGCGTCGTTTTGAGGGTAGGAGTTGAAACAGTTTATGTCCAGGATGTGAGGGATCTGTAAATATTTTCACCGCCATCTTCTTGATTCGTGCAGTGTACAGGTCCTCAATGGAAGGCAGGTTTTTGGAAGCAATTATTTTTTCTACAATTCTAATTATCCTCTGAAGTCTATGTCTTTCTTGTTGGGTTGCAGAACCAAACTAGACAGTTATAGAGGTGCAAATGACAGACTCAATAATTCCTCTGTAGAACTGGATCAGTAGCTCCTTGGACAATTTGAGCTTTCTGAGTTGGCGCAGAAAAACAGTCTTTGTTGTCCTTTTTTGATGATGTTTTTAATGTTAACTGTCTATTTTAGATCTTGCAATATGATAGAACCTAGAAATTTGAAGGTTTCTACTGTTGATAACTGTGTTGTCAAGTATTGTGAAAGGTGGAAGTATGGAAGGGTTTCTTCTAAAGTCTACCACCATTTCTACAGTTTTGAGTGTGTTCAGATTGTTTCGGTCGCACCACAAGGCTAGTCGTTCACCTCACGTCTATATGTGGATTCGTCATTGTCTCAAATGAGACCAATCACTGTTGTGTCATCTGCAAACTTCAGTAGTTTAACAGATGGATTGTTGGAGATGCAGTCATTGGTATACAGAGAAAAGAGAAGTGGGGAGAGCACACAGCCTTGGGGGCACCCTGTGCTAATTGTACAGGTATCTGATGTAATCCTGCTTAGCTTCACCTGCTGCTTCCTGTTTATTAGGAAGCTTGTGATCCACTTACAAGTCTGTTCCGGTACCTGTAGCTGGTTTAGCTTAGTTAGAAGAATGTCTGGAATGATGGTATTGAATGCTGAACTAAAGTCTACAAAAAGGACCCTTGCATAGGTCTTTGGAGACTCAAGATGTTGTAGGATGTAGTGCAGAGCCATATTAACAGCATCATCTGTTGATCTATTTGCTCGGTATGCAAATTGCAAGGGGTCTAACAGCGGATCCGTGATGGTTTTCAGGTAGGAAAGCACTAGCCTTTCAAAGGTTTTCATGACTACAGATGTTAAAGCAACTGGTCTGTAGTCATTCAGTTCCTTGATGGTGGGCTTCTTTGGCACTGGGATGATGGTAGAGCGTTTGAAGCAAGAAGGAACATAGCACATCTCTAGTGATTTATTGAAAATATGGGTGAAGATGGGGGCCAATTGGTCAGCACAGACTTTTAAGCAAGAAGGAGTTATCTTGTCTGGGCCTGGAGCTTTTCCTGGCTTTTGTCTGTGAAATAGGTCCTGCACTTCCTTTTCTGTGATCACTAGGGGTTGTGAACCCAATGAAATGGGGTCAGTTGTAGGAGGCTTGGCTGTTGTTGGTGTGTCTGAGATGGGGTTGTGGAGATAGGTGGCTGTAGTTTCCTTTCAAACCTGCAGTAAAACTCATTCAGGTCATCTGCCAGTTGTTGATTACCTTCAGCCTGGGAAGGAGGTTTGCCATAGCCGGTGATATTTTTAAGAGTTTTCCACATGTTTGCTGGTTCATTTGCTGAAAACTGATTCTTTAGCTTTTCAGAGTAGCTTCTTTTTGCTGCTCTGATCTCCCTTGTTAGTGCATTTCTGGCCTGATTGTACAGCATTTTATCACCTTTTCTGTAGGCTTCCTCTTTGGAATGTCGTAGCTGCTTAAGTTTAGGTGTAAACCAAGGTTTGTTGTTACTGTATATTCGCAAGTTCCTTGTAGGTACACATAGGTCTTCACAGAAGGTGACATATGATGTTACAGTATCTGTGAGTTCATCCAGGTCTGCAGAGGTATCTTTAAAAATATTCCAATCAGTGCAGTCAAAACATGCCTGTAGCTTTAATTTTGACTCCTCTGTCCAGATCTTCACTGATTTAAATGTTGGTTTTGTGGTTTTAAGTCTTTGCTTATAAAGCAGGTACAAGGTGAATCATGCAATGATCAGAGTGTCCTACAGCTGCATGTGGTAAAGACTGATAAGCACCTTTTAGTGTTGTGTAGCAATGGTTAAAGTATTCTTGCCTCTATTGGGACAATTGACATGCTGAAAGTATTTTGGTAGCTCTTTCCTTAAGTTTAAAAAGTTAAATTATGACTTCATCATTTGCTTCTCAAAGACAATTAAATCAACGGTGGAATATCATATGCCATATTGCTTTCATGCCAGCTTTATTTTTGCCCTTCTTTGCAGAGTTGCAAATACAGAGGTAAATAGAAATTATGTATGGCCACACAAACATGAGTTGTATTATAATAGTTTATAAGTACTTTATAGTACTTCTTATACTAGTACTAATATGTAATACTAAAAAGCAGAGACATCACCTGCCAACAAAAGTGCGTATAGTCAAGGCTATGGTTTTCCCAGTTTCAATGCATGTGAAAGTTGGACCATAAGAAAGGCTGAGCACCAAAGAATTGAGTCCTTTGAACTATGGTGCTGGAGAAGACTCCTGCAAGTCCCTTGCACTGTAAGGAGATCAAACCGGTCAGTCCTAGAGGAAATCAACCCTGACTGCTCTTTAGAAGGCCAGATCCTGAAGATGAAACTCAAATACTTTGGCCACCTAATGAGAAGGAAGGATTCATTGGAGAAGAGCCTAATGCTGGGAATGATTGAGGGCAAAAGAAGAAGGGGACGACAGAGAATGAGGTGGCTGGATGGAGTCACTGAAGCAGTAGGCATGAGCTTAAATGGACTCCAGAGGATGGTAGAGGACAGGAAGGCCTGGAGGAACATAGTCCATGAGGTCACAATGGGTCAGACACAACTTCACAACTAACAACAACATAGTACTCATCCTAAAACTGGTCCAATTGCCCTTTTCCCCAGTCTTAAATAATGCTATTAGTCCCATAAAAAAAACCCAACACTATTCTTTTACATAAGTATCTTGGTAGTCTTGGATTCTCAGCTCACAAACAAGCAATGATAAATCATTCCATAGCCCCCGGAATATGTCCAATGGTTTAAGAACTCTGCTTTATAGTACCAGTATATCCAATCCTAATTTTAAGTGTATTTGCAGTATTTAAACAGATTTACAGTGATCCATGCCAGACTGATACTCAGTCAAGCATGGATAATACTGAACTTCTATTAGAACCTGACCTTCAAGAGTTGAGTCAATCAACAGTTTGTTTGACATTTTTTGTTAATGGATTTTTACATGGATTATATGTCCTCTGACTCTTCTTGTATACTAAGGTGAAAAAGGGTAAAAATGTATTATTTTAATTTATATCCTGAATTGAAAATGGAGGGATAAAGATAATGGTATAGATTCTCTTGTAATGGACACAATCTAATCATGTGTGCAGGCAATATGAATGACAGTGCTAAGTTTAAATCTAGCATACTGCTTGGTTAATTGTGTCTTATAAATATACATATTCAGACCAACAGCTATCTGGCTCATTATTTGTGGAGCTTTGTTCTCATAATTTTATTTAAACTGCTTGTATTTGCAAGTAGATGCAAGTAGAGAACGTTAGAAAAAATGAAATATAAAGCTTTTTTTTTATTGGTGAGTATAGAATGGAGTAATGCAGTGGCTCAGTGGCTAAGATGCTGAGCTTGTCAATCGAAAGGTCGGCAGTTCAGCAGTTCGAATCCCTAGTGTCGTGTAATGGGGTGAGCTCCCATTACTTGTTCCAGCTTCTGCCAACCTAGCAGTTTGAAAGCACATAAAAAATGCAAGTAGAAAAATAGGGACCACCTTTGGTGGGAAGGTAACAGCATTCCACGTGCCTTTGGTGTTTAGTCATGCTGACCACATGACCATGGAGACATCTTTGGACAGTGCTGGCTCTTCAGCTTTGAAACGGAGATGAGCACCACCCTCTAGAGTCGGGAATGACTAGCACATATGTACAAGGGGAACCTTTACCTTCACCTTACAGAATGGAACAGTTTGCTCTTTCAAGCCCCATTGTCTCTTAACTCCTAACCATTTTTCTTCCTGGTTTTTAATTTTAATGGGAATTGATTTTATTTAGAATACCTTCTTCCTTTCGATTATTATTATTATTTTGCATCTTTTGATTCAAAGCATACTAAACCAGCTTGAGAGACATATGGTTTTTGGTGCAGAAGGGGAGCAATGTTGAACTTCTTTATATAAAAACATAGATATAGCTTAATGATTTTTTTTAAAAAAAGATTTTTTTTCTCCTAGTGATGAAACCATTTGCTATGAATGGTTAGTAGAATTATTTATATGTTTGAATCTGGTTTGCATTTTGCTTGGTTAACTTTGTTTCTAATATGCCTGCCCTTGCCTGCTGGTTATTAGATTAGTCTCTTCTCCTGAATAAAAGATAGTGTGTAATTTTAACAAATGCATAAAGCTAAATAAGTGTGACCTGCCCACTGCAGTTAAGTAACTCTGCCTCAGTCTGTATTATCAATGGAATCATTGTCAAGATGTCTAAATGGTGGAAAACAACAGCAACAGAACTACAGAATCCCTGGGAAATGTAACAACAATCAACACACTTTGATGAAAACACAAGCTCAGTCCTTCCAACACTTCCCAATGTATCATTTTTATTGTACTGTAGAGAAGAATATCCACATTTGATTGGATGTGTATCCAATCACACACACACACCTCTTTTCTGCTTGGAGAGAAAATAAAGGAAAGCTGAAGTTTATTCTGTTTGAATGTGTACTCTCAGTGCTATAAATTATTACAAAGGTGTGTAAAGATGTCTACTCTAAATCTTGTCAATCTTATATATACCTACCCTCCACATCCTAGAAGAGAGGAGAGTGTGTGTGTGTGAAAGAGAGAGAGAGACACACACATGCACACACAGGGAAAGAACAATCAAATGAGGGTATTCGTCTCTACAATATTTTTCTTTCATTAAAGCAAGATGATCCTCTGTATTGAGATGGGAGTTTTAAATCAGACATAAACAGATTAATTCTGAGAAAGACAATATGCTCCAGTGAGTCTAGATCTCAGCATGAATTCACCTGTGTGATGAGTCTATGTTTCTTCTTGATTTATACTTACAAGTACTTTAAGCCTGGGAAGACATCCAAACCATTAGCAGCCAGGTGATTGCAGGCCAAATGGGTTTCCAATAAGGACAAGGTTGGAATGAGAAAATTGTTCAAGATGCAGTACGTTTTGTAGCGTAGCCCCCATTTTGTGTTGTGTAACTCAGTCATCTACCGAAATGGCTTCCTTTTTGATTTTATTTTTTTAAGGAAACCTAAAAGCACTTTTGAAGGGTTTCAAAAGGAAACAATGTCTTCAGCATGCAGGAAATGCAGAATTGTTGTCTGAAGGGGGAGAACCAGGGGTAGGATTCAACCAGTTCTCTCCGATTCAAGTGAACCGGTAATAGCGATTGCAGGAGGCTCCGCCCATCCACCTGGACATAATGCGCGAGCAACCACGCATGCACGGAAGGCTGTGCGCATGTGCGGAGGTGGTGCGTGTGAGTGAAGTGCTAGCACGTGCTCACATTTGCAAATCGGTAGGGAAGGTAAGTAAATCCCACCTCTGGGGAGAACTGGATTTCAGAGTGTGGAATCAACCAAGCTAGAGATGTGGTAATTGTTATCAGGGAATCTTTGACAGTTCTCAGGAGTCCTGCGCTATAGGTCCCCAGCTATGACAACCTGTTCATGAAGTTGGGCTCTAGGGCAAGGCTTTCTAACTCCCAGCCTGCGGTCTGGATGCGTCATGTGCTGACCACACGCCTGCCCAGTTTAGCAAAGGGGGGAAAGTCCTGATATGTCATGTGATGCTGCCATGATGATGCGAGTTTGACACCCCTGCCCTAGAGGTTGCTGCTGTTGTCCCTTTTTCCTGTTGTCCCTGCTACACAGCAACCTTCCTGACTCAATTCTACAATTCCATTTCTGAATTAAAAGAATAATAGACTAACAGAGCAGGAAGGGATCTTGGAGGTCTTCTAGTCCAACTGTCTGCTCTTATAACTGTCTGCGCTCCATGGCTTAGAACCGGGCTATCTACGGGACCGTCTACTGCCGGCTTCTATCTCCCATTGTCCGGTACGTTCCCACAGAGAGGGACTCCTCAGGGTGCTGTCAGCCAAACAGTGTCGACTGGCGGCCCCCAGGGGGAGGGCCTTCTCTGTGGGGGCTCTGACCCTGTGGAACGAACTTCCCCTCGGACTTCGACAATTACCTGACCTTAGGACCTTTCGCTGCGAACTTAAAACTTATTTATTTCGTATGGCTGGACTAAACTGATTTTTATTTTTATTGGATGGGTTTTTAAAATTTTGTGATTTTATGGGGGAGTATGTTTTTTAACATTTTGGGCATTTAAATTAGTTTTTTAAGGGATGTTTTTAATTATTATGTGTATTTATATTTTATCTGCCTGTTCACCGCCCTGAGTCCTTCGGGAGAAGGGCGGTATACAAATTAAAATATTATTATTATTATTATTATTATTATTATTATACCCTTTCAGACAAATGGTTGTCCAATTTCTTCTAAAAAATTCCAGTGGTGGAGCATCCACAACTTCTAGAGACAAGTGGTTCCACTGATTAATTGTTCTAACTGTCAGGAAATGTTTCCTTAGCTGGGAGGGGAGTTTCCCAGACTTTTGGTTTTGGGTCAGGGGTGAAATACTCCCAGATCGGACTGTGGCCAGTAGTTCAGCAATCTGGTAGCAATGGCAGAGCAAAGCTCCGCCCACCCACCTGGGTGTCATTACTTCCTGATTTTAACCAGGAAGTAATTTATTTTTTGTGTTTTTTTCAAATGTTTGTTCAAACATTTATGAATAATAATAATAAAAAAGGCCTGGTTATCTTATCTGTCTTGAGTTCCCAGAATACTAGGGACTTCCTGAGATGGCTCTCTCATCGTTAGCCTTCTCCTCAGCGAGCATTTGCAACTTTGGTTTTATGATATTTATTCGTATGGATGTTTACATTTTATACCTGTGATTTTTTTTTAAAAAATTGCTTTATCTCATTGTTGCAATAGAGTCACTTTTGGTGAGGCGGGTAGATGTTTAAATTTGATAAATGGAGAAAATCTGTAACAGGTGTGGGTCACAGCAAGTAATCTCTTAATACCTACCCTGTATTAAATGCACTCGAGAATGAGTACCGGTTATATTGTGAAGTTGTTTTGTTCCATATTTAACCTAACACAAATACTGTCTCTTAACATTCATTGTTTCTCATCTCCAAGTTTGGAGGGGGCGGGCGAGGAGAGAGAGAGAGAAAAAAACAGTCATAAAGCAATGAAAGCTATTGAATTAAGGATTCTAAAACGATAAGCTTTCTAATATACATAACTCTGCTATTAATATGAACACTCTCGGTAATGTTATGACCACAAAAATAACTACTAATTAAAAGTTGGTTGGTAATCTTTCTTGGAATTGTTGGACAGTTCTTATCTTCTACAAATAAGCAAGTGACCCCATTTGTTAAGCCCTTGAACTCTCCAATTGCTAATCCAGCAGTCACTCAAAAACAGCTTCTACCAAAATGAAATGTGTAATGTGACACCATAATGAATTTCGCAGCTGCTAACTCCTAGGCTATTATACATATCTAAATTCCATAATTACAAATATAATTATGATTATTAACTGGTTCCATTTTTATATTTGCATCAGCTGGATCTCTCTTATGCCCCCAACATAGGCTTTTCTTCAGGGAAATTAATCCTACAACTCTTTCTTTGTTTGCAGGATGAAGCTACGTGGTATCTTTTATGGGTTAGATTATAGCATTCTGAAACCTGGTTTCCAGGTAAACCAGACAGAAAACACAACTAGATGAATTCCTAATAGCCCAACGAAGCATAAATTGGCTCAAATTGAGAGCAGCCCGGTTGGTTGTCAAGAAATTCAAGGCTCGAATTGCACGTCACCACATGCTTCTGTTAACTGACAACATCCCCACCAAAGCGCACGTGAATCGACAAGAGGGCATGCGCTCCAAGTCACTCATGGCGGAGGCACATTCTCTCTGTTACAGGACAGAGAAGGACCTAGTATTTTTATGTGCGGAACACATTTCGGGCTCAGACAATGTGCAGGTGGATTGTCTAAGCAGAGCCACCATAGATCAGGCAGAGTGGCGGAATTATTCCTGGAGGTAGTTCTTTGGTTCGAACAGCCGATCATGGACCTTTGCATCACCAGCAAACAACTAACTTGCTTTTTTTTCCTGGTTCCCAGCACAAGGGGCAGAGTGGGTGGATGCCCTTTGTTGCATCTGGCCCCAAGGTCTATTGTGTGCATTTTCACCCATGGCATTGATACCACGGGTGATCAGTCGAATATTACAGGATAAGGCGCAGGTAATCCTCATAGCATCACATTGGCCAAGGCGTCCGTGGTTTGTGGATCTGGTCAGCCTATCGATCGCCACGCCGGTGAAGTTCTGCTAGGGGCATAACACTATTTTAGTGTTAAACTACATTAATAAACTGAAAGTACATCCTGCCTCTATTCAATACTCAAGAAACACAAGAAAGAAAACCTCAATTGAATTAGAAATGAGGCACTTTTACTAAGTTTGAAAAGCTACCAGCGAAAGCAAGGCAAGATCTGACTCAAAACGCACAAAGGTTACACACTGAACGTCACCCCAAATCCCTCTCCCCACCTCTGCCAGGATCCAACACTGAGAGTCCAAACAATATCCAGTATGATGTTGTAGGAAAGCTCTTCTTCAGATACTTCTCGCATCTGGAGTCTCAGGATGGTTGGCCTTGATGGAATATAAACAACTCCACTCAGCAGCGCCATAATTCATGAGTGCAAACTTCCCTTCCAGTTCTCATGGGACTACTACACACCAGCTCCCTTGCCCATCCCAAATGCCTGCTATGGCAGCCGATAGCAAGCATGCTGCAGAAACCCATGCTGGAGATCTGGCTGACACTTCCCATTGGCATTTTTAACTGCTGGATCCATTAGGGTGGATCTTTCCTAAGTTTCTTCCTCTGATTGTTAAGCCACTGAGGACTCCTGCCTCTCTTGTTTGGTTATTTCTTAAGCAACATCTCCCCCCACCCCATGGGCATCCATACAATCCATTACAGTACCATTGAAAATACTGTTATGCAGCAAAAGACCAGAATTGGTTTTTCACCACAACCAAAGGAAAGCAGTGTGTACAATGCACAGTGTATTTGCAGACCATGCTAAGCAAAATTTGGTTAGGTAAAATTTACTAAATTGGGGAGTTTCGTATAATGTTTTCATTTCCTCTGTTAAATTTATATCCCACTTTTTCTTCCAAGGAGCTTAAGGTAGCTTGCATGGGGTTCTCTCTGTTTCAAGAGGTTTATTCAAAATGCAGTTAGCAGTCATAAGCCATCATTAAGAGAGAGAGAGAGAGTATGTGTGTGTGTGTGTACACACACACACACACACACACACACACACACACACACACACACACACAAAGAGCAGGAACAGGAAATTGCCTCACAGGAGCAGATAGAGACAACTCCTAGAGAGGAAGGAAATGCATCTCAGAATAGAGCTGCCTACACAGGAGACATAACCACTGTAACATCTTCCCTTTTCATAATACATAAACAACATTATAAGCATTATCAAGCATTATAAAAGTTCCGATGGAAACAATTGTAACATTCTCCTCCCTTAAATGTAACCTGAAGGCATGAACCATGCCTTCATGGTAACCACCCCAGTTCCTTTGGAATAGCCTCCCAGCTGAATTTCAAGAGATCCCTATTCTTCTAAAACTCTGAAGATCTGGCTCTTCCCTAGGCATTGGGCTTGCATGGGGTTGAGCCGGGAGGCTGTTGGTCTGGCATCTTGTGGGAAGGTTGGTTTTCTTTTTGTGTCTGCTTTTGTAGATTGTTGTGGACTGCCTATGATCATATGAGATAGGCAGCCATGCAAGTTCTGCAAATAAATTAAATAAAATTTATCCCCACACTAGCAGCCCTTTGCCTTAAATCAGGAGTCTCCAACCTTGGTCCCTTTAAGACTTGTGGACTTCAACTCCCAGAGTCCCTCAGCCAGCTTTGCTTTGTTAAAGTCCACAAGTCTTAAAGGGACCAAGATTGGAGACCCCTGCCTTAGATAAAGGTTGATGTAGCAATACTGCTTTATAAGGTGTTGAATAAGACCACACTTGGAATACTGCATCCAGTTTTGGTCATCACAATTTAAAAAAGATGTTGAGAAAGGGAGATAATAAAAGAAAATATTAGACAGTGTAGAATGTGATAGATTGACTCTAGAAGTAACAGATAAAGGAAAGACAGAATCCTACGAGATTTGGAATAGATTTTACCAATGGATGGATTTGAGAAATGGAAGTCGAAACAGGAAATAACTAGGATGTGTAGACCAAAATATGATGTAATATATCAGTGGTGAAATCCAATTTTTTTTTACTACTGGTTCTGTGGGCATGGCTTGGTGGGCGTGGTGTGGTGTGGCTTCATGGAGGTGGCTTGGTGGGCATGGCAGGGGAAGGATACTGCAAAATCTCCATTCCCACCCCACTCCTGGGGGAAAGATATTGTAAAATCTCCATTCCCACCCCACTCTGGGGTCAGCCAGAGGTGGTATTTGCAGTTCTCCAAACTACTCAGAATTTCTGTTACCGGTTCTCCAGAACCTGTTAGAACCTGCTGGATTTCACCCCTGTAATATATGTAAATAAGGGGGTCAAATATGTGCATATGGTGAAATATAATTAGCAAGGTATGCTGAATATATAAGATATTTGTTATACTTTAGTGTGTATGGCAGAGATAACTCCAGGATGGTCACACCATGTCCAATTTCTTTTTTATAATAATAATAATAATAATATTTTAATTTGTATACCGCCCTTCTCCCGAAGGACTCAGGGCGGTGAACAAGCAAATAAAATACAAAAAACAAACACATACAATATTAAGAACAACCCTTAAAAAACTTATTCAATTGGCCAAAAATTTAAAATACAATTACACCCTATAAAATTACAGAAATTTAAAACCCATTAAATCAATTTAAAATTTTAAAAATCAAGCCAGTCCAGCAATATGAAATAAATAGGTTTTAAGTTCGCGGCGAAAGGTCCTAAGGTCAGGCAATTGTCAAAGTCCAGGGGGAAGCTCGTTCCGCAGGGTAGGAGCCCCCAGAGAGAAGGCCCTCCCCCTGGGGGCCACCAGTCGACATTGTTTGGCTGACGGCACCCTAAGGAGTCCCTCTCTGTGGGAACGCACCGGTCGCTGGGAGATAGAAGACAGCAGTAGACGGTCCCGTAGGTATCCCAGTCCTAAGCCATGGAGCACTTTGAAGGTGGTAATATTATATTATATCATATTTTATATTTTAATATGATATAAATATTTTTTTTTAAAAAAAGATGTTGAGACTCTGGAAGAGTGCACAGAAGAGTAAAAATGATTATTAGGGGTGTTAGAGATTAACATTTGAGGGAATTGGGTAGGTCTAACAGTTGAGGGAATTGGATAGGTCTAATCTAATAAAAAGAAGGGATTAACTAATTTTCCAATGCAACAGAAAGCAAGACAAGAAGCAGTGGATGGAAACTAACCAAGGAGATAAGCAACGTAGAATTAAGAGGAATTTTTTTAAAAAAAATTTATATCCCGCCCTTCTCTAAAGACTCAGGGCGGCTTACACTGTGTTAAGCAATAGTCTTCATCCATTTGTATATTATATACAAAGTCAACTTTTTATTGCCCCCAACAATCTGGGTCCTCATTTTACCTACCTTATAAAGGATGGAAGGCTGAGTCAACCTTGGGCCTGGTGGGACTTGAACTTGCAGTAATTGCAAGCAGCTGTGTTAATAACAGACAGACTTAGTCTGCTGAGCCACCAGAGGCCCCTAAATTTCCAGACAGTGAGAACACTCAACCATTAGAATAGGTTGTGCTTCAAACATTGTGGGTGCTCCATCACTGGAGGCTTTTAAGAAGAGACTGGACAGTCATTTTTCTGAAATGATATAGGGTGTCCTGTCCCAAAGGTGCCTTTTCAAGAGGCAACTGGACTTTCTTTTTTATCTTTAAGATGTTTTGCTTCTCATCCAAGAAACCTCTTCAGCTCTCTTCCAGCTCTGATGATGTTCTATGTTCTACCCAAAAGTCAAATGCACTCAGTTAGGAAAAAGAAAAAAGAAACAGAAAGCTATCACATTGTTTTGCATTCAGCTTACTTTTTTTTTTTTAATTGAAAAAGTTTAAAAAAAAAACAAAGACATTTTCACCCCTTTTTTCCCCCCTCCCTCCCAAAAAAAAACACCCTTCCCCCCTCCCTTCCCCCCCCCCTCCGGCTTCCCGGGTCAATCACAAGGTATTGTTATACATAAACCAAACATAGAATAAAATTTTCCCTTCCAATCCAATTAACCTCATCCAAAGCTTTTCATCTCCCAACCCCCTCCCCATTAAATAAAATAACTTTCTAATTATTCAAAGGCAATCTGATATTTCTTAATCTGATATCTGTTTTGTATATAATCAATCCATTTTTTCCATTCAATTAAATATCTTTCCTGCGTATTGTCTTTTAAGAAAGCTGAGATTTTAGCCATCTCAGCCAAATTCCATACTGGGGTCCTGACTTTTACTTTGAGACTGTTGCTCTTCTTTACGCTTAAGAGCTCCTCTTGTCACCCTTTGCTCTTGTGGTTCCTCTAATGCTGGCAGCAATAAAGGCTCTTGGATCACCACGCCTTCTTGAATCTCTTGAAGTTTTTCTATCACTTCTGTTTCAACTTTCAAAACTGTAGAAAGAAAATCCTTTGCCTTTAAAACAGTGTCAATTCTGTATCTCCTTCCTTGATAAAATACTGTCAGTCCAACTGGCACCTCCCATCTGAATTGAATCTGGTGTTTTTTAAGTTCTTGTGTAAAAAAACCAAATTCCTTCCTATCTCTTAACATCTTGGAAGGAATCTCTTTCAACACCTTCAGCTCCTGTTCTCCAATTTTTAAAGTTGTCTGATATGAAACTTGCAAAATCTGATTTCTCATAGTCCTTTTCACAAAATAAACCACAATGTCCCGAGGAAGCTTTCTCTGTCTTGCGATCCAGGAATTAACTCTATATATTTTATCAATTTGGTAAGCTACCTCTTGGGGTTCCACTTCAATAAATTCAGCCAATGCTTCTGATATAATTTTTCTTCCAATCCAATTAACCTCATCCAAAGCTTTTCATCTCCCAACCCCCTCCCCATTAAATAAAATAACTTTCTAATTATTCAAAGGCAATCTGATATTTCTTAATCTGATATCTGTTTTGTATATAATCAATCCATTTTTTCCATTCAATTAAATATCTTTCCTGCATATTGTCTTTTAAGAAAGCTGAGATTTTAGCCATCTCAGCCAAATTCCATACTGGGGTCCTGACTTTTACTTTGAGACTGTTGCTCTTCTTTACGCTTAAGAGCTCCTCTTGTCACCCTTTGCTCTTGTGGTTCCTCTAATGCTGACAGCAATAAAGGCTCTTGGATCATCACGCCTTCTGAATCTCTTGAAGTTTTTCTATCACTTCTGTTTCAACTTTCAAAACTGTAGAAAGAAAATCCTTTGCCTTTAAAACAGTGTCAATTCTGTATCTCCTTCCTTGATAAAATACTGTCAGTCCAACTGGCACCTCCCATCTGAATTGAATCTGATGTTTTTTAAGTTCTTGTGTAAAAAAAACAAATTCCTTCCTATCTCTTAACATCTTGGAAGGAATCTCTTTCAACACCTTCAGCTCCTGTTCTCCAATTTTTAAAGTTGTCTGATATGAAACTTGCAAAATCTGATTTCTCATAGTCCTTTTCACAAAATAAACCACAATGTCCCGAGGAAGCTTTCTCTGTCTTGCGATCCAGGAATTAACTCTATATATTTTATCAATTTGGTAAGCTACCTCTTGGGGTTCCACTTCAATAAATTCAGCCAATGCTTCTGATATAATTTTTCTTAAGTCTTCTCCTCGCTGTTCTTGCATACCACGAATTCTAAGAGCTCCTTCCATAAGTTTATATTGTAATATCACAACCTGATCTTCATTTTGATCCACTTTTTTCTGAACACCTTGCATTTTATCTTCTAAATGCTTATTTGACTGAGAGATCTGTTGCATTTCCTCTTCCAATTTTTTTACTCAGTCCTTGAACTGCCATGAGAATATCTTCTCTTATTTTTGCATTAAAATTCTCCATCATCTCTTTTTGCCTATCTTCAGAAAGTTTTAATTGTTCTTTCAATATATCCTCAAGACTTGGTTCAGATCCCCTTCTTCCAGAAGGCTTTAAAGGTTTAGCTGCCATTCTGTCTTCAAAAGATCAGAATTTAAACTTAACAACTTCCTTTACTCCATTCAGTATAAGAGAACTCCGTTTGTAACAATCCACAAATAACGCTACTTTGTTGTACTAAAAATTTTACTTTCACTTTCAGGCCATTTTAAAAGTCAATTAATCAGAGACAAAGAAAGGTTTCAGGTTTCAAAAAGGGAGTCGGTACTTGCCGTGTTGATTCTACATCAAAGATCGAACGCTTGTGAAATTCCCGTCTGCTTAGAAAATCAATCAATTTAATAAGTCCTTTTGAGCAGAAGCGACTCTCCTACTCCTTTTTCCTGGAAAAAAAACAGGAGCGCGTTTGAAGTTGGAGGTAGTGGAATTCGGTGGGATCATAAATCCAGGAAAATTCGCTCTTAAGAGCAAACCCCCTGTCTAGATCTACCACTTTTCCACAGCTCTGCATAACCCTCTTTTGCCCAAAGGGTATGCTAAGGTCAGTGAACAGTGATTTATACTGTTTCACTGACTTTTACAATCTTCTAACGCGGAGTGCCCCGTTAGAGCACCCAGCAGGAGCGGTGACGTCACTGGAGCCCCCATTCAGCTTACTTTTATAGCAAGCTGATAAGCTACTGGATAGGAATGCCAGGAAAACTGTCTCTGATGGCTCTCCATCTGTGGTCTTTTCAGTCTTGGAGAAATGCTAGCCAACAGATTACAGCAACCCTCAAACCTGCACTTTTTTTTCTTTATTGACAACCTACCCAAAATGATTTGGTAGGAAAGATCTGAAAATAATGGTCAAAATAGGTATGTAAAGTGCATCTAGTAAGCTAAATGTACCAATTTTCTATTGTAACAAGCGAGACATAATCCCCTGACATAGATTGATAGAACCATGTCATTTCCATGCCCCTGGAGACCATGGAAGGGTTCTTAGTTAATGGTGCTATAGAAACAGCAGTTTTCTTACTCTTAGGAAGAGAACCTCAGCCAATAGGCCTTGAACTCTCTGTGACCCTACTCTTCGTGCCTTGTAGAGGACCCTTATCTGCTTTTATCTGTTGCATGTGCTGCTATCTTCATAAAATCCCTTTCTTTGAATCAACCTGACATGCAAATCTTTACCTGGAAACTTCAACTGGTGTCATGAGATGTATGTGAATGAACTTGGGAGAGAGGAGGAAGGATCACAGATTGGATGACTATCTTGTAAAAGATATCTGAAGCCATAGAAAGGAAAGGGTATGTGTGTCGTATTTAAGAAGGGGCCTTGCTAAATTTTCCAGAGAGTAATAGGTGAATAACTTTCTGACTCGCAAGATTCTGTTACCGTAACATTGCAATAAAGATAATGTTAATTTCATGAACGTCTAATAATCTTCCAGATCGCACACCTGCATGCCATTACAGATAGCTACAGCCTAACTTCTAGGTTTCATAAAAAAATAAAATGCAAAAAATGCTGCAAAATACCATCCATTGTTATTGCATTACTGCTCTTGTATTTTTCCAGTATTTTTCCATGTCTGGTATTTTTCGGAGTATAAGACACACCAGAGTATAAGACACACCTTAGGTTTTGAAAAGGAAAATAAGAAAAAGGCTGATTGGCAGGTGGATTGGCCTCCCGGAATACCCCCAATCAGCTGTTTCCAGAGGTGAATTTTAGCAACAGGTTCTTTAGTTGTGAGCTCTGTGCCTTGCTTTTTTTGGCTTTTTTCCCCTGCCTCTGAAACTCCATTTCAGAAAAAAAAAAATCTGCCTCTGAAAGCCTCTAAAACAGAACTTCAAAAAGAAAGCCTCTGAAGCTCCGTTTCTGATGCTTTTTTCAGCCTCTGAAACCTCCATTTGAGAAGTTGGGCAGGGCTACATTCAGAGTATAAGACGCATCCAGATTTTCATCCTCTTTTTTGGGGGAAAAAATTGTGTCTTATTTTCTGAAAAATACGGTAATTCTAATGGCTGCTCCATTCTTTTTTCACAAAATTTTATCCCACTTGGGACAGCGAGATGGATGGCATATAAACCAATGAAATAAATAAATACAAATTTCATTTTTTAGCTTTACATTTAATTTAATGTAAGGTTTTTATTTAAAAGCAAGGTAGCCCTAAATTTTATGCTTAATAATAACTTACCCCAAACATTTGTTTGTTTGTTTGTTAATTTATTTATTTAGAATATTTATTTGCTGCCCACCTCGTACCCAATGACTCTGAGAATAAAATATGAAAGAAGAAAAGACATTAAAAGCAAAAGTCATGGCACATAGCAGATAAAATCATTCACAATAGAAGGCGAGAGCTGGACACACAGGTGATGAGGAGGTAGGGTTTTAATTAATCAACCACGTCCAGTATGAAACACCCATATTGGGGTCCCAAGTCATCCATCTATGGTAACGCAGTGTTTAGAATACAGTACTGCAGGCTACTTATGTTGACTGCTCGCTGCCTGCATTTCAGCAGTTCGAGTCTCACTGGCTCAAGGTTGACTCAGCCTTCTACCCTTCTGAGGTCAGTAAAATGAGAACCTAGATTGTTGGGGGCAATATGCTGACTCTGTAAACTGCTTAGAGAGGGCTGTAAAGCACTATAAGTCTAAGTGCTATTGCTATCAGAGCCAGATCTTAAGGTTCTTTTGAAATCACAGGAGGATGGGAACTAATCTCAGGGATAAGATGTTCCAGAGGGCAGGAACCACAGCAGAGAAGGCTCTTCTCCTGGAGCCCGGCAGCAAAATTTCTTGGCTAATGGAAAATTCCTTGGCTGACCAGATCCACAGCATGCCCCCTCTGCTGGCACAGGTTTTGCAGGCCAATCCCCATTGGGGTGAGATGGTTCCTCAAATAGCTGGACCTACACCTTGAATTGTACCCAGAAGCAGACTGGCAACCAGTGCAGCTCGCAAAACAGTGGTGTAACATGGACCACTCTAGGGGTCCTAAAAACTTCCCATTCTGCTGCATTCTGCACAAGCTGTAGCTTCCAAATGCTCTTCCAGGGTAGCCCCATGAGTAACTGAGCACATGCCAATGGACTGATTATTAGCTTTGTTTTACATTGTTATTTTCTGAGAGAGAGGATGGGTGGGAGGGAGGGAGGGAGGCAGAGATAGAGATCTTACACCACGAATTTTCCAGGAACTTTTCATCAAGAATCCACTATATCTGATTGTATAATAAACTAAAGTCAAGTTCTTAAAAATTAATTGTACACAGTTTAGACATATCTATACTCAGTGATAGCTGCAGGCCAAATTCCTGTTGAATGATGTTACTGAATCCTTAATAAAAAAATCCTTTAAAAAATGCATGTCAAATGATTTAAATAAGATTTTTTTTTTACTTTTCAGTTCATGCATGTATCTTCCAGATGCCTTTAAGTTGTGGTTAAAAGGATAGTATAATTAATTCTGGTAATTAGTATGCCATCAAAGACTTAATAGGAACATTGAGAAATCAATGACCTTTAATGCTAAACAGAGGTGGGGGGGGACTCTACAACATTCTGCATGGATTCATTCAGAGGAAAACCAAAATAGAAATATTTGATTTCCTCTGTGTTCTATATCCCTGGACAAAGGAAGAACTAGATCAGAAGTGGGTGTGATCAATAACATAAATGTATATCTTGCTTTATTGGAAGGAGGCACTTAAGTCTGTTGAACCCAGTCCTTTTGTTCATGAAGACATTCAAATTAAAGTATTCCTGGTAGAACATTGCCTACGATGATAATTATGATTAATAAAAGGCCACTACCTCTCTAAGGAATAAGATCTGTTGTCAAGCTTTATTTTTATTTTAATTCCATTTTTAAGATCTTTATTTATTGTTTTAACATCTTATTCTGCATTTTATCCAATTTCTATAAGCTATCTAGAATTACCTGTGGCAAAGATGGACAACATACAAGTTTGATACATAGATTAATAGATGATATAGATGAGAGATAGAGGAGAGATGAGAGGAGAGAGAGAGAGAGAAACAGAAAGAGAGAGAGAGAGAGAGAGAGAGAGAGAGAAGATGAGTGGATAGCTAGATATAGAAAAAAGATGAATAGATAGATATAATAATATAATATAATATAACAACAGAGTTGGAAGGGACCTTGGAGGCCTTCTAGTCCAACCCTCTGCCCAGGCAGGAAACCCTACACCATCTCAGTCAGATGGTTATCCAACATTTTCTTAAAAATTTCCAGTGTTGGAGCATTCACAACTTCTGCAGGCAAGTCGTTCCACTTATTAATTGTTCTAACTGTCAGGAAATTTCTCCTTAGTTCTAAGTTGCTTCTTTCCTAGATAGATAGATAGATAGATAGATAGATGATAGACCGAAAGACAGAGCAGGCTACCATCACTATTTGGAAAGATATTTGTTTTCCCCCCCTAACATTCCCTTGGAATCTGTTTTTGTACAATTGAATCTTTTAGAACATAGAATAACAGAGTTGGAAGGGACCTCAGAGATCTCCTGCTCGAGGAGACCCCATATCATTTCAGACAAATGGTTGTCCAGTCTCTTTTTGAAAACCTTCAGTGATGGGGCATCCACAACTTCTGAAGGCAAGTTAATTGCTTGCCTTCGTTAATTGCTCTCACAGTTAGGAGCAATTAACTAACAGAATAACTTGCCTTCAGAGGTTGTGGGAGCCCCATCACTGAAGACTTTCAAAAAGAGACTGGACAACCATTTGTCTGAAATGATATCACTATAGAAATGATATGGATGAAATGATATATAGATACATAAATGATATTCATAATGGAATAACTTGCCATTATTTTGTATCTTATTCCCTGGAATGAAGCACATATGTATCATGACCTTCTATGTGACTAAAGGTGCTGGCCAGGACATTTTAGCATCTAAAATGTCTAGCATAAGATCTACTTTACTGCACTGTTTCTAATCCAACAATAGTTAATTTAAAATGCAGTGGCATAAGCAGTAACAGGTATTTCTTGCTATGCACATATTCCATTATTGCTGCACAATCTACATTGATTGCCGTGTACAATTCAAGGTGCTGGTTATATCACCTTTAAAGCATTCCATGACATAAGGCAATAAGACATTGAGCCACAGTGGCATAGTGGTTAGAGTGCAGTACTGCAGGCTACTTCTGCTGACTGCCAGCTACCTGCAGTTTGGCAGTTCAAATCTCACCAGGCTTAAGGTTGACCCAAAGTTGTTGGAGGCAATATGCTGACTCTGTAAACTGCTTAGAGAGGGCTGCAAACCACTGTGAAGTGATATATAAGTCTAAGTGCTATTGCTATAAGGCCTGGTCATTTGAGGGACCACGTATCTCCAACTGTTTTTGGATGATGGATACATTATGGCAAAGTGGGTGTGCTCCACTTCCACCAATTAAATATTGTCATCTTATGGAACTGAGGAAGTGTGTTTTCTCTGTTGTTGCATCCTCCTAGAGATAAGATGGCACCTCAGACTATGGAAATCAATTAAATCAATTAAATCAATCCCATAGTCCTCAGACTATGGAAATCAATTAAGGCATGGCTTTGCTTCCAGGCTTGAGATTTATATATTTGTGGGGTCCTTTTGTTTTTATCATTAAATTGTTTTCAATACAGAGTGTCATATCCTGATTTATGTCTTCTTTTAATGTTTTACACTGTTTAAACTTTGTATTTGTTTTTTGTAAGCTGCCCAGAGTCTACTGGAGTGAGCAGCCATAATGAGTTTAATAGCAATAGCAATAACATTTAGACTTATATACCACTCCGCAGTGGTTTATAGCACTCTCTGAGTGGTTAACAGTGTCAGATTATTGCCCTCAACAATCTGGCTCCTTGTTTTACCCACCTCAGAAGAATGGAAGGCTGAGTCAACATTGAGCAGATCAAGATCAAACTTCTGGCTGTCGGCAGAGTTTACCTGCAATACTACATTCTAACCACTGCACCATCACAGACCAGTTTACGTCCTACAGTGTTACCTTTAACATCATCAAATAGCAACATCTGTCTCTCCTAAGACTTGGGGAGGATTAATAAATGGATAAAAATGTCAAACTCAGTCTACAAATCTGACTGTACTATTACTTATAATCTAAAGACATAACATTCAGGTTCTGTACCACATCAATTTTTCCCTGCAAAATCAACATACACAGTTTCTTGACCAGCTGGAGAAAAACAAAACAAAGCAAAACCCATTTCTCTTCATTCTTATTCCCTCCCAGGTGCTGTTTCTTTCAACATTTGAATAAGCTTGTAAAGCTGAGGGCAGATTCAGTGAACTCTCCCAAATCCACAGCAAAAATAAAACCTAAAGAAGGTGATCAAAGAAAATAAATCTATTAGGGCAAAGGGGGCATTTGATACCAGTCTTCCAAGTGCTATAAGCAAAGTCTACCATTATCAATGGCTATTTTAGAGCTGTGGGAAAAAAGCAGCATTAAAAAAGAAGATTTAGATCTTTCCAGGAATAAAAAGTGTACCTTTAAGAAAGTAATTATAATAACTCAGGTTATTGCTTAAAATAACACTAGTGCTCACTAGCTCACGTAATGAAGATCGGTTTCTCTCATGAGTATTCATGAACGGCCATGTGGATATAGTTAATTCTACAGTAATTTTATTAAGAATTATATTAAACAAATGGAACTAACAAAGGAATCCAATACAAGAATAAAATCCCCACCTCAAAAAAAAGAGAGAAAAAGAAACATCTCCCTCCAATCTCAGGAAGCCTATTCAATATTAAAAATTTATTACTATCTTATTGTCCCAAAGGTGCTTTTTCAGGATGATCTTCTTCTCCTTCTTCTTCTTCTTCTTCTTCTTCTTCTTCTTCTCCTTCTTCTTCTCCTTCTCTCCTCCTCCTCCTCCTCCTCGTCCTTCTCATCCAAGAAGCTTCTTCAGCTCTGACAGGATAGTGGGGAATGGAAGATGTATATTCTTTGCAGACAGCTCATCATTTGCATCCTTTTAGAGCAGTGGTTCTCAACCTTTATAGTGCTGCGACCCCTTTAATACAATTCCCCACGATGTGGCGATTCCAACCGTAAAATTATTTTCGTTTTGAATTTATTACGCCTGAAGCTGTATTGGCTAGCGATCTAAACTGCTTATGATTGCCTTGAGGACGGAGGCATTAAAGCGGAGACTCCTCCCCTATTAAGTTTACTCGCGCCTGAAACAGGGGTGAAATGCTCCCGGTTGGCACCGGCTCCCCCGATTAGGTAGCGATGGCAGCTGCTGGTTCAGAGGACCGGTAGCAAAAATCCCTGGCCCCGCCCCCCTGCCTCTGCTGAGCCGCACCATCAGCAGAGTTTTTTTTTTTTACTTTTAAAAGTTTTTCTTCAGCTGAAGCATGCCTTGAAAAGTAAAAAAAAAAAAACCTCTGATGATCACGGGGCTGAGCAGAGATCATCAGAACACTTTAAAAGTTTTTTTTTAAAAAAACCCTTCAGCCAAAGGGGGGGGGAAACAACAACCAGAGGTTTTAAAAGCCTCCTCTGGCGATCCCAGAGGAGTTTCCTGATCCTCACAGGTTTTTAAACTCACTTTTTAACAGTCCCCACCTACAAGAGCCCCCCAAGCCCAGCCAATTCTCCTCCTCACTTACCTATAATTACTGCTCTTTTGGGCTGGCAACGGCATGTTTTCTTCAGCTACTGAAGAAAAAAAAAAGCTTACTTTGACTTCCTGCTTTGCTGGCTGAGGAACTCTGGGATTTGAAGTCCACAATAAAATAAAATAAAATAATAAAATAAAATAAAATAATAAAATAAAATTTTTGTGCAGCTTTCTGAGATTTGGGGTGTTTCTGTAGTGTTTCACTCTAACTACACAAACACACAAAATCTCAGAAAGCTGTATATGGCATTTTGTGAGTGTGTGTGTGTGTGTGAGTTGTGTGTGTGTAAAGTGTGAAAATTGGTTTTTGAGCTTTTTGTGGCTGTGTGAAGTGTGAAGTGTGAAGTGCAGCTGCTTTTACATTGTGTGTGAGTCAGTTGTGCTGTGTTGTGTTGTGTGTGTGTAAAGTGTGAAAGTTGGTTTTTGAGCTTTTTGTGGCTGTGTGAAGTGTGAAATGCAGCTGCTTTTACATTGTGTGTGAGTCAGTTGTGTTGTGTTGTGTGTGTGTAAAGTGTGAAAGTTGGTTTTTGATACCTCTTATTGTTTTTTATATTTTGTTTATTATTTTATTATTTATTGTTATTGGCCATGCCCACTCAGTCATCTGACCACCAAGCCACGCCCACCAATTAAGCCACGCCCACAGAACCGGTAGGGAAAAATTTTAGATTTCACCCCTGGCCTGAAGCCAGATTAGGCTAGCGATTGGGAGCGATTGCAGCTGGCTTGAGAGGGAGACATCAGAGCAAAGATTTCTCTCTTTTTTAATTCATTGTGCCTGAAGCCGAATTCGGCTAGTGATTTGAAGAGCCTGCAGCTGGCTTGTAGAGTCAACCATTGGAGCGCAATTCTTCGACTCGCAAGTATACTTCCCATATTTCCGATGGTCTTAGGCGACCCCTGGCAAATCGTCATTCGACCCCCAACGGGGTCGCGACCCACAGGTTGAGAACTGCTGTTTTAGAGGGTCCTTGAAGCACTTGGAGGTTTATCTGTGTCCTCAGGGTCACCTGAGTGGTGCTCCTGGTTCTTGCAGTCTGCAATTTTTCCTCTGGAAATCCATTCCTACTCCCACACCATTCAAAGGGTGTTCATCCCAAATATTGGGGTGAATTTAAGAGATATTTAAGATATTTTAAGAGATCTTTTAAATTATAACCAGATACATAGTCATTCCATACCTCATCCTGTTTTCTGTGAACTCATTGCTAAATCTTCAGATCTTCTTATTGATCAACAAAGGTCAATTGTTGATGGTGACCCCTGTTTTCTTTTAGTCTCTTTGCTTTTTTTCTTTTGGAACTTCTTGACATCTTTATTGAAGTCCATTTATACTTGACACAACTCCAGTAAATCTCTTATATTTCAATTTAAAAATTAACAAAAATACCTAACATTATAAGTATATAATTCCACTTTCTATTTACAACTAAATCCCACTCAGCCACTCTTAACAATTAAATATAGGTAGTCCTCAACTTACAACAGTTCATTCAGTGACCGGTTGAAGTTACAACAGCACTGAAAAAAGTGACTTATGACCATTTTTCACACTTATGACGGTTGCAGCATCCCCATGGTCACATGATCAAAATTTATATGCTTGGCAACTGACTCATATTTATGATGATTGCAGTGTCCCAGGATCACATGATCACTTTTTGCGACCAAAGCAAAGTCATTGGGGAAGCCAGATTCACTTAACAACCATGTTACTAACTAAGCAACTGCAGTGATTCACTTAACAACTGTGACAAAACAGGTTGTGATATGGGGCAAAGTTCACTTAACAACTGTCTCACTTAGGAACAGAAATTTTGGGCTCAGTTGTGGTCATAAGTTGAGGACTACTTATGTTTTTTTAAAAAAATAGTAATCAACTTGAAGGCTATTGAACTGTACCAAAGATAATAATCCTTATTTAGCTATACAAAATGATAATGTAATGTAAATATTACTAATGTAACTAATCCATTACATCATTTGATCATTTCCAAAAGAGGAACTATCCAATCTGGGTAAAAATTAAACCTCACCAAAGACAGCAACTTATTATTTAATCATATTTAAATAAACCAAAGATATAGAATTTTTTTCTTTCATCCTCTCAGCCATCTTTAAATTCCATAGATAAAATTCTAATTCTTCTATTTTTTCCTACTCTCTTTGTTTCTTCTCTTGAAGTTCTTATCATGTTCTTCTTATCCAACTGTACTTTCCATGAAATAACTCCAGCAAATCTCTTACCTTTCATTTTATAAGGATAGAACACATTGCTCTATAGATATATTATTGGATATCTTTTTTATTTTGAATTGATCATCCAATTCTACTTATAGACCAAATATTTTCTTCTTTTTTAAAAAAATTGTAATTCTTAAATCCACTTTAAAATCCTTTTCAGTTGTCTTCAAAGATGTTTGTTCATTTTCAGGAACTTATTTTCAAGAACTTTGTCTAGTAAAGTATTAAAAACTTCCAGCATTTCATATGTTTGTGTGTGTGTATGTATGTGTGTACATACATAAATATACATAAATGGACTCCAGAGAATGATAGAAGACAGGAAGGCCTGTAGGAATGTTGTCCATGGGATTGCGATGGGTCGGACACCACTTCGCAACTAACAGCAACAAATGTGTGTGGTTTCCTTTCAAGTAGCCATCATATTCTTTAGTAATCAACCTTCAAAATCTTGTTTTGCACTGAAATGTAAACCACACAGATTTCCCCACACACACACACAAAAAGAGGATCTTTTTAATTAGTTTCAAAAGGTTTCTTTAAATCAGTTTCACATTTAAACCATTTACTGTTAGCAGCAACTCTAAAGTCGTTCCTTTGCTGTATGTGGCAAAACATAGAGAATAAAATAATTATTTTACAAAGCGGAAAAGATATAGCCTCCATTGTTTTCAATAGATCGAAGGGAAACTTACCAGAAATTTATTGGCTTGAAATGCCAATGGTTGTTCAATCTTAAAGAGGCAGTACCTCCAAAGTGATTAAAAAGATGAGGTTTGGACAAGCCTTCAGTCCATAGAGATTGCATAGATGGCTCAGAGCTTGATGAAACCTGTGACTTCCAGCTGATTGCAAACAGCTGGAAAAATGACAGTTCCTGCTTCATGCTCAGAAAAATAAGCTGTCAAAAGTACAATCTCCAGATTTCTCTTTTCTTCCAGAGAGAATCCAGATCTGTTTTTTACCAAGATTCCTGCACAATCTGGATAGAGCGGAGAAATGTGTGTTAGCTTCCCACACCCTATGAGAAGCTTTCTTTATTTACATAATATTATTTGTTTGTTTATTTGCTTATTTCTTTCTTTATCTTTTCTTTTATGTATGTATCTTTTCTTTTATGTACACTGAGAGCATATGCACGAAGACAAATTCCTTGTGTGTCCAATCACACTTGGCCAATAAAATTCTATTCTATTCTATTCTATTCTATTCTATTCTATTCTATTCTATTCTATTCTATTCTATTCTATTCTATTTATTTTTTTTATTTTTTTATTTGAATTTATATCCCGCCCTTCTCCGAAGACTCAGGGCAGCTTACACTGTGTTAAGCAATAGTCTTCATCCATTTGTATATTATATACAAAGTCAACTTTTATTGCCACCAACAATCTGGGTCCTCATTTTACCTACCTTATAAAGGATGGAAGGCTGAGTCAACCTTGGGCCTGGTGGGACTTTAACTTGCAGTAATTGCAAGCAGCTGTGTTAATAACAGACAGACTTAGTCTGCTGAGCCACCAGAGGCCCTTTCTATTCTATTCTATTCTTTGACGTTTCTTTGGATCACATCAATGGAGTATGGTTGCCACACCCTTCCAATTCTGTTGTCCCAAAGGTGCTTTTTATCCAAGAGGCAACTGGACTTTCTTGTGGGTTGTTGTTTTTTTTTTGAAGACATTTCACTTGTCATCCAAGAAGCTTCTTCAGCGCTGACTGGATGGTGGGGAAGAAGGATTTATACTCCTTGCAGACAGCTGGACATTTTCATTATTTTAGCAGGTCATTAAGGTGACCTTGAGGTTTATCTGTGTCATCAGGGTCACCTGAGTGGTGCAAATGGGTGTGGAGCCTTTGTGGAACTGTTGAAAGGATTGTGTTGTTAATTGGAGATAGATGATGTTGTATCCTTCCCCCTCCGTTGAGGGAGGCCATCTATGTCAAAATTGAACAGCCCTCTCTCAACAGAGGGAGAGGGATACAACATCATCTATCTCCAATCTACAACAAAGTCCTTTCAGCAGTTTCAAGAAGGCTCCACACCCATTTGCACCACTCAGATGACCCTGATGACATAGATAAACCTCCAGGTAACTGCTGTCTGCAAGGAGTATAAATCCTTCCATTCCCCACCATCCAGTCAGAGCTGAAGAAGCTTCTTGGATGAGAAGCAAAACATCTTCAAAGAAAAACCAGGAAGTCCAATTGCCTCTTGAAAAAAAGAACCTTTGGGACAACAATGACCTGGATGACTGAGAATCTCCATAGACTTCCAACTCGGTTATTCTAGATTCTATGCTCTGTTTCTATAGTTATATGTGCTGTTTTTATTGCTGGATTGTAGGCAGCCCAGTGTTTTGTTTTGAGATAGGTTCCTATAAAATGAGCTTAAATGGACTCCAGAGGATGGTAGAGGATAGGAAGGCCTGGAGGAACGTTGTCCATGGGGTTGAGATGGGTCAGACATGACTTAGCAACTAACAACAACAACCTATAAAATATTAGCATCACATTTGTGTCAAAAGCACTGAGGCACTTAATGGCATTACCATTTGCCTGGGGGATGTCCAATTGGAGGCTGCTTTTATGTCCCCAACTGGAGCTGGAGCGAAGGCTAGCAGCTCACCTCGCCCCATGGCAGCACTCAGGTCTCGAACACAGTCTTGTTAACCTCCAACCCAGCATCCTAACCATGTGAGCCACCATGTTCCTACATACAAATGTTATAAATAAATAACACCCATCAGCAGCTGAAGATGAATTGGAAAACTAGAGGAACATCGTACAGATGCTCTTCAAATATAGTGCCTCAGGAGACTACTTCACTGTGAGTTACGATCAAATTGGCTTCGATTCTTTACAGACCAAAATGATTGAAATGCAAAAGGGGACATAAGCCAACCTGCTTATCATGGTCACAGGAGATCCATTCATGGATCCAGGGCAAGATGTCAGAATGGCCTGGGATCAGGCACAGATGGTCTACACAAAATTTACGAGGAACAAGAAAGAGGAAGGGCTAGTCTGTTTGAGGCTGCAGGTAAGAAAGATGCTATTCATGAAAACCAGAGTTGTGTATGAGCTCAAATTCTTACTTACACAAGTCCTAAATCTCTAAACTGCTTGAAAAATTAGTGTGGGTTATTTTAAGTTAAGTTTGTAATCACCGCACTCTTAGTCAATTCCTACATCCAGATCAGACCAAAGGAGTAAGCCACTGTGTTCAGCTACCAAAAATATAGTTTGGTGTTGTTTATGAAAGAGCAAATGTAAAAAAAAAAACACAAGTGACAAAAATGAGACAAAAGGCAGGCAAAAACAGGGAGAGGGAGCTGAGCAACAAGCAAAAATTTACATTTACATTCTAGAACTACTAGAAATAATACTGTGTATAATTACCATGGGCTGTCCCAAAGGAAGTCCCCTTTGGGTATTAACCGCTTTAATCCTTTTACGTACATAATGGCAGCAAAATAGGGATGAAAAGTAGAGCACGAGATAATCCCTCCTCTATTCCGCACCATTAAAGGAATAATTTGGTCAATAGGGATGATGTATCCAAGGGGAACTCAGCCTAGATGTTCTTCAAAATGAAAGTGCCTCAGGAGACTCCTTCACTCTGAGTTATGATCAAATTGGCTTCAACTCTTTACGGACCAAAATGCACTGGTGAACTGTCAAGCAAAGTTATGAGTACTGTAGATCTGATGCTAGCAAACTTTATTTCCATGTTTATCAATCAACCAACATGGCTCCAAATTGATACAACAATTTTATGCAGAGAACTAATGCTTTAAATTAGTGTTTAAGTAGCCCTTGGGTCATATGAAGTTTCAGAACTTCTGGAACCCAGTAGGATTGGGTCAATGAAATCCTTGTGAAGCAATCTAGAACTAAGGAGAAATTTCCTAATGGTGATAACAATTAACCAGTGGAAGGCCTTGCCTTCAGAGCTTGTAGGTGTGCTATCGCTGGAGGCTTTTAATAAGAGACTGGCCAGCTATTACAGAATCAGCATATTGCCCCCAAAACTCTGAGTCCTCATTTTACTGACTTTGGAAGGACGGAAGGCTGGGTCAACCCTGAGCTGGTGAGACTCGAACTGCCAAACTGCTGGCAGCCGGCAATCCGCAGAAGTAGCCTGCAGTACTGCATTCTAACCACTGTGCCACTATGGCTCTGGAATCAAGTGTTCAGAAAGGTTTGGGATATCTTAAATGATTCCCAAATAAAATGAAAAAAAAAAAAAGCTACCTCCATTCCAACTAAGACAAAGTCCAAGAAAAAAAAAAAGGTTCTGTCCTACTTTCATATTCATGAATTACTCTGCCTTCTGTCATCTTACTTAGTCAAACTGTGCAGCTTCTTCTGGGGAAAAAAAGATACCCCTATCCTGCTTTAAATGTGTTAATTCCATTGATAATCAGTGGTGGTATTCAGCCAGTTCGGACTGGTTCAGGCGAACTGATAGTGGCAACCGCGGGTGGGCCCGCCCGGGCCCGCCCATCTGGCCTGGCATATTTAGTCACATTTTTGAGCCTGGGTGCATGCGTGGAAGGCATGTGCATGAGCAAAGCACATGCGTGGAAGGCCGGATGCATGCACAAAAGGAGCACGCCCGCATGAAGTGGGAGGGTGCACGTGGGACGAAATGATGGTAAGTAATGTGAAACCCACCTCTGGCAATAATGAATGATATGGTTGTTTACCTGGACCATGTTGCATTTTTGTTGGAGACCTGGTGAAACTTTTACAGAAAAGACTCAAAAACACAGAGATGATGGACTATTAAAATGGTACCTCCAAGTGATGAGTGCATCCCCAATCACTCAAGGTACAGTTGTGATTATCTATCATCAAGTTGGTGTCAACTCTAAACAACAACAAAGATAGATTTATGGTGAAATATTTTATATTTATATCCATGTGGTTTTCTTGGTAAACATTCAGGAGTATATATATCATACTCTTCTCTGGCAGAGTATGAATTGATGCCTTTGCCATTGACACTAAAGTGATCATCTGCCTCCAGCATCTTCCTATATCACTACCGTAGAATAGACACCTATTCACTTTAGCTGAGCAGCTGGGATGACCTTCACCCTTAGGTTGACCCTGCTGGGAATATATATTCTGGGCAATCTGGCCATAGTAAACATGTCACAGTGCTCGTCTGAATAAACTTGTTGCAGATCATGTTTTTGTCACCCCATTCTTCCCCAATTTTGTATACAAAGATTATGTTGTCTCACTGTCCAAGAGCAAACTTAGTAGAATCTGGGGAAAATGCCATTCCTCTTACCACATAGTTCTTCCTGCCATACTTAGCATCTGCAGGCTTGGTGGGAAACATGTCCCTACGCTTATCTTTTCCAAGAATTTTCCCTCTCTCCATGCTATGAGAGAATATAAGAGGACCTAGGGGTTGCATGGAGAACAGCAGTAATGAACAGTCAATTTTAAATCTATATAACCTTTTCATTCAAGTGAAAAAGTTGGAATGCAGCATTGCAGGCTGACTCTGCTCACTTCCAGAAATTCCATCCTGATGGGCTGAAGGTTGACTCAATCTCCTATCCTTCTGAGGTTGGTAAAATGAGGACCCAGATTGTTGGGAGCAATATGCTGACTCTGTAAACTGCTTAGAGAGGACTGTAAAGCATTATGAAGTGGTATATAAATTTAAGTGCTGTTGCTTTTACTATTAGTCTATGATGTTATTACAGTAGCCAGGATACCACAATGTAGTGTTAGTTTGGCTGTCAATGTACCAGCTCTGTTGTTGGAGATGCTCACATGCTTCCCAAGGTGTGCCACAAGAGAGAAAGCTGGCTTTGCTCCAGAAAGAAAGATGAGTGGCTCTTCTTGCAGCAGCATCCTAGCCCCCCCCCACCCTCCCGAGTCATCTCTTACAAACAGGCATTGCAACTGGGAAGGTTCAGACCAGAAGGAATCTGACTGCCTGCATAGAACACCAACTCGTCTCCCCACTGAAGTGGTACCTATTTATCTACTTGCATAGAACATGCTTTCAAACTTTAGGTGGACAGAAGCTGAGGCGAATGACAGGCCCTCATCCTGACCTGCAGTGCTAGGGTTTGAACCATTGGAGCCGATACCATCTCCAGTGTTATTAAGCCACTGAGCCACCGCATATCCAGTTCCACATTCAAAATGGATAACAAGTCCCCAAGAAGATTGCTGCCCTATCTCCCTCAATGTCCCTATGTTTAGCAAAGGCACACATCTACACGAATAGGTGAATAATCCATAATCTGAATACATAGGATTTTGCATTAAGAAAAGTCACACATGGCTTCCCAGCCCTGACTGGATTGTCAACAGTTTTTTGGTGAGTGGGGTGGGGTGGGGGACTTCACTAAATTACCTCAGGAGCAGAAATGGAGAAAACGAGGTGTAAGACTATATCTCTCAAATAATTTTCCAGCTTAAAATAATTTTCCAAACCCTGGAAAGTACATCTAACTATCTACACATTTTCCCTACAAGAGGAACATAAGTGCTATTGGGTTGATTTGGGAAATGCTTAGCTAAGAGGTAATCGGCAGGTTGGTATAGAGAACATCTGAGATTCAGTCCCAGCTCCTCTCAGGTAGTAATACAGTAGATGACTGTAGAACTGAGCATTTGGGTTAGCTAGACCAGCTACAGGTGTAATTTCCTAGGAAAATAAAGGAAGGTACAGCTCCATTTTGCCTCCTCTACCAACCTCCCCCACACATTGTTTTGTTTTTCTATTGGATTTGGTGTAAAAGGATATTTAATCACAGATCTAGTGTGTTTCATATTGTGTGGCAGAATGTCTCTATAATTTCATTTTCTATGTTGGAGGTTGCTAATCTGTGGTTCAGGGTCCCTTTTAATGTTCAGCAGAGTCCTATCTGGCCATAATTGCTGAGGATAGTGTGGAAGAAACACATGAAAATTATAGCGTAGGTGCAAAACTTGGCTGCATACAACATTAAAAGGAAACAAGCAAACAACCCATGGAAAGAAAAACAAAAATTCAAATCCCATCCATTTAGATCATCAATTACTAATTGTGGTCCTCGGGGTTCCTTTCCCAGGGAAAGTACAGCCATCAGCCATCCAGAGGTTGCCCATTCAAGTATTCCATCAAGCTTACTTTGAATGTCTCAGATGAAAAAGCTACGAATATTCCCCGCAGGAAGCCATTCCACAGTATTAGATTTATACCACTAGGAATGTTTTTCTTCCCTTTGCCAATTCTTCTTTTCTCTTCCTCTAAGATCACCCGATCACTCCTTTCACATTGGCCTTGCCTCTTCTACTTTGTGTTCAGAACAGTTAAAATTGCTGTCATATCCTCTTTGAGCCATTTCAGAGCCAAACTGAGGTAGTGTGGTGCTTATAATAATTCCTCATGCATCAATCCTGCCAAGCTGCCTAATTATTTGTGTAGTGTGTTTTCTGATCTTCTTCCAGATTCCAACTGTGCCATGAATAATGTGATGCGCAGAACACAGCAGACTGCATGCAAATTTCTGCTGGTGTAAATTTACATGAACTTTGTTGACACTGCTCAAAACATTGTTTTGCATTAGCTAACATCTTTCCAAATATTACAGAATCATAGCATAAATGCTATAGGCATATTTTTTAAAGGAAAAAAAAGCCATCGAATTTAGCACCATCTGGTTGGACAAGGCTAATCATTAAGTAGCACAGTCACCACGGTTGGCAACATGATACCCATGGGCACCAAAGCATATGCCTCTCCCAAAACATTAGCCATATCTATACAAAATTAGATTTTTAAAAAAAAACAAACAAAATTTAAATGGCTGGAATCTTCCAAGGCCTAATATATAAATATAAGCACCACAATTTTGTACCAAATCTACTACAAGACCTCACAAAATCTTGAGCATGGTGGAGGAGAAATACATGAAAACTAAAATATGAAAAAAATGAAAGTAAAGGAAATGGAACAAAGAAAGATAATGTCAGGGTTCAAAATAATACACCACTAACAAACAGAACTCTAAAGCAGATAAATTCCTCAAAGAACAATTTTATTGGATATATCATATTGGCACAGGCTGGGGAAAACCGACTCTGAATGTTCCCATGGTTTTCACCTAATTAAAAGTAAAAAATATCCCCCCCCTTCCCCAGTCAGTCACATGGTCCAATCAAGGTACCATCTGGTTGCCTGGCAACTTCACTCTTCCTCTCCCCGACCATCTGTTGGAATGTCCTTGGTTCTCAGGAGAAAGTATTTTATTTTGGCTACCAACCCCAGCTATCTCTATCCCCCTCTACCTATCCCTCAACTCCAGTGTGGCAACACTGAAGCCTCAAAATGGCCTCAGTCAGGTCAGCTTCACGGCTGACAGATTCATTATCTATCAGAAGTAAGAATAACAAGAATTGGAAGGGACTAGGGAGAAAATTCCTAATGGTGAGAGCAATCAATCAATGGAATAGCTTGCTTTCAGAAGTTATGGGTGCTCCACCACTGGAGGTTTTCAAAAAGGGACTGGCCAACCATTTGTCTGACATGATATAGGGTAGCGATGGCGAACCTTTTCATCACTGAGTGCCAAAAAGATTGTGCGGAAACGTTGTGCAGGTGCACTCATTGGGGCCGCACTCTGGAAAAGCCAAACTTCCAGGTTCTAGTGTGCCTGCATGCCCGACAATCAGCTAGCTGGCGTGCATGCACAGTTTTCAGCACTGCCATGCGCACGAAAGGATCACGCTCCAGAAAAGCCAAACTTCTGGGTTCTGGTGTGCATGCACAACCGACAATCAGTTGGCCAGTACGCATGCGCACCTGGTTTTTGGCACTGCTGCGCTCACAAAGGGATCATGCTCTGGAAAAGCTGAACTTCCGGCTTCTAGCTTGCATGCGCACCCGACAAACAGCTAGCTGGCGTGCATGCCAAGGCTGGTTTTTGGCACTGCCGCGCAGACAGAAAGCTGATTGTTGTGCACACATGCACACCAGAAACCCAGAAGACAAACAGGCAAGGCCATACATGCCGGATGACATGGCTTCACGTGCCCCTTTGGGCATGCATGCCATAGGTTCGACGTCATGGTCTCCTGCTTCAGAAGGGAATTGAACTAGAAGACCTCTGAGGTCCCTTCCAACTCTATTATTCTATGTTTTACGTTCTAGGTGTCAACCCTGGGCTTCTGGGATTGCTCCAGAAAAGATGAGGATTTCCAAAATACCTGGCAGTTTCAAGCTCCTGGTCACAATATCATTTGATCACTAGTATAAAAATATAAATAATAAATAATAATAAATAAATAGGAGGTAGACTAGGAGGTGATTTGAAAAATCTGATAATAAAATACAATGAAAATAGGAGGTTACCCTCAGTGGTGGGTTTCAATTTTTTTACTACTGGTTCTGTGGGTGTGGCATGGCTTGGTGGGCATGGCTTGGTGGGCGTGGCTGTAAAAATACTATAAAATCTCCATTCCCACCCCACTCCAAGGGAAAGATATTGTAAAATCTCCATTCCCACCCCAGGGGAAGGTTACTGCAAATTCCCCATTTCCTCCCAACTGGGACTTGGGAGGCAGCGAATAGATGGGGGTAAGGCCAGTCAGGATTTTTACTACCAGTTCTCTGAATTATTAAAAATTTCTGCTACCGGTTATCCAGAACTGAAACTCACCTCTGGTTACCTTGCACCAAATCTAGACTTCAAAGCAAGTGAACCTGAAATGGGGAGGAAGACAGACTCCCCCTTCCTTCTTCCCCCTTTTTCCAGATGAACTGCAGGAAACACCAAAGTTCTGGAAAACTAGCTGTTTTAAAATATATACTATCATGATCCATTGCAAATTCAGTAATTTTTCAGACTGGATTTTGGCATTCTTATTCTCCTGTGATATTGTGGTCCGCCAGCAGCCTGCAGAGCTGGCAACAGAATCAGAAAGCGATGAGGCTGAGGAAGAGCATGGGCCAATCCTGGAGGGGGGAAGACCCAGATAAGAGCTCTGTGTTGGAGGCAGAGGTAGGGCCAGGATCATCTGGGAGTGATGTGCAGGCTCCAGAGCCTCCAGAGGTTGACAGTAATGAGGCAGAGGAACAGAAGGAGCCTGTTCCTAATGCACGCATGAGAAGAGCTGCCAGAAGGCAAGAGCAGCTAAAGCAAAGAGGACGACTCAGGAGTAGGGCCAAGAGATGATTGGCCCCTCCCATAAGATTTAAAAGACCAGCGACGGCATTTGGACTCTTTGCTGGAAAACAACGTCGATAGCTTTGTCTTGTTGCATTTGTTTCATATCCGTGTCTTCTGAACTTTTGCCAAAAAAGGCCTTTGGCAGTTTGCCTAATTGGACCAAGGTTGGTGATAGGACTGAGGAATTGTGTTGGGAGGAATTTGCTTTAATTTAGTTGGACTATGCTGAGAATGAAGTAATTCTCAGCTGTTCTAATAAAGTTTGTTTGTTTTTACACTGACTGAGTTTCCTACTATTTACTTGGGCCTGGGTCACAACAGATATAATAAATAATGGATAGCATCATCAGGAATTACATTTGTATCAGCAAATCATGTATACAGGTATTCCTCAACTTATAACTGTAATTGAGCCCTGAATTATGATGCATAAGTCCTTGTGGTCATTAAGGGAGTTGCCATGTGATCAAAACTGATTTTTGCCATGGTCGTTAAGTGAACATTACAGTTGTTAAGTGAATGCAGTGGTTGTAAGCGAATGCAGTTAAGCGAATTTGTTTTGTCCAATTGATGTTTTTTTGCTGGAAACTAGAAGTAAATGCAAGAAAACTGGCAAAAGACTGTAGAAGACCGTGATCATATGACCACAGGATGTTGCAAAGATGATAAAAGTGAGCTGATTGCCAAGCAGCAAATGTGATGTGTCTGAAAATGCACTAAGTAGGGAATGAAGACAACTGTCTCTTCTTTTGTTGTTTGTAATCAGTACATGTTATTTTGAGATTTACTGCTTCTAAATATAGTTTCCACTTTGCAATCATGAGTAAGAGATCCAAAGGAGAAATCTGAAGACGTGCAGATTATACAAAATGAATTTTCAAAATTCACTGATGATATCTTGGGGAACCAGACCATACGTAATTGTAATTGATACATTTTAGGTACTTTAAAAATAAACACGTACTGTTAAACTAGGCAACCCTGTGACCTGTTGCATCATCCTTTGAAAGAAAAGTAAGGCAGCAGGATGGAACCAGAATAAAAGTTAAATTTTAATCTTACCTTTTTTTACCCCAATGCTGAATGTTCCATAACCATCCAATAAGCAGTGGTGGGATTCAGCCAGTTCGCACCACTTCAGGAGAACCGGTTGTTAACTTTCTGTGCAGTTTGGCAAACTGGTTGTTGGAAGAAATCATTAGGGCAGAGAACCAGTTGTTAAATTACTTAATCCCACCACTGCCAATAAGGTTATATATCATAAATAGAAATATAATTGTAGTTGAAAACCAACTGCTATCATAAACCAATATTTACATACCTAAACCAATAAACAGAATAACCACCGGCTAGCCAAAAACACAGAGGGAACGAGAGCAATTTCTGACTTTCTGCTAGCTTCCCCATTGACTTTGCTTGTGGGAAGCTGCAGGAACATCGGAAATCATGATTATGTGACCAGGAATGCTGCAATGGCCAATGACCTTCTGAATAAAACAGGTCTGAACATTGTGGAAATTTCAGTTCCAAAGGATAATTTCATCCTAGATTTTTTTTATACTGCATTCTTTAAATTAGCAGATTTTAGGTGTCTTGAATCAAAAAAATGGTTGTAATCTATTCAATATTTGGGCTAAGCCAAATAGGCAAACAGATAAACACAATGAAAGTTTTAGATCGATTTAGATATAGATCGACACAGCGCCTAGCCAATCTGCTTGATGCCCATTCTGGTAAAAGACTTGACTTCCAGAGATTTTGTAGTTTTGTTTTTTGTTGATTTCTCTAGGATGCTATTTTCTGACTGACGATAAATTCCTGGGCCCTGCACTGGTGATGCTAGTGTCCCTTGAGGACAAATCTGAATTAGCCCTTAATACAATTATATTTGATATAAATCACAGGGGGTTTTGTTTGCTGATTATAGAAATGTACAATCTCCATCCTTTGGTAGCATTTGAAGGCAGATATCAAAGTTCGTCACTTAAATACAAACCTCTGAGTGATATTGACTTTAAAGGAAATAATAGTCCTGGGGAAAAGTGCATGACAGATAAATGAAGGAAATTTACAGAGAAAAGGGGCAGGAAAGTTGTGAATCTCTAGACATTGCTGAATTACAATTTCCAGCATCCGTATACACTAGTCATGCTGAAGACTATTACAGCTAAGTCATGTAAGGTCAAATAATCTCAGGATATTATAGGATAACTTAAGATGGCAGAGCAATCAAACCATAGAGAATGCTTTTTTGAATGCTTATATATGAAACTCTTTGAAAGTGATTAACTGGTATTCCAGAGAGAAAAGCCTCAGGCTCAATCTGCTCCCTGGTGTACGAATTTTGTACTTACAGGATCCTGTTTATACAAGGGAACATTCACAATCCATATGCAGAAAAAGTCTGTATTCTAATTTCTGAGATCACCAATTATATAATCATATGTTCTGCTCCTGGGATCTCCAATATAGTAATTGTATACATTTAAATGGCATATCGGCAGGCGTTCTTTTAAAGAATAGTTTCAACTTTCTTAAAAAGAAAGAAACCGGCAAAATGCCCTTGACATCCCTATAATCCTGGTAGCTATGGCAGAAAACAAAATTCTGAGTGATGTCTTTGTAAACGCACTCACCTGTCTAGCTACAAGGCAAAGGCAGGAGGGCTGATTTACAGGGTCTCAAAGGGTATGTCAAGAAGCAATTTCCCCAATTTGACATCCATCAAAAGTGCTCACTATGGCAGATACATTATTAATAGGGAGAAATTTAGAACCAACTTTTTTTTTTTTTGTTCATCCCAATACATGTTTAAGATAAATGCTTAAGATCCAAGGGGATAAGTAAGGTTGATTAAAGAAATCATGTGTTTTGATGGAAAACTTGATCTTTGACCTCTTCTGGTGATATAGGAAGCCTAAGAGTATCAGAGCAGATGGAAGAAAAAGAGAAGGCTGAAAGTGAGAAGCAACATTTCTGGGTAACTCCTAGAATCAAATTATTTTAATCCGTCAATCAAAGACTGCCTTTCTTATCACTTAAATGCACTATTATGTGTATAGGATACAATTTCAAAAGCTGTGCTACAATCATTTCCATTTCCATATTGTACTAAAAAGAATTCCACAATCACAATATGAGGTAAAGCCATGCTGATTTTTGTAACAACTATATTGTTTTCAAAGTGTTTCCAATCCTGATTCCTTCATATTTATGACTTGTTCTAGCATCTTGACAGGTATCAGTGAAAGATTTATTATTTCATAAGTCTCTGGATCATCCCTTTCATCTTTTATGGAAAATATTCTGGTTATTTGCCATTTTTCCAAGCTTCTCCTAGAAATAGGGATTCAAAGAACAGGCTTGTTCCTAAATGTCTATCCAGATTTTCAATCATCCAGATCTATTTAGCTCCAAAGATGTTTTCCAAAGAGCAACTGGACTTTCTTGTTTTTTTTCCCTTTGAAAGCATTTCACTTCTCATGTAAGAAACTTCTATAGTTCAAAGGAAAAAAAACAAGAAAATAGAATAGAATAGAATAGAATAGAATTTTATTGGCCAAGTGTGATTGGACACACAAGGAATTTGTCTTGGTGCATATGCTCTCAGTGTACATAAAAGAAAAGATACGTTCATCAAGGTACAACATTTACAACACAATTGATGATAATATATCAATATAAATCATAAGGATTGCCAGCAACAAGTTATAGTCATACAGTCATAAGTGGAAAGAGATTGGTGATGGGAACTATGAAACGATTAATTAAATTAATTAAATTAAATTAATTACTGCAGATTCAGTAAATAGTCTGACAGTGTTGAGGGAATTATTTGTTTAGCAGAGTGATGGCCTTCGGGAAAAAACTGTTCTTGTGTCTAGTTGTTCTGGTATGCAGTGCTCTATAGCGTCGTTTTGAGGGTAGGAGTTGAAACAGTTTATGTCCAGGACCAAATCCAGTTGCCATTTGGAAAAAGTACCTTTGGAACAGTCTGTTAAGAGTTTGCAGCAATCCAACTAGCACACAAGTAAATGATCTAGCAGGATTCATTTATAGAAGAAACTTGTTTATATACAATAATATAAAGCATGATGCATGTATATAATACCCGTGCAGGAGAAGCCAGAAGCAGAACTCAGAATCCAGTCCTGCACCTTCACAGTTCCTAACAGCCATATAGCTTCTGGTTAGAGAAATCTAAGCCCAAATAGGATTTCAATATAGGATGTCAATAGTTCTGCCTGCATTTTGTTATATTGTAGCCTCCAGCCCTTTCAAATGGTAGTTGACCCATCCTCATGTTGAAAGAAACAGGAAAATGGTCAGTCCTAAATTTTTTCTTAATGAGCAGGAGGTAGGAGCTAAACCCTGTTGTTAGTTTTAGACAGACAAACAAAACAAATCAAAGATTTTCCTCAGAACATCACGCTTGGTGGAATTTCTTCTTTATATCAAGTTAGCTGATGAAAATTCTTGATTTAGAAGGAATTCTTGCTAGATGTTCCCCTTTGAATTTCAGAATCTGAAATTCTCTATCAAACGCCTGTTTATTCTTCCTCTTCATGGTGTCTCTGTGAGAAAATGTGAAAGGGAAGAGAATGGCAAAGATCAGAGATTCCAGAGGTTGTTATTATCAGGGGTGGGCTGCTGGGAGTTCGCAAGGGTTCGGGAAAACCTCTAGCTAAGTTTCTGTGCAGTTTGGAGAACCCCTAAATCCCACTCCTGGCTGGCCCCGCTGACAGCACCCTGACCCTCCCAGGAGTCCCCATGCAGCCCATTTTAGATGCAGGTAAGTGCAGGGCACGCACAGAAGCTCGTGGAAGGTGAAAAACGGGCCTACCGGAAGTTCAGGAAGGCTGGAAATGGGCCGGTTTCAGACCTCCTGGAGTCTCCGGAGCCTGGGGAGGTCATTTTCGCCCTCCTGGAGGCTCGAAGAAAGCCTCTGGAGCCCGGGTAGGGCAAAAATCACCCCCCTGTGGTGCAGGAGGCTGACTAGGCCATGCCCACCATGACCACGCCCACCCAGCCACCAGGCAGAGAATCCCTTGCTAAAATTTTTGAAGCCCACCCCGGTTATTATATACTGGCAGGTTCAGAAGAAATAGTTTCCAGTGGCACACATCCTTTTCAGAAAGGTGAAGAACCATAACATTGGTCTGATGTGAACTCCTTTTATTTGTTGATTTCAATACAAGGTGACAAAACCCCTTTTTCTGATACAAAAGCAATTCTAATAAAACCTCATTAAGCCATATTTTAGCATAGCAAATTCTCTATGAAATATTCTTGCAATCATGCCTAGAAGGATTTCTTTCAAAATATGTGCTATTTATTGTATCTTTTTTTTTCTCCTAACATCCTTCAGATGTCTTCTACTTGGTTGAATAAATCTATAATCCATTTTCTTTATTATTATTTTTTAGGAAAAACACAGCTTTATTGTCAAGAAGATAGCCAAGGGATTTACTAAGTAATTCTACTTAATGCTAATGAGAGAGTTATGCAGTTTCATATGCATACTTACTGATAATGTGAATAAGTTAACTTTCTAAATGGAAGGCAAAGAGATATTAGAAATTCAGAAAATTGATGATTTAGCAAGAATGTCAGATTATGGTCCAAGAACACTGGATTTCATTCCTCTCCTTGCAGCCAAGATATTAGGAATCTTGTGATCATGAGAGCTAGAAACTTGTATTAGGAACATAATTTAAAATGGGTTTATGAGATTCATAAAACTGATATGTGTGTCTGTTCATCTGGCCAATTGCTTCCTAACCAAAAGTTGATTATGTCAATATTTCAGCTTAGAAATATTAGCAGTTAATTGTAAATTACCACTCTTGCTCAGTCAGGCTAGAGCAAGAAACTTTAATTTGTCAGTTTCATATTATTTTTAGTTGCCATGGTTATCACAGCAAATCTTTTGTTAATCTCACTGCTTCATGTCATTGTGTAATAGAGTTGGAAGTAAATAGTGATCCCCAAAATCTTGTGAGAGAAGAATTTTGCCAGTCTTTAAAGGTGCCATAAGATTCTATTCCTTTTACTGTAAAAAAAAAAGTCCCATTCACTTATTAGATTTATGTCCCATCTGGACCAGAGACAGAAAAATCAAGTTATGTTTGCTACCCAGACTTCTATGAAGCTATCTCTTCAAAACTAGTAAAAAATATCTACCAAAAGACATGGGTTGTAAGATTTGTAGACGTTATTTCAACAAGCCATGACAGGAGCCAACTCCATTCTCTTTTCAATTTACCTAGAAATAATATCTAGAAATAACTGGAAATTGCTTTGTAAAAAAACCAGAAAAAAAGGTGACTCGTTGCTAATTTTTGAGAAATTTGGTGGTTTCCATCTAAAGCAAACTTTAATATTCTGGCTGTTTGACATGAAGGGATATCAAATATATGCTATTATAAATGCTGGTCATTTCTGTACAGTAAACTCAGACCTCCAAATTGCCATTTCGTCATCAGCTTCCAGTTCCATAGGAGACCTAGAAAAGGGTCAGAATCATTGTGTATTTCTTTCTTCTTCCCAATTTATTCTCACCATAAAAATAATAGTAGTTGATGTTGTCAGCTATTCCTATTCTACTAATCATAGGTTTGCTAGTGAACAGCTTCTCTCCTATGGCATCAAAACACAACTATAGACACCAGTGAGCCTTAATTGGATTTTAAGAGGAATTCTGGTGTGCGGCCTCATGAACGTCAGGCCAAGTCCAACATGAGTCTCAAGCTAAGGCAGTTGAACTTTTTTTATTTATTTAATCTCAGTCTTGTTATTGTGTTTGTTTGGATGCAGGTAGTGATGTCAGTGGCTATAGTACACATCTTTGTTTTTGCTCATCATTTTCAATTTGGATAATACCAAATGGCGGCCTCCTTTGTAACTTAAAAGATGTTGTGATCTAGGCCCAAGTAGTTATTACCAGAGACGATCAGTCCTAACAAATGTATTTTATTAGAACAGCTGAGAATTACTGCATTCTCAGCTTAGTCCAAATTAATTCTAAAACAAATCCTTCAGAAAAAGTCCTTCGGCCTTATCACAAACCTTTGTCCTTTTTGGCACCCTGTCAAAGGCTTTTCTTGGCAAAGCCCCACGAAGTTCAGAAACAAGAGACGATGGCTAGAAACAAATGTAGCAACGTTCCTTTCCTAAAAAGAGCCCAAGAGCCGTTGCTGCTCTTTTAAGCTTTGTGGGAGGGGCCAATCATCTCCTGGGCTTACTCCCGAGTCATCCTTTTTGCTTTAGCTGCTCTCACCTTTTGACAGCTCTTTACATGTGTGCACTAGGAATAGGCTCCTCCTGTTCCTCTGTCTCTCTGCTGTCCGCCTCTGGAGGCTCCGGAATCCATGCATCACTCCCAGATGGCCCTGGCTGCATCTCTGCCTCTGATGCAGAACCCATATCCAGGCCTTCCCCAGAGTCCAGGACTGGCCCACGGTCCTCCCCAGCCTCCTCACTGTCCAACTCCACTGCTAGCTCCATCCACATTGATTGTTGAAGAAATTATGAAGGTTGTTTCTTTAATACTTTTAAGGCAAACTTTTGCAGAGTCCATTCAAGCAAACAGTGGTTTGCTAATAAGTCATGTTGCTTAAATTTGTTTGGAAATTTGTCTTGGGCATAATGAAAAGCTTGGACAGTTTTTTGTTTGTTTGTTTTTTTAGTAAATAAGCTTTCCCAATTCAGTGTTTGATTTATAAACTTGGTTAATTCTGGTGCAAAATATTCCACAGTTCTTTGAAAACAAACTCAAACTCTGTTTCCACTCAAATTCTGGAGCTATTCACTTTCTGCTACATGGGATTTCTGCAGATTATCCCCTTAGAAGTTCTGCCAGTTCAGGCAGAAATGCAAAGGGATTTTGCAACTCTACAGGGAGTGTAAAATCCAATAAATAATGCAGCTAACTACATCTCATGAGAGGGAGAGGGAGAAAGAGAGAAAAAAGAGACAGAAAGAGAAAGCGAGAGGGGGGGAGGGAGAAAGGGAGGGAGAAAGGGAGGGAGGGTGGGAGGGAGAGAGAGAGATCAAGATATCAAAAAAGAGAAAGAATAGAATAGAATAGAATAGAATAGAATAGAATAGAATAGAATAGAATAGAATAGAATAGAATAGAATAGAATAGAATAGAATTCTTTATTGGCCAAATGTGATTGGACACACAGGGAATTTGTCTCGGTGCATACACTCTCAGTGTACATAAAAGAAAAGATACATTCATCAAGAATCATAAGGTACAACACTTAATGATAGACACAGGGTACAAACACGCAATCAAATCATACTAGGAAACAATCAATATAAATTGTAAGAATACAAGCAACAAAGTTACAGTCATACAGTCATAAGTGGAAAGAGATGGGTGATGGGAACGATGAGAAGATTAATAGTAGTGCAGATTTAGTAAATAGTTTGACAGTGTTGAGGGAATTATTTGTTTAGCAGAGTGATGACGTTCGGGAAGAAACTGTTCTTGTGTCTAGTTGTTCTGGGTGTGCAGTGATCTGTAGCGTTTTGAGGGTAGGAGTTGAAACAGTTTTTGTCCAGGATGTGAGGGGTCTGTAAATATTTTCACAGCCCTCTTTTTGACTCGTGCAGTATACAGGTCCTCAATGGAAGGCAGGTGGGTAGTAATTGTTTTTTCTGCAGTTCTAATTTTCCTCTGAAGTCTGTGCCTGTCTTGTTGGGTTGAAGAACCAAACCGGACAGTTATAGAGGTGCAGATGACACTCAATAATTCCTCTGTAGAACTGGATCAGCAGCTCTTTGGGCAGTTTGAGCTTCCTGAGTTGGCACAGAAAGAACATTCTTTGTGGTGCTTTTTTGATGACGTTTTTGATGTTAGGTATCCTTTTTAGGTCTTGAGATATGGTAGAAAGAAGAAAGAAAGAAAGAAAGAAAGAAAGAAAGAAAGAAAGAAAGAAAGAAAGAAAGAAAGAAAGAAAGAAATTCCTTTCATCTGAATAATTAGCCTCTCTAAATTAATGTGCATACAAGAAAGTCTGAAAACCTGAAGGGTGATGAAGGATACAGCAAACAGCTTGAAAAGATGTGCATCTCTGAAGAGCATTGAAAATGTCAGATGATACTAGGTCCTGCAAAAGGAGGGTCCCTGAACAACTGTTAGTCTCTTTAAATTACTCTGCATTTCAAACAGGAAATCACCCAATTAGACTAACAGCTGCAGAGACAGAATAAGCCTTCAGCTGAACACTATATAAAGCAGCTAAAGTAACGTCTTCTTTTCCCCCTTTTTCATTGTGGTTAAAATTAAAAAAAAAAATTAAAAAAAATCTGTCCTAGCATTCTTTTCAAGGATGATTAAAGAAAACATGAGACAGCTGATTTTGCTAAACCGACAAAGGGCAGCAAGGAAGGGGAAGAGAAAATTTGAAATGCAAATTGTGAACACTCGCAGCCTGACTAATCTTTTGCCCCAATTACTCCCAAGGAGAGAAGAGTTGAACAAACAGAAGAATGCAAAATTATGTTGAAACAAAGGAGGTGGCATCTGAGATGGGAGGCTTTTGCTACTAGAAGAAATATTGCAGCACTGCAAGGTAAACTTCATCCCTTTCTGGTGTGCAAGTAACATCAGGACACACGTAGGTAAGGAACAGGACTTGTGTCACAATAACGTTACTTGCATCGCTCCGAGTTCCTAGATGCGGCTTTCTCTTAGCTTCCCTGAGAAATTCTAGAATTCTGTCTCTGCATTTTTCTCTCAAATCTTCCTCACTGAATCTGAATTACAGCAATATATAATTTTAGTGGTCTATTAGAGAGCCAGTTTGATGTAAGGGTTAAGAGACAAGCAGAGGTGGTATTCAGTCGGTTCAGACCGGTTCACCCAAACCAGTAGTGGAAATCACAGGTGGGCCCACCACCACCACTGCCCCGGCTCTATACCACCCTATTTAGGCACGTTTTTGAGGCTGGGGGCATGCATGGAAGGCGCACTTGCGAGCAAAGCGCATGTGCAGAAGGCAGGTGCACGATGAACCAGTAGTAACATAATATGAAACCCACCACTGGAGACAAGGCTAGGAACCAGGAGACTGTGAGTTCTATTCCTGCTTTAGGAACAATGTCAGCTGGATGATCTTGAGCCTGTCACACACTCTCAGTCCTAGGAAGAAGAAGGCAATGACAACTTACAACAGTTTATTTAATGACCATTTAAAGTTACAACGGCATTGAAAAAAGTGACTTATGACCCTTTTTCACAGTTGCAGTCTTTACAGCATCCTCATAATCATGTGATCAACATTCAGATGCTTGGCAATTGGTTCATATTTATGACCTTTGCTATGTCCCAAGATCATGTGATCACCTTGTGCAACCTTCTGACTAGCAATGTCAATAGGGAAACCAGATTTACTTAACCCTCTTACTCAAGGGTGAAATTCACTTACCTTCCCTACCGGTTCGCAAATGTGCATGCGCCATCCATGCATGCACAAAGCCTTCTGCACATGTGCAGAAGCTGAAAATCATTGCAAAAAAGGGGCGTCACGATGTCCACGCAGGGGGGTGGGGCTTCACACAGTCAGTCCTACCATATTGTACAATCTGGATGGAACCAGCAGAATTTCACCCCTGGTGTTACTAAGTTAACAACCGCAATGGTTCAGTTGAGAACTGTGGTAAGAAAGGTTATAAAATGAGGGGAAAACTCACTTAAGTATCTCATTTAACAACAGAAATTCTGGGCTCCATTCTGGTCATAAGTTAAAAACTACCTGTTGAGAACATTGTCTTGAAGGCTCATGATATATGGAAGTTTGATATACCTATTAGTTGGATCAACTATGTGATCCATCTTGTGCATCATGATATCATGCAGAAATTTATTGAAGAGATTTGTATCACAGCTGAAGAAGCTTCTTGGATGAGAAGTGAAACATCTTCCAATAAAAACCAGGAAGTCCAGTTGCCACTTGAAAAAGCACCTTTGGGACAATCATGATCTGGATGACTGAGAATCTCCATAGACACAATATCATGCAAATAACAGGTCACTCTCATGATATCTTGTTGCATTGATATTACTTCTATCCTTATGATACTCATGATTGCCTTTCTATATAATTAAAGGTAAAGGTTCCCCTCGCACATACGTGCTAGTTGTTGCCGACTCTAGGGGGCGGTGCTCATCTCTATTTCAAAGCCGAAGAGCCAGCTATATAATATATAATTCTATATAATTACAATAATATAATTACAATCACTCAATAGAACATGAAAGATTTTGACAATTGTATCCTTTTTATCTCTTTATTGTTTGGTGTTTCTTCTATATAGATAGAGTGCATTCAATTTCACACACCCACACATGATTCTACACGTCTATTACTTTATTGTTCCTCTGGTTTGCCCCTGTCCTAAAAGTTATTCATAGCAGAATCAAATTTTAGAGCTGGAGAGAAATATTTTAAATTTAATACCTTGTTCCAAACAGGGAATTGACTTCTAGATGCTTCTTGCATACCTACAGTGAACGGAAGCATGTTTGCCACTAAATGACTTTTAGTATTAGGAGGTTTCTCCAAAGATTTAGGACTAAATATTGCTTTTTGATTTCCAAACATAGCTTTGTGCCTTTCCTTGGGATAAAGAAAAAAATCTGTGTAGAAGCCCCTATGGGGTGGGTTTCACAAATTGTTGCCACCGATTCTTTGCAGTTTGGCAGATCAAATCTCACCAGGCTCAAGGTTGACTCAATCTTCCATCCTTCTAAGGTGGGTAAAATGAGGACCCAGATTGTTGGGGACAATAGGCTGACTCTGTAAACCGCTTAGAGAGGGCTGTAAAAAACTGTGAAGCGGTATATAAGTCTAAGTGCTATTGCTGTCACATGAGGTGACAGCATCTGATCAACCTTGGCTTATCTCAAAAAGCTACATAGGCTACCTTTGTAGTGCATGGAAAGCACATGGATGGGACACCATCAGGAATCCAAGTTGTAAACCAAATTTGAGAAGTCAAAACTAAAATCACAAAATGATTTCTGCTTTGTTGCCAAGAAAACAGCAAGGACAATTCTCTATAGCCTCCAGCACTCATGCTGAATTTGAGGAGAACTTTATCTATCTATCTATCTATCTATCTATCTATCTATCTATCTATCTATCTATCTATCTATCTATCTATCTATCTATCTATTTATGAGGGCTTTTAAACCTCATATTTTGTAGTTCTTTATCACAGACCATGCTGATGAGACAATTGGGAATTAAAGTTCAAGCATTTTGGTGGAATCATTAAATTCTCTGTCTCGGTTTTAATATATTTATTAGCAATTACAAAACGATGAAAATGTTCAGCATAGGATCCATTATTAAAACTAGAAATAGATTGATTACACTGTTTTTTAAACAATAGCACTATTTTTAAAAATATATTTACATTTAAAGCTTTACAAAGCAGATAAAAACTAGCACTAACTAATAACAAGGTAAGGCAGAAAAGAGGGAGAAAAAGAAAAACCCAAGAGAAAAAAAGACAAAAATACACTCCTTAAATGGTTTCCAACCTTGCTTTAAAAAAAGATTTGTAAACATAATACTCTCTGGTATACATGTATTATATTACATAGTTGTGCTTTGTCTCAACTTATATTTTGTTCAATTTGGAGACAGGCTGACTCTCAAAAAATTCTAGGTAATTTATCACATACAAAAGGGGGAAAAAAACCCAAAAGTTAAAGACATGCATGTCCAGAGGAGTTAAGCAACATTATAGAAATTATCAATAATTTTATTTGATGGTTTCAATACACGGTGACTAAAATTGTATCAGATTAAGCGTACTTGAATAGCTTCCCATAATTTTAGTGGATTTTGAATTCATCTTTTCCTCTGTTTAAATTCAAAGCTTAGCCAACAGCACTATATTATCTCTCAAGATCTAACTATATGAAGTCAGAGTTACCATAAACTAAGCAACAATGGCTGTCTTCCTGGAATGGTTATTGTTAATTCGTATATGGGGTATAATTTATGTTTTGCTTAAACCGTATCTTGCATTTAAGTGTTGCATTCAAGTCTTCCAGTTGCAGCTGCTTTGCTTTGCTTTTCTCTCCCCTCCCTCTTTTCCCCCCCTTCAGAAGATATAACTCAGATAATTATATTTTGGTAAATTGGTTACACATTTAGATTGAATTGTACCAAAGGAACAGACCTACTGCTGAGCATAATATCTGTCTTAAGATAAATAATTATTGTTTTTCTGCATGCAATAACATTTCCCAGACTGCAAGGACAAACATGGAGGGGGTGAACCAAATGACAGAGTAGTTAGATTAAAAGACTAAATCAGAGTTCTTGCAATTTGGTGTGTTTATTCAATAAGCAGGCTACAGGCAGAAAGAAAGGAATTATCATAACTAGATTCATGTTAATACGGAGGTTTTTCCAAGATGGGCTTCTTGTACCTTGTACCTATATCCTTGCAAGAATATAGCAAAAGATGGATCCATGTTAAATCAAAGCTGGGGAAGAACATCTGAGCCACGCAGAACTGCACAATTCTATCCTTTCCATTTTATATCACAGAGGTGAAAAAATACTTAACAGAAAACTCGTATGGAATCTGCTCAGTTATGTGCATTTTATATCTGTTTTTCTTTGGGGTTGCACGGAAACCAATCTGTTCTCCATCATATGAATCTGTATGCACAAAATTCTCTCTATGTTCTGAATTGCAAAACTATGTACCCAAACTCTTAAAAGTATTTATTTTGATGTGCATATATCAAGAGGCCCCAAATTACAGTTTTCATCTATAAGAATGTGCAGCAGCCTGAAAGTTATACAGCAGGGATGTCAAATTCGATTTCATTGAGGACTGCATCAGGATTGTATTTGACCTTGGGGGCCTGGGGGGGATTGTGGATGGGGTGGCCAGCATGACATCACTTGTATCGGGGAGCGCCTATGGTGGCCCAAGCACTCTGCCAGTGAAAACGGGCTCCTGAGCTCCGTTTTTGGCTGCGATGGCCTCCTGTAACCCTCTGCCAGTGAAAACAAAGCTTGGGGGGGGCTATGCACCCCACACAAGCTCTGTTTTCGACTAGGACTGCCTCCTGCAACCTTCTGCCTGTGAAAATGGAGCTTGGGAGGGCTGCACACAGCCCTCAAGAGCTCTTTTTTCGCTGGCAGCAGCACCGCACGCCAGTCCTTCACTGTTTCCAGGGCATCCCCGCAGGCCAGTTCGAAACAACCAGCAGGCCGGATCTGGACCCTGGACCTTGAGTTTGACACCCCTGTTATACAGCAAAAATCTTGGATGAGGTAAGGCTGAAACAATTTCACTGTTTATCCAACTCCTATCTGACTCTGGATTTCAAATTTCAAAGGAGTGAAGATGTAATTTAGACAATAACTGCCACGGTGCAGGGAACATTTTTTTCAACTTTAGCTGGTACATCACATGTAAACATTTTCATAGAAGACATGCAATAGAGAACATTTTCATGGAAGGTTGACATTACCCGAATAATGACTGAAACTCGCTTTTGACATATTTCAGTCCAATTACTGTAAAACTATGATGTAGGGCCCGAGGACGTGGACAGGTTGTTGGGGAGGCTTCACGCCACGACATGTTTACTGGACCCGTGTCCTTCCTGGCTGGTACTGGCCACTCAGGAGGTGACACGAGGCTGGCTCCAGAGGATTATAAACGCTTCTTTGTTGGAAGGGGTTTTCCCTGCCGCCTTGAAAGAGGCGGTGGTGAGACCCCTCCTCAAGAAGCCCTCCCTGGACCCAGCTATTTTGGGTAACTATCGTCCAGTCTCCAACCTTCGCTTCATTGCAAAGGTTGCAGAGAGTGCTGTGGCGCGACAGCTACCCCAATACCTGGATGAAGCCGTCTATCTAGACCCGTTCCAGTCCGGCTTTCGACCCGGATACAGCATGGAGACAGCTTTGGTCGCATTGGTGGATGATCTCTGGCGGGCCAGGGACAGGGGGTACTCCTCTGCCCTGGTCCTATTAGACCTCTCAGCGGCTTTTGATACCATCGACCATGGTATCTTGCTGCGCCGGTTGGGGGGATTGGGAGTGGGAGGCACCGTGCATCGGTGGTTCTCCTCCTATCTCTCCGACCGGTCGCAGACGGTGTTGACAGGGGGGCAGAGGTCGGCCGTGAGGTGCCTCACTTGTGGGGTCCCGCAGGGGTCGATTCTTTCGTCCCTGCTGTTCAACATCTACATGAAGCCGTTGGGTGAGATCATCAGTGGCTTCGGGTTGAGATACCAACAGTACGCTGATGACACCCAGCTGTACTTTTCCACCCCGGGCCACCCCAATGAAGTTGTTGAAGTGTTGTCCCGGTGTTTGGAAGCCGTACGGGTCTGGATGGGGAGAAACAGGCTCAAGCTTAATCCCTCCAAGACGGAGTGGCTGTGGATGCCGGCATCCCGATTCAGTCAACTGCAGCCGCGGTTGACTGTTGGAGGTGAGTTACTGGCCCCAAAGGACAGGGTGCGCAACTTAGGTGTCCTCCTGGATGATCGGCTGTCGTTTGAAGATCATTTGACGGCCGTCTCCAGGAGGGCCTTCCACCAGGTCCGCCTGGTTCGGCAGTTGCGCCCCTTCCTTGATCGGGATGCCTTGTGCACAGTCACTCATGCACTCGTTACCTCTCGCTTGGATTATTGTAATGCTCTCTACATGGGGCTCCCCCTGAAGTGCACTCGGAGGCTTCAGTTAGTCCAGAATGCAGCTGCGCGGGTGATAGAGGGAGCTACGCGTAGCTCCCATGTAACACTGCTCCTGCGCAGACTGCACTGGCTACCTGTGGCCTTTCGAGTGCACTTTAAGGTGTTGGTTACGACCTTTAAAGCGCTCCATGGCTTAGGGCCTGGGTACCTACGGGACCGCCTGCTGTTACCACATGCCTCCGCTCCATACGCTCTCACAGAGAGGGACTTCTCAGGGTGCCGTCCGCCAAACAATGTCGGCTGGCGGCCCCCAGGGGAAGGGCCTTCTCTGTGGGGGCTCCCACACTCTGGAACGAGCTTCCCCAAGGTTTACGCCAAATACCTGACCTTCGGACTTTTCGCCGCGAACTGAAGACACACCTTTTTATTCGCGCGGGGCTGGCTTAAATTGAATTTTAAATGTCAAATTTTATTAATTTTAAATGGGGTTTTTTAGTGTATGGTAAATTTTTAAATTGTCAGGCTAATTTAAATAAGTTTTTTAAATTGCATTTTAATTGTATTTTGTATTGTTTGTTTTATTCTGCCTGTACTCTCCCTGAGTCCTTCGGGAGAAGGGCGGTATAAAAATCAAATAAATAAATAAATAAATAAATAAATAAATAAATAAATAAATAAATAAACTATGGCTGGTCCAAAATATGGCAATTGTATTCTTGTTTCAACTATATTTGCTCACAGTCATCTGAACCGCAAGATAGGCAGCAAATAAATTTGATAAATAAAATATTTTTATCCAATCACTTTGAGATGCAATGAAAAGGGGCAGGTTGTGACTTTTAAACTCTAAATACATTGAGACTTAAAAGGCTTCCTATTTCCTTGTGAATCTGTCCAGTTTACAAGAACAGGTAGAGCAATTTTCCTCTAAGTCTCCACCTCCAAGTCTGAAGATATCTGCCAGGCTTCAACAGCAGGCAGAAGGAAACCCTCAGGATACCCCAAAAAATTGTAAGTAGTCACAGGATGGAGGAAAAGGGATGAAACTTGTATCATGATGGGTGATATATAGTCATAATAACATTCCTTTCTCTGAGTGTCAAGGACATCTTGCCCTGCACCTGGAAGGCTGGAACTTGGAGGCATCTCCAGTTAGGATGGTGCGGTGATTGGACCATGTGATGGACATGTGGGTGCTGGGCAGGGACTTGGACTTTCATTTGGGTGAGGAAAACCTGGAAGCTTTCAGATTCAGGTTTTCCCAGATGTGCCAATATGACATCTCTAAGAAAATGTAAGTTTGAGGACACTCAAGCCTCAGAGTTTTCTTTCATTGGGGGTGTTACTTGGAACCCTGACATTAACCCAAAGTGTAAATTTCATTTTGGCAGTTAGAAACAGGTACTATAAAAGACAATCTGAAAAATAGTTTAAAGTGAAGAAAAGTTAAAAAACCATAGCTAAACAATCCCAGAATCTGTAGAAATTAACATTTGTGTTTGCAGAATTAACATTTGAATCCATTTGCATTTATTCCTTTTACCTGATTGATGTAACAGGCTGCACAAACCCTTCTCTTTTTTTGGATGGAGATGTTTTCTTTTGTCTCTCTCAGCTAGGTATGATATGGTTTTCTTCTATTTGAATGAGAACTACTATCCAAATGTCAGGCACAAAGAATCAGGACCATAAGTTAGGCTGCAGTTCAAAGATTTATTCCTCAAACCTATACACAAGAATCTAGTCAGCTAAAATTCAACACTAAATTGGCACCAGATAAGTGTCAATGGAATTCAAGAAGGGTTGGACTTGGATGGTTTTTTGGCAATGTAACAACTCCAAGCTAATGATGTCCTTAACTCCACCTCCAGCTCTGCCTGCTCTTCTCTACATCTACCATCATAGTGTCTACACTGAAACAGACACTGGATAGAATTCCATGTAATTTGCTTCATTTTCTTTCTTTTTTTATTTCTTTTTTTATTTTATAGACAAACAAACATATAGTACATAATTAATCATTCAGTGTATCATCTGAGTACATCTTTTGTGTCTTCTTGTTCCTCCAATATTAATCATTTCATAATATCATTGTTTCATTTATTGTAACATTTCTTCCACATTTCTTGCTTTACTATTAATACATTTATCAATCTTCTCTCTCTTCTTTCTTCTTCCCTTGTTTCATTACAACATTACCCTATATATATCTCTTCTCTAACAATTTGCTTCATTTTCAGTAGAGGTGAAAATTCTGACTTTCCCATTCACTTTTGTTGTTTATGTCCTAACTGATTTCTCATCCTTGTGATTGATAGATGTTTTAAAATAATGCATTTAAAAACCAAAGTGAGAATACAGTATAGTATCACTGTGGTTTTTGAACACATTATTTTAAATTATATTTTCACTATTGGTTGCATTTTTAATTTACCTGTTCTGTATGCTTGTTCAGCAGCAATGGCAGACTCACAGCACTGTAAGCTGACTATATAAATAAAATATCCCTTGAGTCAAAGCAGATGTGTCAGAAGCAAGAACTAAAACTGGGGGTAAAATTAGAGCCAAAATAAAAGATTCACAAGGATGTCTGCCCAGGGGAAACTTAAAGAGAGCTTGGTTCAAGAAAAGTAACAGATTTACTGTTTATCTCTACAGCCAGACTGGTTATCTTCTGTGTGACAGGATTCAACAGTTCCCTCAGTGGCTTTTCCATTTCCTAAGCAAACCAGTCCTTTAAGTGCATTTATCTAACATGTTTTATTCTGAGACAATGAATATTCATAAGCACATTTATCTAAAAGAGTCACTTGAATATGAATTTTTTTTATTAGCCATGTCTTAACTCAAGGACGTTCTTCCACACCAAGGTGTTACACCTAGCAATACCATCGTAGGTTTGCTTAGTTAAAAGCTTCCTGACCACCTTGTTCCAACAGCTGACTGGAAAAGTCAGAAGAAACTTCTGATTGTCCACAAGGCATATATGGAAGCATCTCTAGTTAACTGGGATTGGTAGGAGAGTCCTTGAAGATTCACCTTCAGAAACACCAGATAACAATATGCTTTTGTGATGAGCTTTAAAGAGATTCTTTGCAAAACTTCTTGGATGCTTTGGTAGCCAAAGGAATTTTGAGGTATGTCTCAGCTGAGAACTAATTGCAATTTAATCTACAGTACAATATATGTTATCAGGAAGATTTAGTTTTGAATGTGTTTGCTTGGCTGTCTATAGAGGTAGTCTTTCTTTCTTTCTTTCTTTCTTTCTTTCTTTCTTTCTTTCTTTCTCTCTCTCTCTCTTTCTTTTTTCATTCTTTTTTCTTTCTCTTTCTCCTTTCTATCTTTCTTTTTCTTTCTTTTTCTCTTTCTCCTTTCTCTCTCTCTCTCTCTTTCTTTCTTTCTCTCTCTCTCTTCTTTTTCATTCTTTTTTCTTTCTCTTCTTTCTTTCTTTCTTTCTCTTTCTTTCTTTTCCTTCCTTCCTTCCTTCCCTTACCTGCCTACCTTCTTATTCATCAATCTTTATTATTTTTATAAGTAACTCAAGGTAGCAAACATATTTAATACTTCTCCCTCCTCCTATTTTCACTATAGCAACAATCCTGTGAGATAGTTCGGGTTGAGAGAGAGTGACTGGCCCAAAGTTACCCAGCTGGCTTCCATGCCTTAGGCTACACCACAAATCGTATTCACCTGGTTTCTAAGCCAGCACTTTAACCACAAGACCAAACTGCTTCTCCAGTTTCTTATTATTTGTATGTCACTTACTCAAATGTCTTACAGAAATTTACTTCAAATATAGCTTAGAATCATAGTTTTCACTTCATTTAGCATTGCAATTGGAAACATCTTACAGATGGCTTGCAATTTTTTTACCCATATATGTCAGCTACAAGGATATTGGATCTGGACTGCATAAATGTAGATGGCCAGTAGAGAGCAGGAATTTGTATTTCTCTGTTTTTATCTAGTGGTGAGCTGGAATTTTGTAGTTCAGATTCAGCAGCCCTATCCAACTAACTGCAAGCGTTTCTATTAGCCATACTGATTCTTCCTTCATCACCCTACTGATTCACCAAACGTTCTTGATTTGGGGAATGATAATCTCACTCACATTGCCCTGGAATGAATCTGTGTTTGTGGTACATAGAACGTGTGAAACAATGCCCAAATGGTCATTGCAGTAGCAGAAAAAATAATTTTCAGCCAATAGTTCCTGACTATTTGAACCGTGGCCGAGCTTTCTGCGTAGCACTCCATATGCTTGCATAATTTTTCTCTTTGCTACACTCCTTCTGTTTTATTCAATTTCCAACACCTGCTGATTCTCTAGTAGTATCTGGATTGTGGAAAAACAGGTGACTGTAGAGCCCTCTCAGTGTGGCAGCTTGAACTTAAAATGCTTTTGCGTTAAAAGGGCTTTTGGTTTTGCAGTAATAAAGACCGCCAAGAAACTCGCCTTTTCCTGCCTGGCTGAATAGAAATAGCTTTTTTCCCATTGAAAAAACCATACAGTCTGACTTCTCCACTGGAAAATAAAAAGAAAAGGAGAGGAAAGTGGCTTAGGAAATATTCAGTGGCTACAGGCATGAGATGATAGAATACAAGTGGGAAAAGGTTCATGTGTCTTTAATTTTCCCACTTAAGCAATCTCAACTGCACTAAATTTGCTGGGAGAAGCTTTGTATGTGCATGTCCAAAAGTATGTTCATTGGTATGTATTTATAAGGCTCTCCCAAGAACCAAAACAACAACAACAACATGAAGTTATTTCTGAGTAGTTTCCTTTATTCTTCATCTATAGACAGACATCTTGCTAAAGTAAAGCAATTATTTATTTTGATATTCTGAGAATCATGGGAAGGGCTGGTTCAGAGGTTAAAGATGCTGAGCTTGTCAGCTGGACTGCTGACAGCCCAGGTTTGAGACCCGAGCCTTGGGTGAGCTCCCTTGCCTTGCTCCAGCTCCTGCCCACCTAGCAGTTTAAAAGAATGCAAATGCAAGTAGATTAATAGGTACCATTATGGTGGGAAGGGTAGGGTGGACCTTCAGCAAACAGCCATGCTGCCCACATGACCCTGAAATTTGTCTTCACTGGCTCCCTTGGTCAATAAAAGGAGTGAGCACCATGCCCTAGAACTGGACATGATTGACAGGGAAGCCTTTACCTTTTTTATTCTGTGAATCACTAATTTCTACCTGGAAATCTAGACTACATTCCACCACTGTATCTTACCAGTATTTTTCATACATATGGTCTGGAAGTTGAGTCATGGCAACTAGATTTCTTTTCAATGTTGCCCTGACTCAGCTTCCAGACAACTCTACCTGGATGACTGAGAATCTTCATTGGATATTCCCATACATATTATGAGATCAATATGGTAACAAAACCAAAACAAAATTAAAACATAGCAATAGCACTTAGATTTATATACCGCTTCATAGTGCTTTACAGCACTCTCTAAGCAGTTTACAGAGTCAGCTTATTGCCACCAACAATCTGGGTCCTCATTTTACTGACCTCAGAAGGATGGAAGGCTGAGTCAACCTTGAGGCAGTCAGGATCGAAGTCCTTGCAGCAGGCGGACTTATTCTGCAATACTGAATTCTAACTACTGTGCCACCATGGCGCCTAAACATCCCCTTTAAGTAAAAAAAGAAAAAGAAGTTGTCAACGACAATTACTAATAAACCTCATTCCAAATAAATTGTAAGAGAACAATTTTATGCAGGGGTGAAATGCTCCTGGTTCTGACCAGATCTCGCGATCCATTAGTGATCGTGGCTGGTGGTTCGGTGATCTGGTAGCGATGGCGGAGCAAAGCTCCACCCACCTGCCCAGGTGTCATTACTTCCAGGTTTTAACCAGGAAGTAATGTGTTTTTTACCTTCTGCACATGCGCAGAAGGTCTGCGCGCGGCATGTGCATTTCCGAGCCGATAAGGAAGGTAAGTAGATTTCACCCCTGATTTTATCCTTCGACAAATTTTGTTGTTATGGTTTCCCTTTCCTTTCTAGGAATAACATTTTTAAAGGCTATTTGCATGCATCTGTAGTTCGTACGGGCCATTCTAAATAAGTCATATTTTAGATAAAATTGGATTAGTTGGGTCTCATGTATAGCTCATGTCAGTGCTAAGAATATGCAAAAAGGCACTCTATGTTATGAACTGTACAATAATACAGAGGGGAACACTAGAGAATGCTTACTTGAAAACCATCTGTTATGAACTATGGGGGATGGGGGAATTAAAATCTCTATTTCCTGCACCAAGTGCCCCGTTAGTGCATGCTGTCTATACGGGTCGTTGATGTTCACCCAGCTGTCAAGTGGAACCAAAATGTTCTCCTGTTACAAGATGCATACCTAAAAGGATAAAAAATATATTTCACTGTTCAGTAGCAGAAAGGTTGTGACAACCGCTAAAAAGAAAATGGGCCTTAACATTTGCTTGTTTGATACAGCTACATCTCTTTGTGTGTGAAAAATATTCAGGACAACGTCCAAAATATTGAAGCCTTAGAGGTAAGTCACAGACCACAACTCAAATCTAAAGCAGCAGAGATAACTGGTGAAGAAGCTTAGAGATTTAATAAACACTCCTATGAATATTTTGAGGTTCCTGAATTCCTCAGTCCATTGCATAGAGTGCATTGTGTCCTCCAAAGGAGAAAGAGATATAAGGAATCCTTGGCACTCTCTGAGCTTGGTTGTTGTTGTTGTTTTTTCTTGCAGATGTTTCATTACCCAAACATCATCACTGCTATTTTGAATACATTTTAGCACTAATGGTGTTACCTAGTTTGGGTAAGGAATGTCGATGGACATTACCTTACAGATGACCCCCACCCTATCAAAGACCTTGGAGTTTTCATATCCAATGATCTAAGTGCCAAAGCCCACTGCAACTACATAGCAAAAAAGGTTCTAAGAGTTGTAAACCTAATTTTGCATAGCTTCTTTTCCAAAAACACTACACTACTAACCAGAGCATATAAAACATTTGCTAGACCGATTCTTGAATACAGCTCGCCTGTCTGGAACCCATACCACATTTCAGACATCAATACAATTGAACGTGTCCAGAAATATTTTACAAGAAGAGTTCTCCACTCCTCTGAATACAACAAAATACCTTATGCCACCAGACTTGAAATCTTGGATTTAGAAAACTTAGAACTCCGCCGCCTTTGACAGGACCTATGTTTAACTCATAGAATCATCTATTTCAATGTCCTTCCTGTTGAAGACTACTTCAGCTTCAATCACAACAATACAAGAGCAAACAATAGATTTAAACTTAATGTTAACCGCTTCAATCTTGATTGCAGAAAATATGACTTCAATAACAGAGTTGTTAATGCTTGGAACACACTACCTGACTCTGTGGTCTCTTCCCCAAATCCCCAAAGCTTTAACCAAAAACTGTCTGCTGTTGACCTCACCCCATTCCTAAGAGGTCTGTAAAAGGCATGCATAAGAGCAAAAACGTGCCTTTCCCTTCCTGTCCTACTGTTTCCTTTCATTATATCCAATTAATATAGTTGTTACATACTTATATATATGCTTATATGTTATATAGTTACTTTCATGCTTATGCTTATATATACTGTTGTGACAAAATAAATAAATAAATAAAATAAAAAACAACAACCACCAAGCTCGGGGAACACCATTTCAATCCTGAAGTACAAATATTCTCCTTTAAAGAGATATAATCTCAGAAACGAAGATCCAATTCATCTTGCAATTTCTATAGCATTATTCATGGACCGCACCACCTCTTCAATTTTGGTAGTAGATGATCTCTGGAGGCAGGAAAGCCAGTGGAACTGCAAACTCCAAGCTTGACTCCTTGAATAGAACTTGTGGCAATCTATACACCTCCAAACTTGTGACATACAATAGAGGGCCCGATCACTTTTGTTATCAATGTTTGCATATCCGTCAATTGGATTTACCACACAGTGATTAAACTTCAATCTGAATGCTTGAAAATCCATGTCTAAGAATTGCACTTCTAGAAGAACACAGATCTTTTCCCACAGATAACTTTTCTGTCCTTTTCCATGCTATGCAAAAAGACTACATCAATTCCAGCTCTCAATATTTATTAAAAATTCGAACAAGAAGAATCAGACATCTTTTTGAACTGTGGCTATGTTATGGCATCCAATATGACTTTTGTCCCCATGAAAAAATATAATTTGAAACAGGGGGACTTTAGAAGGAACTTAAAATTCACCAACTGAATATGGATGTTTTGAAATGGCCTCCAATTTTTAAAATTGCTTCTCTTCTGTTTGGTATACTTTTCATATTTATATCACATTAAAATTTATACATCTACATCTGATATAAATATATTCACCTTAAGTCCTATTTAATATCAACAAATGACATTTCTGACAGAGGCATAAATGTTTAGAACCAATTGTTACGTATATACGTATATCTTACATATTTCTTAGTAAATATGTTTTGGATTAAAAGGTGTCCAATTGAACCTAAGGAGTAATAAAACTTGGAAACTTCTTGAAAAAAATATATTTTGCTAAGTTTTTATGCTTTGAATGTTGAAGGATGAATAATATTGCAACTTATAATAAAGAAATAAACAAGCAATATATAGCCTTCCCTAAACTCTGCATATCTGTGAAACAGAATTAGAATTCCCAATTTGTATGGTCAGTCCTGTTCTGAAGAAAGTAAGTATATAATGTTCTAAATCAAAAACAACATACCTCACTTTTTTTCTGGATCATCACCATGCAGAATTCTGAAAACGAAAAAAGATCAAATGCCTATTTATTTAATGACAATGTTCCTATGCCATTTTTTCTACTTAAAAATACCAGAGTGGATTATATGAAAAATATAACAATGGTTTTTTTAGTAAATGTATTTATTCGTTACATTTGTATGCTGCCCATTTGCTATAATCAAGGAGTTACATTCATAACCAACAAATGATTTGTTAATCCCTAGTACAGCTAATTACGAAGAAGATGAAAAGGAGATGAAAAAATTTGGGCAAACCAAAAAATTGCTTGGGGAAAACTCTTTTTGAATGTGACCCCACCAATTATTCATTGGATGTTTTTCCACCTGTCATGTACCATCATGGAAAATCTCCAATATAAATAAATTGTTAGTATATCAAGAAAATAGAAACTAATGTCATGCCCCCATTGGAGCCTGAATCTGTGGGGGAAGATGAGTTGGAACAGGAGCCGACAGAGATCGAGGGGGTGGCTCTGTTGGCTTGGGAGGAAACTGGGGAAGGGCAGGGCCAGTCTGGGCAGGGCTTTTCAGGATTAGAAAGGCTTGTAGACAGGGAGGAGCAGGAGAGACAGAGCTCAGGTGATGAGCAAGGACCATCCTCTCCTGATCCTAGAGCACAAAGAGAAGAGAGAAGGAGAGAACAATGCAGACTGAGCCAACTATGAGGGAGGAGAGTGCCCCTTCACAAGGCACACCGGGGGACTGAGATGTAAGGAGATGCTCGTGGTAGGAACATTTATCAGGAACAAGCATTGAATCTGTAGAACCTTGTGTGCACTTGCACCTGGAGATTACTGTGCTCCGTCTTGTGGGGCTTGCCCGGTTTGCCTGCTTCGCTGAACTTCTTGCTCTGTTTTGCTCATCTTGCTTACTGGACTGTTGAGGCTGTTGAAGGTGTGTGTGAAAGCTTTGCTCCAGGATTTATAGTAAACATGGGGACGTTTGGGGGCAAAGTTGAAGCAATAAAGGGCAGTTAGACCTGTTCTCTGGCTGTGTTGCTTTTGTACCACGCCTCAGGTCATCACACTAATTTAGAATCCTGAACATATTATATTTCTATCGAGACTTTTTATTTCAGGAAAAAGTTATGCATCTTACCATCTCCAGTGATTTAAAAGCAATGAAATACTCTTTTTAAGCATATAAAGTTAAAGGTAAAGGTTCCCCTTGCACATATGTGCTAGTCATTCCTGACTCTAGGGGGCAGTGCTCATCTCCGTTTCAAAGCCGAAGAGCCAGCACTGTCCAAAGACATCTCTGTGGTCATGTGGCTGGCATGACTAAACACCAAAGGTGGACGGAAAAGCTGTTACCTTCCCACCAGAGTGGTCCTTATTTTTCTACTTGCATTTTTTACGTGCTTTCGAACTGTTAGGTTGGCAGAAGCTGGGACAAGCTGGGAGCTCACTTCGTTAGGTGGCTCTAGGGATTTGAACTGCTGAACTGCCGACCTTCTGATTGACAAGCTCAGTTTCTTAGCCAATGAGCCACCTTAAGTCCCTTAAGATGATCTCTATATGGGATTCTGACATATATTTTTGCATGCTTATGTTTATCATTATTGTCCCAAACTCTTATACTCTAACCCTTACTGCATTTTATACGAGATATATATATATCTCAAATATAACGTTAGTAAACAAGGAGAATTTCAGAAAATAACCATGATTTGAGAAGAAAAGGCACTTTTATTCACCTGAGAAAAGACACTATGGGAACATGGTGTCTATATATCTTTCTTTGTTTTGTTTTTTTATTGACCAGGCTGCTATCAAAATGTCATTTTCTCCAGTGCTTGTAGTAAAGTGTGATTAAAAAGAAAATCTCGATGTTCTCTCCCTCTCTCTGTTTCTCCCTTTTAGTCAACAATCACCATTCAGAATAATGCACCTGGAAATGCATCTGCTGAATACTTAAAAATAGGGGGAAGGAAGACTGGCCTCGAACAATGACAAAAATGGATGGAAATTAAGGATACTTCTCCGGTCACTGGCAAGAGTATAGATTGATAATGACAGCTCACAGTTTCCCCTTACAATAGGAAACTGGAAAAGAAATTCTTTTTTTCTCCCCTCTGCTTTAGAGAGAAAAGAAAGAAAACATGGTAAATGAGAAATCCTGCTGAGAAGATCCAAATGTCTGCCACTTCATTTCAATAGTACCATTGTTGAGATCCAAACCAGCACGTGTTGATTGGGAAAGTTTAATCCTCAATCAGGAAATTGTTAAGGACAGCAAATAGCACTTCTTTTGTCAATTCGCTGTTGATTAAGATTGGAGGAGAAAATTAAAGCCAAGAACACACATGGCTGGGCTACAAGGAAGAGGAAAATAAAACAATGGCATTACAACAATTGGCTTCGTTTTGTCACCATTTCCCCTTCTTAATTGCCTCCAGAGAAAACTTAGCCCAGAATTTAAGTAGACCATCTGGGCAGTTTTTCTTTTCGCACATTGATTCTGGTAATAATGGGTATGAGGGATGTCTAATTTTGAGTGTAGTTAAGGATGTAAATCTGCAAGATTCATCTTCTTGGAAAATGAACTTCTCATTTCTAACAGCGCATCACTTTTGGCTCCCATTTTCCAAAGTAATGAGACCAACTTCTGTGAGCAACAATGTCTTTTCAGAAACGTACCGTTTCAGATTCAAGGACATACACAAGTTTCAGGGAAACTTCCTGGAAAGATTTCCAAGGGGTCTTAAAAATAATGTTTAAGTATAAGTGGAACGTATACTGCCCCAAACATGCACAATTTAAAATCATTGTGTAAGGTCACCAATCTTAACCAGAAAACAGAACTCTTGAAACACTAAACACTTCAAAAGGAACTTTTATTTAAAGATAGGGATAGCAAGGAGATCTAGGCAGGATCTGAGGTTTCCCTCTCAAAACACTAAATTAAACTATGCAAACAAAGCCCCTCCCAATGTCCAGTCCATCTTCGAGCCAGTCCCAGGTGGCGAAGATAATTTGAAAACCTCAGGCACAGAAGGTGATAGCTGTTATTCTCTCAGCCGCTTTGGTTTCATTTTCTCCATCGCTGAGGTAGCACAGATGGCTCCAACCACATTCCATTCCTCCTCCCTAGGATGACCTGAGGCACATTCCTTCCCCCTCCCTATTTCCCTCAAGGCCCCACACAACAAAGCAGGTGAAAGCCCATGAAAGATCCCCCCTCAAGCCTCCCCCCTCCCAACAGAATGGCAGCATCCCAATAGCTTTCTATGGGACCTGACTTGTTGTTGTTGTTGTTGTTATAAAGATTGTGATTTTTTTTTCAATCTTCCAGGCCAGGAATCTATGTACTTTATCCAAAGCAAAAAAATATTGGGAACTAATTTCACTGTCATTGTTATTATTATTATTTTGAGTTTTCAGAATTTTAGATTTTTATTCTTTATTCCTGAATGTTAGGCATATTAATAATGTTTACTGGTAAATAATGAACTTTGAATATATCTTTATCTTAAGAATGACCTTGAACTGAAGACCTCTTGGTGGGAACAGCTGGCTAATTTTTGACCTGTTGTTGTTGTTGTTGTTGTTGTTGTTGTTGTTGTTGTTGTTACATCTTATCTGATAAAAGAATGCTGAAGACCTAAAAGCTTGCAAACATTCATTCCATTGCATATTATGGAAGTTGGATATAGATTTTCTTCTACCAGTAATGATGGATACAAAATCATTTATTAACAAATGAAGGATAATGTGTCCCAGGATAATGTTGCAGGATCCAATCGGGGTCAGACACAGGTAACAGAGGTTTAGTATTCCGAGCTTTTGGGCTTGTGCTGGAGCCCATCCTCAGAGAATTTCTCTCTACCAGAATGTGTAGAGAATGTGTACCTTCTGGTAGAGAGAAGTACCCTGAGGATGGGCTCCAACACAAGTTCAAAAGCTCAGAATACTAAAGTTCTGGTCCCAGTGACCGACACAGATTGGATCATGCATCAGTTATTGAGTTTGATCTTGCTTCTCTATCGAATTGGCCATCCCTGAGCATACGTTTGTAGTCTTTGGAAGGAATTGATATTGGAGACTGTTTATTCCAAATGCTGTATTTAATTCACTGAGGACAGAGTTTGTAGTTCTAAGGTTCCGTCTAAGAGGGTATAGTTTAATCATAGGGTATACCTTAAAACAATTCTTTTTTTGTGTGGGTACCGAATTACCTGCACGTAATTCAGCTGATTAAATCCCATTGAACCACTCTCTCTCTCCCTCACTCCTTCTCTCCCTCCCTCCCTCCCTCTCATCACACACACACACACACACACACACACACACACACACACACACACACACACACATTATATAGTAGGGGATAAATGGGCCTCTGGTGGCTCAGCAGACTAAGTCTGTTATTAACACAGCTGCTTGCAATTACTGCAAGTTCAAGTCCCACCAGGCCCAAGGTTGACTCAGCCTTCCATCCTTTATAAGGTAGGTAAAATGAGGACCCAGATTGTTGGGGGCAATAAAAGTTGACTTTGTATATAATATACAAATGGATGAAGACTATTGCTTAACACTGTGTAAGCCGCCCTGAGTCTTCGGAGAAGGGCGGGATATAAATTCAAATAAAATAAAATAAAATAAAATAAATAAAATAGATATATAACCCCTATTATATAATTAAATAAAAGTGATTGGAATTCAAGCAGTCTGTAGTGCAAGATTTTTAATTCAGTGTAATGGTTGTGGAGAGTTTCTTATAATTAAAAACATTATCAATCTTATGATTAGTTAGCTCTTGTTTAAATATGTAAGAAAATTAAAACCTCATTGGCTCAGATTCCACCAACTCCATTTATTTAGACAGTGCAGATTTCCAGTGGTGTTAAATATAGATTTTAATTAATCCACACTTTCTTCCCTTTCATTTTTTTCAGATATCTTTGTGACTTTCAATTGGTACTATCTCATTATTGGGGGTTCCAATTTTAGATCTAGCCAAAAAAAAGTCCATTGAATTTGTGAACCATGGTGGCGCAGTAGTTAAAATGCAGTATTGCAGGCAAACTCTGCCCGTAGTCTGGAGTTTGATCCTGATGGGCTCCAGGTTCTCAGCCTTGCATCCTTTTGAGGTCAGTAAAATGAGGATCCAGATTGTTGGGGGCAATATGCTGATATTGTAAAGCACCCAGAGAGTAATATACTCTCCAAGTATATGGGTCACTATAAATTTACAGGCTATTGCTATTTATTCCCCATCCAAAAATTGTGATCCTTTTAAGAAGAACTGGATCAACTTAGTTGACTCAAGGGAACACACTAAAAGCATGGATGCTATTTTAAAGCTACATTAAGTAAATTTAAGAAAATCCAGATTCATCATTTAGCATTTTGTAATTTATCTCAGTATGTCTAAATGCTTGGTATTATATAAAACAGCACTGCCTGTGCAAAAGAAGAAGGTGTCTAGAGGTATAAAACCAAGTTTAACGAAAGTACCCAAATTTTAAGAGAAAAAATTAAGAGGACATGGGGAACAAACCAAAGGCAGCACAGGACTATGACTCCAGTATGTTGTAGGAGAATGGCTGGGAGGGAAGAATTAAGTAAAATATTCTAAATAGGCAAGATTCTGGTTGAGGTATTCTGGGAGTTGAAGTCCACAAGTCTTAAAGTTGCCAAGGTTGGAGACCCTTGTTTTAGAAGATCTTTCAGGACTTATTGCAGAGCCATCAAATACTTTGTGATTTGTTGTTATGTTACTTTCTGTTTTTCTATTATTTCATTTATTCATAATGTTTATATAGCCCCCTCCCCCTCTCCCCAAGATGATTTAGGTGACTTACAAATAATAACAATAGCTCCACCTTAGGCGTGAAAGCCAGCTGGGTGATCTTAAGTCAATCACTCTCTCAGCCCAACCCACCTGACAGGGTTGTTGTTGTGGTGGCGGTTGGGAAAATAGGAGAAGGAGGTTGTATTTAAGTATGTTCACCACCTTGATGTATTTATAAGAACAAAGGCAGGAAATAAATAAATAAATAATAATACCTCCTCCTTCCCCCTGAAAGTTTATAGGCCTAAACATTCCAGAATTTTCTATAGGGGAGGGAAAAAAAGAAAAGAAATATCGAGTTATTTCCTTCCCTATGTTCAAAAATTTAGGCCACAATGCAAAAAATTCTACATGAAGCTTCTATAAATTCTATAGACAGACAGTGTATTCTGAGGCCAGTCTGGTCTCAGAGCAAAATCTGGTGGCCTAGTTTTCTATCAGAAGTTTCCAAATAACTACAAATGTAGGGGGGGAAATGGTAAATACTCATTTTTATTTGGGTTTTATGCATTTAAATGTACTCAGGGTTAAACGACCCAACTCCAAACCTTTAAGTCACAAGAGTATAACTAGAGGGGTGGGTGGAAAAAATAGTATGGTGACATTGCATCAATGAAAATTTAAAATTCCACATAGGATGCAATCTAAAGGAATCTATTTTTATCTCTCTTTTTTTTCCCTTAATCTGTTTTCTAGGTTTCACAGATTGCACTGAAGTTTCATTAAGAAGAAATTTGCTGTGAATGTCAAGATTTCTCTGCACCTGAAATATCTGGGAATTTAGTGGGAAGCAAAACTAATTGCAAGAAGTCATCTGAAATTGCACTTCCACAGCTGGGACACACCAGTATTGTATAGTGATAGTGTTGTAGGCATGATCTCTCCCTCTCCCTCTTCCTCTCCCTCCCTCCCTCCCCCTCCCCCCCTTTCACACACACACACACACACACACACACACACACACACACACACACACACACAGACAGACAGAAAGAGAGAGAGTAGAATGGGAAAGTATAACACAGGAGTGTGAAACTGGCAGCCAGCAGGCCAGCTGCTTCTTGCCACACCCACCCCAGCTCAGTGAAGGGGAAAAACATGGCAAAATGTCACATGATGGCAATGTGAGGCAGGGACTTTGATACCCATAGTATAACAACATATATATGGAATAGCTTTACACGTAGCTTGATGTGAACTAAACTTGGACTACCATATCTGGGTACAAAACACTGAACAACACTGCATCATTGAATGACAAATAGCCTTACTCTAGAAACCAGGAGACTGTGACTTCTAGTTCCACTCTAGAAAGAGTGCAGAGAAGAGCAACCAGGATGATTAGGAACTGGAGGCTAAAACATATAAAGAACGGTTGCAGGAACTGCAGGCTAGTCTAGTGAAGTGAAGGACCAGGGGAGACATGATAGCAGTGTTCCAATATTTAAGGGACTGCCGCAGAGAGGAAGGGGTCAAGCTATTTTCCAAAGCACCTGACAGCCAGACAAGGAATAATGGATGGAAACTGAATAAGGAGAGATTCAACCTGGAAATAAGGAGTAATTTTGTGACAGTGATATCAATCAACCAATGGAACAGAAGTTGCCTTCTGTTCTGTCTCCATCCTCACTTTGGAATAACAAGCTGGCCTACAGTCAGTGCTCCTATCAGTCCTGGCCGAGAAAACGCAGCTGCCTGCCAAAAAGTTCAAACAGATTAAGACTTCAGCTCACTTCGGCACGGTTCAGCTAATTTGCTTCCCGTGGAACTGAGAGCAGTCCCAAAACTCTTTATATATCCTGTGGGGTGGGACTCCTGCCCCACCCTTCCCTTTGATGACGCCGCCTCTCTAATCTTCTGAAGCGCGGGTCGATCCAGGCTTGATTGGTATGATTATCAGCTGCATCTATAGGCGTAGCCTGAGGAAGGCAGGAATCAGGGGATGTCGGCCTCATTATGTCCTCTGACTGGCCTGGTTCTGGCTCCTGGAGCTGGGCCAAAGGAATCGGTGCTCCTGAGGTAAGCCTTACCGGCCCTTCCCCCTCACTCTCAGAGTCACTTTCGGGCATGGGGCCAGGTTCGGAGGCTGGAGCCACAACACCTTCAGAAGTTGTGGGGGCTTCACCACTGGAAGCTTTCTAGAAAAGACCCGACTACCATCTGTCAGAAATGTTATAGAGCCGTGATGGCAAACCTATGGCATGCATTCCACATGTCGCACACGTAGTCATATCAGTGGGCATGCGAGCTCAGCTCCTGTGCACATGCGCGCACTGGCCAACTGATTTTCGGGCCTTCTGGGCCCACCAGAAGTAGAGAAACAGGCTGTTTCCTACCTCCAAGGGCCTAGGTGGTGATCGGGAAGGCCTGTTTTTCTCTCTTACTTGGCTCTGGAGCCTCTCTAGGAGTCTTGGGGGTGGAAAACTGCCTTTCCCACCCCTCACCATGCCCTCCGGAGGCCAGAAATGGCTCATTTACCAGCTTCCGGTTGGACAAGAAGTGATGGTTTTTGCTGTCCCCAGCCCCCAGAGCCTCTCTAGGAGTCTCTGGAGGCTGGGGACAGCAAAAAAGTCACTTCCTGTTCAACCGGAAGTTGGTAAACAGGCCGTTTCTGGCCTCTGGAGGGCCTCCAGGGAAATGGGGAAGGCCATTTTCTACCCTCCCAGACTCATAATAGGCTCTGGGGACAGGTAAGAGAGAAAAAAGGGCCTACCGGGCCATTGCATGTTGGGGGGGAAGAGTTGCGTGTGCATGCGTGGGGATGGGGCGCATAGAATTATGAGTGTGGGCATGCACGCGCGACCCTCCCCTCCTCCCTCCTCCTGGCACACAATGGCAAAAAGGTTAGCCATCACTGTTATAGAGTCTCCTGCTTCGGTGGGGGCTTGGATTAGATGACTTACAAGGTCCCTTCCAATTCCAAGGCAGCTGGGTAGTGACCTAGGGCTGGTCAATTACTCTCTCAGCTGTAGAAAGCAGGCAATGGCAACCATTTATGAAATCTTGCCAAGTAAACTGCAGGTACTAGAGGTAGTCCTCAACTTACAACCATTCTCTTAGCAACCATTCAAAGCTCCAATAGCATTAAAAAGACTTACAACCATCCTTTGCATTTATGACCGTTGCAGCATCCCTGCGGTTATATGATCAAAATTTGGGCACTTGGCCACCTGCATGTATTTATGACAGCTGTGTCATCCTGGAGTCATGTGATTGCCATTTGCAACCTTCCCAGCCAAGGAGCCAAATATGAATGTTCATAGACTGGAATAGACATGGTAACAGGTAAGCCAATGGGGAATGTTTGGAAACTGAAACATAGTATCTGTTTGTATGGGGCCATAAGAGACAGTTTGGATTCTGGGCATGGCTTAGACTTGCTAAACTGTATATAAGAGTTGGTTTGGCCTCTGTAACTTTGCAGCCTCTATGCGATATATTAGACTTTGTATCTCTACTCTGTAATGACTTGCTTCTATAAATATTGCTTCTGTTTTCCTGATATTGTATGCTGAATTCTGCTGTATCGTATTGCATATATAGAAGTTTGCTATATCCTGCTGAATTGTCTGATTGTATGTGCTGCAACAAACTCTGACAAAGTCAGTGGGGGAAGGTAAATTCACTTAATGACTGTATGATTCATTTCACAACAATTTGCTTAACCACCATGCCAAAACAGGATGCCACTCATTTAACAATTGCCTTGCTTCACAATATAAATTCTGGTCTCCAATGTGGTCATACATTGAGGACTATCTGTAGTCCATGAAGCTGCCAGGAGTCAATGCTGCCTCAAAGGCACACATGAATACAGATAATAAGCAATGACTGGCCCCAAAGACAAGCAACTGAAAGAATAAGAATAATAAAAGAGAAAGCAAAGAAAGCAAACTTAGTACAAATAGGAATAGGTTGCCTTGGATGCAATCCCAAAAAATTTGGAGCGTTGACAAAATCATCATCAGTGAAGCTTTAGTTAGAACAATTAATCAGTGGAACAACTTGCTTCCAGAAGTTGTAAATGCTCCAACACTGGAGGATTTTAAGAAGAGATTGGATAACCATTTGTGTGAAATGGTATAGGGTTTCCTGCCTAAGCAGGGGGTTGGACTAGAAGACCTTCAAGGTCCCTTCCAACTCTGTTATTCTATTCTATTTACTTGGAATAGCTTACATCCGTGATGGCGAACCTATGGCACGCATGCCACAGGTGGCATGCAGAGCCATATCAGTAGGCACATGAGCTCAGCTCTGGCGCGCATGTACACGCTGGCCAGCTGATTTTAGGGCCTCTGTAGGAGTCTCTGGAGGCTGGGGACAGCAAAAAAGTTACTTCCTGTCCAACTGGAAGTTGGTAAATGAGCTGTTTCTGGCCTCCAGAGGGCCTCCAGGGGGATGGGGAAGGCCGTTTTCCACTCCTCCCCAGACTCATAGAGAGGCTCTGGAGCCAGGTGAGAGAGAAAAACAGGCCTACTGGGCCATTGTGTGTCAAGAGCGGGGGGGAGGGGAGAGTCACGCATGCATGTGTGGGGGTGGGGTGCATAGAATTATGGGTGTAGGCGCATGCACGGGTGACCCCCCCTCCTGGCACGCGATAAAAAGGTTAGCCATCATTGGCTTACATCCTACAACAGGGCTGTCACGTGCATGCCATCCCCACCCCGGCTCCGCTAAGGCAAAAAAATCACAATATGTCACATGACACAATCGAGTTTGACACCCGTGTCCTACAACAATATCTTTAAATCATCACACATCCACATCTACCTATCCCAGGTCCTTCAGAAAGATTTGATTAGAGAACAAAAATGCCAAATCCACCTGAACTGTCCAATGATTGTGCAAGGAAACAGTAAAGTGCAATGAATGAATGAATGAAGTGCATTGTGCAATGAAACAGTAAAGTGGAGCAAATCTTACCCAGAATAAGTTAAAGAAAAGCAAATTTAAAGTAGGAAAACAAAGTAAAATTAAAAATTAAAAAATCAAAATATTTGTAAATCTTACGGTCCTATTTTATGAAAACAAGAAGGAACCCTTCATTGGAGGGAGAAATATATCAGATGCTCAGAGGAATGTATCTACATGTTTTCCATCCAGTAGCAATGACTGCAAACTCAGAGACATTGATGAAGCCAATAAAATGCCTGATTCCTGATGAGAGAGTTAAAAAAACAATATTAAAAAAATGATTGACACCCTTTCTAACAATTCATCACTGAATGATAGTTAAAGCTTCCCATTTATTTTGGGTCCCTACTATGCTTTCTGTATTCCTCTTGCCTTCTCTATGTTTCTCTCTTCCTATTTCGCCTTCCCTCAGTACAAGTAGTCCTCGACTTACAACAGTTCATTTAGTGACCGTTCAAAGTTACAACAACACTGAAAAAAGTGATATGACAATTTTTCACAGTTACAAACTTTGTAGCATCCCCATGATACTGTGATCAAAATTCAGATGCTTGGCAAGGGGTTCATACTTATGAACACTGCTATGTCCCAAAGTCATGTTTTGTGACCTTCTGACCTTCTGATCCTTTTGCGACCTTCTGACAAGCAGAGTCAATGGGGACGCCAGATTCACTTAACAAGTGGATTAATAACTTATCATGATTCACCTAATGGCTCTGGAAAGAAAGGTCGTAAAATGGGACACTTAACAAATGTCTCACTTAACAACATAAATTTCAAGCTCAAGTGTGATCGTAAGTTGAGGAACACCTATATATACTTTTTCCTCTTGCCAAGCAAAAAAGGAGAAAACATTTTGATCTTGAACTAAAGGTGGGAACATGGAATTGGCTGGGTAACTTTGGGTCAGTCTGTTGTGGTCCACCAGCAGCCTATGGAGATGGCAGAAGACTCAGACAGTGAGGAGGCTGGGGAGGAACATGGGCCAGTCCTGGAGTTTCAGGAAGGCTTGGACAAGGGCTCTGCATCAGAGGCAGAAAAAGGGCCATCTGGGAGGTATGTGCTGCCTCTGGAGCAGGACCTCAGCAAGGCAGAGGAACAGGGGAGCCTGTTCCCAGTGCAAGCATGTGCAGAGCTGCCAGAAGGCAAGAACAGTTAAAACAAAAGGGGCGACTTGGGAGTAAGGCTTGAAGATGATTGGCTGATTGGCCCCTCCCATAAAACTTAAAAGAGGAGCAAAGGCATGTGGGCTTTTGCAGGAAGCAACATTTGTTAATTCTGTTTGGTTTTAATTCTGAAGCTCTGTTTGATTCTGGACTCCATGTGGCTTTGCCAATTAGGTCTTTGACAGCATGTCAAGGATGATAAAAGTGGGTGGTTATCAGCCTTATCCCGAAGGACTATTTAGAACTACTTGGGACTCATCTGTGAATGAACAGAATTCACAGCTATTGCAATTAAAGAGGTTTTTAGGACTACTCGTGTGTTTTACTGACTCAGGAAGCCTAGGTCAGAACACAGTCATTCTTCCCTCTGGGAAGTCAAAAAAACATCTATCTATTAACCTGCACTCGATGAGTATGATAGATTATGATATATCCTATACCAATGAAGGTTCATCCTGCAGTATATTGATTTAGGGTGAAGAGAGAGAAAGGGAGCGAGATAGAGATAGATAGAAGATGAAAAACATGCAACAAACTTCTGTATAACAAAGCCAGGATGATCTCAGCACTGAATGAATACTGATGTGAATCTATATATAAATGTATTTTTTCTCCTCCCAGGGCAACAAACTATATTACATAGTTCCACTACTAATATATAAGCTTATCTGAAATCATTTCTTTTTTAATCCTTATGCCTTTAGGATTGAATAGAACCATTCCCACAGAGGGACAAGAGGGAAAAATCCCAGGAAGAAGAGTTCTCTATGGCAAAAGTTATTAAGATGAAAACAGTGGCAATATAACAGTTCCAGCTAATGAACTACATTCAGTTCAGAATTAATATAGATTAGATGAACACTTTCTGAGTCCCATTCCTCCCCGCCCCCGGCACAGAATTGAGCAAGCGACTGATTTTTGCTTTCTTTCTCTTCTTTCTGGGAGAATTTGTAACTGTGGATGACCTGAATCACCTGAAAACCAACTCTTACATAAAATAGACTTCATATATATACATTGTATTTACTTATTTTTATTAATCAAATGTATACAGCCACCCACTTCACCAAAGGTGGTCCAAAGCGACCTACAATAGATAAAACAGCCACTAGAAAAGCAGATAAAATTTTAAACAACATAGCAATAATAAAAAACAAGCAACATATATCTGCTAATAGGATATCTTCACATATCTAAACATTCTCTCTCTCACACAAATACAAATTTGTATTTATATTGTATTTACAAATTTATTTAATAATAAATAAATAAATGTCTTTCTTTCTTTCTTTCTTTCTTTCTTTCTTTCTTTCTTTCTTTCAATATATGTTTTATTTGTATAACATTCAATTTCCATCAAACCATGTGATCTGGGTATGGTTGTTTTCAATAATACTCCACATAATTGTTGTAATATTCATCACCATAATAGTAATATAATAATATAATAATAATACTTAACATCCTCTTCTTTGACAACTCTCCACATTAGCATTTCCTCTTTTTATATCTCCTCCTTTCTAACTTCTGTTTCTATTGTCTAGCCATTGACAGAACATATCCCATATCAAAAAATATTCAGTTTCTTCTTTATCCTTAATAGGGAGCGTTAATCTATCCTGCCTTTCTTTATGTTCATCTGAGATAGCCTGATATCTATTAGATATCTCAGACAGCAATAAAAGGAGGGACACCAGCTGCTATTGCCATACTTCGATTTCCCCTTCTGCAGCTGATTTTCCACTAAACTTACTGTATTTTTACACACACGGGTAAAGGAAATATCATAAATTAGGCTGACTTAGTCTGAGACCCACCAGATGTGTTGAATCATGTCAGGACTTTAATTACCTCACACAAAGGAAATGCTCCCCAAATTCAGATAGCATAATTTTTCTTCTTCACCAAACCACTTTTCAACTTGATGACTTCGTTTTCCAAACAAAGAGTTTGTTACCACTCTTTGCAAAGTCGTCTCTGTTTTGCAACATCATGTGATTCTGGATTGACCAAATATTTTCTAAACAAACATGATCAAGGGCCAGGGAGATGTTTTATTTTATAAAAACAAGATATAAAAATGATATGCAATTGCTTTCTATATTATATTCTGTTGTTATCTCTACACTATTACATGATAATTACTATACTATTACTTATTACTCTACTAGCTATACATCCATGCGTCGCTACGAAACTATGAGCTTGGGCTTGATAAATTGACACTTGCAGCCTGAAACTTAATGTAGAATGTGTAACTCTCTAGCATCAGAGTGTGTTAATATAATGCAACTGACAGTTGGAACAGAAGGGGAGGGGGAGTAGAATGTCCCAGCTCTCAGCATCCATCGGTATTCACCTGGCTAGTATCCTGTCAGTGTGTGAGAGAGTTGAGGGGCATTTGGAAACTCAAACAGTATTTGCTGTGTGAGCAAGAAGGAGACAGAAGGAGGCTGGGCATGGCTTAGCTCAACTGTTCTGTAGTAAAGCTGCTTGCTGCTGTGAAAGTAAAAATGAAAGTGAAACTCCTCTGGTTGTGTTTTGCATTTGGAACAGATTTCTTTTGAGGTGGGGGAGAGGGAGTAGAACTGTTTAGCATCAGAGCATATTAATAATAATATAGGAAATACTAATGCTCTGATGGTCATTTCAAAAAATCATTTCTTAGTGAGCACCCAGAAGCCAAGAGGAACATACGTGGCAAATTTCAAGTTCGTAGGCTTTATGGTTCTGGAGATTTCATGATTAATGTGTGAGTGGCTTTCATTTATATATATATATATAGATTACAATTGCAATCACACATTGCTCCCAGAAGCACGAAGCTGAAGCCTGAAGATGACGAATGAGACTTCGTCGAAACATCGCCAAGACACTTCCAATTTTACGCAGGAGAAAACCCGAATAACCAAAGACCTACATAGATTACAATTACCTATACAAATTATGCTATATACTATTATCAGTATGCATCAATATTTCTTAAACCTGTGCTGTCTTCAGTTCCCTTTCTAAGGTTTCTTCCACTCCTTCAGAAAAAAACCCCTCCAATTTCTTTCATGACATACTGTGTTTGCTGGGGGCTATAGAGCTCCACAACATGTGTCTCCTCCCACATCTGTGTCAATGCTGCAATCAAAGGGGAGGGAAAGAAGGCAGAACAAGTGTCTGCAATTTTGTTCAAACAGCCTGTTCTTCCATCTTTTTATTAGATACAGGTTAAGAGTTGGAAATGACCTTGTAGGTCATCTAGTCCAAATCCTCGCCCATGCAGACCCTACACCATTTTTGACAGATGGCAGTCTAGTCTCTTCTTGAAAGCTTCCAGTGATGAACCTCCCACAACTTTTGAAGGCAAGCTGTTCCATTGGGTGATTGCTCTCATTGTCAGAAAATTTCTCCTTATTTCCAGGTTGAATCTCTCCTTGATCAGTTCCCAGCCATTATTCTTTGTCTGGCCTTCAGGTGCTTTGGAAAATAGGTTGACCCCCCCCTCCTCACTGTTGAAGGCCCCCAAATATTGGAACACTGCTATCATGTCTCCCCTGGTCCTTCTCTTCACTACACTAGCCATGCCCAGTTCCTGCAAACGTTCATTGTATCTTTTAGCCTCCAGTCTCCTAATCATCTTGGTTGCTCGTCTCTGCACTCTTTCTAGAGTCTCAACATCTTTTTTATAGTGTGGTGACCAAAACTGGATGCAGTACTTTAGGTGTGGTCTTACTAAGGCTTTATAGAGTGCTATTGGTACCTCATTTGATCTTGATTCTATCCCTCTGTTAATGCAATTTAGGATTACATTGGCTTTTTTGACTGCCGCTGCACACTGCTGGCTCATATTTAATTGGTTGTCCGCTAAGACTCCAAGATCCCTCTCACAGTTAGCCTGGTTTCACCCAGTCTATATGTGTACTTCTGGTTTTTCTTGCCTATGTGTAAGAGTTTACTTACACTTTATTACAAAGATCTCTACTGGTCCCCATGTTTCTTGGTCTGAAAAATCCCAATGAAAAAAGTTTGAGGGTTCTTTTGAGCTTTAGCTGAAACATAGGATGATTGGGAAGTTACAGATCACTGAAAAGAATAGAATGGAATGGAATGGAATAAAGAATAGAATAGAATAGAATAGAATAGAATAGAATAGAATAGAATAGAATAGAATAGAATAGAATAGAATAGAATAGAATAGAATTCTTCATTGGCAAAGTGTGATTGGACACACAAGGAATTTGTCTTTGCTCTCAATGTACATAAAAGACAAGATACACTTGTCAAGAATCCTAAGGTACAACACTTAATGATAGTCATAGGGTACAAATAAGCAATCAAATCATACTAGGAAACAATCAATATCAGTATAAATCATAAGGATACAGGCAACAAAGTTACAGTCATACAGTCATAAGTGGGAGGAGATGGGTGATAGGAACGATGAGAAGACTAATAGTAATAGTAATGCAGCCTTAGTGAATAGTTTGACAGTGTTGAGGGAATTATTTGTTTAGCAGAGTGATGGCGTTCGGGAAAAAACTTTTCTTGTGTCTAGTTGTTCTGGAGTGCAGTGCTCTATAGTATTGTTTTGAGGGTAGGAGTTGAAACAATTTATGTCCAGGATGCGAGGGGTCTGTAAATATTTTCACAGCCCTCTTTTTGACTCCTGCAGTATACAGGTCCTCAACGGAAGGCAGGTTGGTCGTAATTGTTTTTTTTCCCCTGCAGTTCTAATTATCCTCTGAAGTCTGTGTCTGTTTTGTTGGATTGTAGAACCGAACTGGACAGTTATAGAGGTACAGATGACAGATAATAATTCTCTCATGTGTCTATAATTCTTCTGTAGAACTGTATCAGCAGCTCCTTGGGCAATTTGAGCTTCCTGAGTTGGCGCAGAAAGAACATTCTTTGTTGTGCTTCTTTGTTGAGAAGACAATTGCATGAAAGAGGGTGATCACACAAATATTTTCCACTGCCATGGAAGAAAAAAAATCCATACCTGGGCAAATACTAGTGCAACTTACATGTTATTCTCCTTTACAAAGGAATTGCTTTTTTTTTTCAAAGTGAGGGAAAAAAATGGAGAAAGACCGTATCGGCAAGAAGCTTAAAATAAGCCATTATTAATCTCACATTAAATATTGCAACATGCAGAATCAGCATTTCATTAAGGAAGGAGAATAGCCAATGGATGCTCTTTCAAAAACAGGAGCAAAATGTGGTGGTATCCGATAAGAAGTAGAACAGCCTGGTGCATGACATCATTAGCCCAAGCGACATCCTATTTCCTTTTGCCCAAAAACCTCCTGACGGAAATATGTTTTTCTATCCAATTATGACTCCAAGAAGGATACATGATGCATAGCAAGTACAGTAAAAGTCTCAGTGGGAGGATCATGCGTTTTAATATCACCAGCCTGAAAATAAAAATGAACTCTGACTTCTTGTGCCCAAAGAAAGGAGAGTGAAGGATAGAGCAGTAACCTCTATACAGTGAGGAATACATTTTTTAAAAAAACCATCATTGGCAAAAGCAGAAAGAATGTTCTATTTTTATAAGCTGAGGAACAGTCAGGAAAATCTGCCTTCTGATCACATCCAACTTCTTTAGCCTCCTGCAGATCACTGCATCCAATGTGAAAACCCTACTTGGACTGCCCCTCATAAAGCAACTCATAAAGTCCATCAGAGTTGGGCAAGTTATAAATTCAAACAAACAAACTGTCCTGTTTAGTGCATAAAGAGTTGTGTGCATTTGCCTTCTAATGTCAAGAACAAGATCTATAGGTTTTTATCGTATCAAGAATTTAAATAATCATGGCTCTAAAAGTGCAGCTCTTGCATGATGCAAGAATAAAAATGTTATTGGATGATTTTTCTTTGTGCGGTTTCAGATATGGATGTTGCTTATACGGTAAGTGCAATTCTGAGCACATTTAGTAGAAATGTATTGCACTGAAATCAAAGATTTAAAAAAAAACACTTGTGGCCCATGCTCTCTGGTGCCATGTTGATGGAATTGGCTTTGATTATCCCTACTACCTACAATGGGGAAGGGAAGGGTAGGGTAGGGTAGGGAACAGTGGTGAAATCCAATTTTTTTTACTATCTATTCTGTGGGTGTGGCTTGGTGGGCGTGGTATGGCTTGGTGGGCATGGCCTGGTGGGCATGGCCTGATGGGCGTGACAGGGGAAGGATACTGCAAAATCTCCATTCCCACCCCACTCCAGGGGAAGGATACTGCAAAATCCCCATTCCCACCCTACTCTGGGACCAGCCAGAGGTGGCATTTGCCGTTCTCTGAACTACACAAAATTTCTGCTATTGGTTCTCTGAACTCCTCAAAATTTCCACTACTGGTTCTCCAGAACCTGTCAGAACCTGCTGGATTTCACCCTGGTAGAAGGAAGGGAAGGAAGGAAGAGAAGAGAAGGAAGGGAAGGAAGGAAGGAAGGAAGGAAGGGAAGATAGTACAAGACAAGGCAAACATGGGTCCTATTTGCAGTAGAAATAAGTAGAAATAAGTACCCTTCTGTAAGGTCCTGCCTCGCCAGTCTTCTCAAGAAAGCAGAACTCTTGAAATGAAATTCATTTCAAAAGGAAACTTTTATTGGAAGATTGTGACACCAAGAGATATAGGCAGGAAGTAACTTTTCCCACTTGAAACATTAGATTAAACCAGTGCAGACAGAGCCCCTCCCAAAGTCCAATACATCATCCTGAGCCAATCCTGGTGTGTGAAGATGTTATGGGTTACACTCAGCCCGAGAAGATGATAAACGCTGGTCTCCAAGGCAACACTGCTGCTCTTTTCTCCAGAGATGAGATAAGGCCAGTCTTCTCAAGAAAGCAGAACTCTTGAAATGGAAATCATTTCAAAAGGAAACTTTTATTGGAAGATTGTGACAGCAAGGGATGCAGGCAGGAAGTAACTTTTCCTGCTTGAAACGTCATTTTCTGCTACTACGGGTAGCAATCACACAGATTTTGTTCATGACAATATATCCCTAACCTATTTTTTCAAGTCTCCCAATGGGACACATCTAGTCTCTGTAATTGAGTCCATCCACCTTGCTGAAGATCTTCTTCTTCGTCTCTTTCCTTCCACTATTTCCAGCATCAGAGTCTTTTCTAGAGAGCTAGATCTTTGCATAATATATCTGAAGTAATAGTGATTTGAGCTTGGTCATTTGTTCCTCATGTGAGAGCTCTGGGTTAAATTGTTTAATGATCCATTGGCTTGTTTTCTTGGCTATCCATGAAATTCTCAAGGATTTTTTCTAACATTGAAATTCACAACAGTCAATATTCTTCCCGTCTTGCTTTAAAGTCCAACTTTCACTTCCATAGAGTGTCACATGGATTGCACAATTCAAATACTTGTATACAGTAGTGGCCAAAATTGTGGAAACCTTTTGGAAAAAGTGTATTTTTGTGGTTTGGTGGTTAATAACACCAATTTTGGGGGGAGTTTCAAGATAATCATATTCCACTGCTGGAATGGCCTAGGAATAGCCCAGACCTTGACCCAATTGAAAATGTATGGAGCTGACTAAAAAAACTTGTTAGTCAGAAGCGACCCAGCAATAAAACCCAGTTAGTAGAAATGTATTGCACTGAAATCAAAGATTTAAAAAAAAACACTTGTGGCCCATGCTCTCTGGTGCCATGTTGATGGAATTGGCTTTGATTATCCCTACTACCTACAATGGGGAAGGGAAGGGTAGGGTAGGGTAGGGAACAGTGGTGAAATCCAATTTTTTTTACTATCTATTCTGTGGGTGTGGCTTGGTGGGCGTGGTATGGCTTGGTGGGCATGGCCTGGTGGGCATGGCCTGATGGGCGTGACAGGGGAAGGATACTGCAAAATCTCCATTCCCACCCCACTCCAGGGGAAGGATACTGCAAAATCCCCATTCCCACCCTACTCTGGGACCAGCCAGAGGTGGCATTTGCCGTTCTCTGAACTACACAAAATTTCTGCTATTGGTTCTCTGAACTCCTCAAAATTTCCACTACTGGTTCTCCAGAACCTGTCAGAACCTGCTGGATTTCACCCCTGGTAGGGAAGGGAAGGGAAGGGAAGGGAAGAGAAGAGAAGGGAAGGGAAGGGAAGGGAAGGGAAGGGAAGGGAAGGGGAAGATAGTACAAGACAAGGCAAACATGGGTCCTATTTGCAGTAGAAATAAGTAGAAATAAGTACCCTTCTGTAAGGTCCTGCCTCGCCAGTCTTCTCAAGAAAGCAGAACTCTTGAAATGAAATTCATTTCAAAAGGAAACTTTTATTGGAAGATTGTGACACCAAGAGATATAGGCAGGAAGTAACTTTTCCCACTTGAAACATTAGATTAAACCAGTGCAGACAGAGCCCCTCCCAAAGTCCAATACATCATCCTGAGCCAATCCTGGTGTGTGAAGATGTTATGGGTTACACTCAGCCCGAGAAGATGATAAACGCTGGTCTCCAAGGCAACACTGCTGCTCTTTTCTCCAGAGATGAGATAAGGCCAGTCTTCTCAAGAAAGCAGAACTCTTGAAATGGAAATCATTTCAAAAGGAAACTTTTATTGGAAGATTGTGACAGCAAGGGATGCAGGCAGGAAGTAACTTTTCCTGCTTGAAACGTCATTTTCTGCTACTACGGGTAGCAATCACACAGATTTTGTTCATGACAATATATCCCTAACCTATTTTTTCAAGTCTCCCAATGGGACACATCTAGTCTCTGTAATTGAGTCCATCCACCTTGCTGAAGATCTTCTTCTTCGTCTCTTTCCTTCCACTATTTCCAGCATCAGAGTCTTTTCTAGAGAGCTAGATCTTTGCATAATATATCTGAAGTAATAGTGATTTGAGCTTGGTCATTTGTTCCTCATGTGAGAGCTCTGGGTTAAATTGTTTAATGATCCATTGGCTTGTTTTCTTGGCTATCCATGAAATTCTCAAGGATTTTTTCTAACATTGAAATTCACAACAGTCAATATTCTTCCCGTCTTGCTTTAAAGTCCAACTTTCACTTCCATAGAGTGTCACATGGATTGCACAATTCAAATACTTGTATACAGTAGTGGCCAAAATTGTGGAAACCTTTTGGAAAAAGTGTATTTTTGTGGTTTGGTGGTTAATAACACCAATTTTGGGGGGAGTTTCAAGATAATCATATTCCACTGCTGGAATGGCCTAGGAATAGCCCAGACCTTGACCCAATTGAAAATGTATGGAGCTGACTAAAAAAACTTGTTAGTCAGAAGCGACCCAGCAATAAAACCCAGTTAGTAGAAGCATTCATTCAATCTTGGTTTCACATTATAACAGCTGCAGAACTAAAAGATGTGGTTCAGTCCATGGGAAGTGGTTGTAAGGCCATAATTCATGCTAAAGGTTACCCAACTAAGTATTAACTGACGTGATAATTTTTGTATATCTCATTTTTTTTCTATGGTGATAATTTTTGTACATCCTGTTTTTTCTACGTGTTTCACTTTTCTTCTTTATACTGTAACAAATGTAATAGCAAATCCTTCATAAAAGTTATTGCGTTACATTCTTGATGAAATTATCTTTTCATTGATATATAATTTTATGGTACTACTTCAAAAAAAAAAGTGGTGTTATTAGCTAGTTTTAGAAAATACACTTTTCCCAAAAGGTTTCCACAATTTTGGCCAGTACTGTAATGGCATTTGATATTTTTCTAACTATAAAGCAGGCATTATTTTTGGAGACATAATGTGTGAAACAATGAGGGGCAGGATATTCAACAAAGTGAGTAAAAAACAAAAGGTTGTTAAAATTAATATCATACTGAAATTCAGTCTTGCAAAAATTAGGAATAGCCCAGGGGCCATAGAATTTTGTCTACAGATGGAAAGGGACATTTGAAAGTGAAAAGAATTAACTGTATTTTTCCCCTGCAGGTACATAAACATTCTGCCTTTGGGGGTCTCTTATCTACAACAGCTATTATGCTCTTTCACTTTGGAAACAAGAAAGCACAGTGTCACTAAATTGGAAACAATTTTTCATACCATACAATCTTCCCAGTTGCTATGAATCTAATTAAAAACATTGCACAGCCATCTTAGTTTTCCATATTTAACATATTACTGAATGATTACTCTATTGTCTTTAATGAAAACATTCACTAAGTAATACAATTAGCTCAAAGTAAATTAAATGTGAAATTCAGCTTTTGAATGATTGTAGCATCTCCCTCTCTCTCTCTCTCTCTCACACACACACACACACACAAATGCAGTGCCAGTTGCACAGTGGAAAACTGGGTATAGAGGGGCTTTTATAATAACTGAATGGGAAGAGAAAAAGAAGAAAGGACTTTTTCTGGAATTTTTTTCACATAAGTGTCATCAGCAACAGAAACAACGCTATAATCCTGTGTCTGCCATGATACTCCAGATCCAATGCTTTTCTAAGATATCATCATAGGGCAAATAATGGAAAAGTATTTAGAGTAGAGTAGAGTAGAGTAGAGTAGAGTAGAGTAGAGTAGAGTAGAATAGAATAGAATAGAATAGAATAGAATAGAATAGAACAGAACAGAACAGAACAGAACAGAACAGAACAGAACAGAACAGAATAGAATAGAATAGAATAGAATAGAATAGAATTTTGTATTGGCCAAGTGTGATTGGACCCACAAGGAATTTGTCTTGGGGCATATGCTCTCAGTGTACATAAAAGAAAAGATACCTTCACAAAGAATTCTAAGGTAAAACACTTAATGATAGTCATAAGGTACAAATAAGCAATCAGGAAACAATATAAATTATAAGGATACAAGCAACAAAGTTACTATCATACAGTCATAAGTGGGAGGAGATGGGTGATGGGAACGCTGAGAAGATTAATAGTAGTGCAGACTTAGTAAATAGTTTGACAGTGTTGAGGGAAAAGTATTATTATCATTTGTTCACAACAATGTGAAGTCACAGTTACCAATTCTGTAGCTGATGTTGGCCTTCACATGCACTGAGTTCTTTTCAAGAACCTAGGACAGTGATGGCTAACCTTTTATGTCACCTCGTGCCGACCTGCGTGCCGGAAATGGCACGGAAAACCATCCCGCCTGGACCACACAGCCTCACTAGCGCCAAAACACAGAAGGCCAGCATTTTGTTGTGTATGTGAGCACTGGCACCCGAACTCCCGGTTTCCAGCATGGACGCATGCCCGAAGAACAGCTGGCTGTTGCACATGCGTGCAATGGAAACCCAGAAGTTTGAGTGCTGGCAAATGCATGCGCGACAGAACGCTGGTCTTCCGGGTTTTGGAGCTCCTGCATGCATGAAGGCCACCTGATTGGCACATGTGTGTGCACAGGAACACAGAAGAGGAGCCAGCAAGGTTGCACATCCCTTGTGGGATGGTTCTGCGTGCCACTTCTGGCATGCATTCCATAGATTTGCCAACATAGACCTAGGATATAACGTTCCAAAGGTGCTTTTTCAAGAAACAACTAGACTTTTTTTTCCCCTTGAAGACATTTTACTTCTCATCCAAGAAGCTTCTTCAGTTTTGATCGTTCATACCCCGCATTCCCCACTGAGGTGCAGGGAAAGTGCCTCAGAGGGAAACCACAGCTGCGATATAAGGATATCTGCAAGAGGGACCTAAAGGCCCTGGGACTGGACATTAACAACTGGGAAACCTTGACCTCCGATCGTTCAGCTTGGAGGCTAAAGACGCAGCATGGCCTTCTCCAATTCGAAGAGACATTTGTTCGGCAGGCTGAGACAAAGAGGCAGTCCCGGAACCAGCGAAATCTGGGGGCTGGGCAGGGGACAGAATGTATCTGCCCTCAGTGTGGAAGGGATTGCAACTCTCAAATTGGCCTTTTCAGTCACACTAGATGCTGTTTTAGGATCTCTTTCCAGAGCATGATACCATAGTCTTTTAAGACTGAAGGATGCCAATGCCAACACCCCCCACTCCATTCGAAGGGTGTTCAACCCAATGTGCATAGCTAAATGTCTGGAGATTCTCAGTCATGGTCATCCCAAAAGTGCACGTGGATGATTGAGAATATCCATAAAAATCTAAATGTTTTTTTTTAATTGAAAAAGTTTTACAACACAATTAAATTTTTCCCCCTCCCCTCCCCCCTCCCCCACCTTCCCCCATCCCTCCAAAAAACCCCTCCCCCCCGACTTCCCAGAGCAAACACAAGGTATAGTTCAATAAACAAACAGTCATACATTAAATTTTTAAAATCTAACACAATTATAATCCTTCTCTCTCACATAACTTGACTTCTTCCATTAAAATCAAAAACAACATCCTTCATTCAAAGGCAATCTGAAATTTCTTAATCTGATATCTATTTACTAATATAAATGTTGTCAATGCCCAGATTTTCTAATTGTTTTCCATGATTCTTTTAACCACTGGGATCACCTGGACTATGGCTGGTTTATACCATAATCTTTCGATTTCAATTTTCAGATATTGCTACTTTGTGACCACCTCTGATTCTTTTTCTTTTATCCTACTATCCCCTGGCATTATCAAATCAATTGTCCACACTTTCTTCTTTTCAATCACAGTTAAAACTGGGGTTTTGTGAGCCAAAGGTTTTATCAGTTTAGATTCAGAAGTTTCACAATACTTTAACCTGCTCATTTTCAGCTAGTTTCTCAGCTCTGTTCCCGCCGATTTTTCATTACTGACACATAGTAATTTCTAGAAATGTTACAGGGAATCGTTTTGGTGACTGTATTATGGCATTGTTTATAATCTGTTTGGGCAATCTTCTTGCAAGAGCAGAAGATATGATCTGCTATTTCTTCTGCTTCTTTGCACAGTCTGCACTTTCAATTATTTAGTGATTGAAAGATCAAATCTATGTTGATCATTGGGACCAGAGTTACTCTTCCACACTCTCAGACTCGGGCTGGAACCTATTTTCAGGGAACTTCTCTCTACTGAAATATGTGCTTTGGACTATTCTATACTTTATATTTTGCCTTTATTCATTTAATTATTTTTCTGGCTTAATTGTATCAGTTTGAACAACTTGCTTTTGTGCAGCCAAAATCAAGTCTTTAGTTACCTTTTTTTTATTGCTGTAGGTGTAACCCATTGCTAGGTTGTATTTTTATACACTTTCCCTTTTGAATTATTATTTTCAGAACAGGGAGAAATTAAGACCGATGTCTCAGCCAAGGAGGGAAAAATTCATCTTGTTCAAGAATTATGTTGCATACTTTTGTAAATTGTCAAGTTGGTGATATAGAGATCTGATACAGAGATTCAACTACTAGAGACCATGAAAACAGGAATGGAATGCCTAGAATCAAAGGCAGGAAAACTTAATTATAATTTTAAGGGTGCACACAAGAGAAAGCAATTCTTTGAATTGGTTTTGGTTCTGACATTTCTTGAAACAGGATGCTACACTAGATTTGGAAGAGAAGCAACCTGTTCCTTCTGGATTTTGTTTTCATTAGTTTGCATAGAATAACATAAATGAAAAAGTTAAACATTTCTCTAGAAAAAGCCAGTTCTGTAAGAATACTGTAGTATGCTTATTGGGAGTGAACAGCAATATCTGGAGTAGGTTCTAAATACACAAGATACCATCTTACCTGCTGAGATTCTTCCCATCCCATGCTCCCCTCCCAGCTGGAAACAAATATATCAAATGTAATTGCTTGTTTTCCTAATTTCATTTTGCTTCATCTTGTTTCTATATCAGTTGATATTTCTTTTAAAACTACGTGAAAATGATCTACATATTGTCATGTGCATTATCTCCTAATGTTAGTATTTTTGTATGTCTTCCTGCTAAGCTGCATATTTTGGGGGTAGCTATAGTTGCATTGAAAAGGGGTGCAGTGGCTCAGTGGCTAAGATGCTGAGCTTTTTGATTGAAAAGTCGGCAGTTCAGCGGTTCAAATCCCTAGCATTGCGTAACGGGGTGAGCTCCCGTTACTTGTCCCAGCTTTTGCCAACCTAGCAGTTCGAAAGCATGTAGAAAATGAAAGTAGAAAAATAGGGATCACCTTTGGTGGGAAGGTAACAGCATTCCGTGTGCTTTTGGTGATTAGTTATGTCAGCCACATGTTCATAGAGACATCTTCGGACAGTGCTCTTTGGCTTTGAAACAGAGATGAGCACCGCCCCCTAAAGTCAGGAATGACTAGCACATATGTGCGAGGGGAACCTTTACCTTTTATAGTTGTATTGAACTGAATGTATTTTTATGCAAGCTCTTCTTATGTATCCATCCTTGACAGGCACTTTTCTGTAATGTGTGTTTAAGATCTCTAAAATCCTACACGTCTGAAGGACTAGTTATCTTCAAAAACGTCCATGATTTAGAATAAATCTACTTGTCTGATAAGTGAAAGCCTGCTGAGGGTTCTACCCTCAAGGAACTACATCTTTAGGGATCCTTGTAGCTGGGTCTTCTCAGTGGTTGTTTTCCTTCTGTGGAATGACCTGTCCCCATATATGTGGATCAGCATTTCATTGATAAGTAATTGCAAGAATGTAGATCTCTGAATCGGTAAGAGCATTTTAGGGATGTTAAATCTGGGCCTATCCCTGGAAGATAACACTATTCTGATTGATACTGCTTATTTTTTACTTCTCTCCCTTTCTGGATGTTGCTTAACTTTAATGTTCTCCACCATTCAGAACCAATATGCTAAGACGCTGAGCTTGTCAATCAAAAGGTTGACAGTTCAGCGGTTCGAATCCCGAGTGCCGCGTAACGGGTTGAGCTCCAATTACTTGTCTCAGCTTCTGCCAGTTCGAAAGCATGTAAAAAAATGCAAGTAGAAAAATAGGGACCACCTTTGGTTGGAAGGTAACAGTGTTCCGGGCGCCTTTGGCATTTAGTCATGTCAGCCACATAACCATGGAGACGTCTTTGAACAGCGCTGGTTCTTCGGTTTTGAAACTGAGTTGATGACACCCGTAGAGTCGGGAACGACTAGCACATATGTGCGAGGGGAACCTTTACCTTTAGCTTAGGGAAAAATAAATGACACAATTGCCTTTTTCAGTGATGCAATGGCTTGCCACAGGGATGCTTTAAGATGTATGTATTTATACCATTTATATGCCGCACACAAATGTAAGCAATTACTCTGGGCAGCCCAAAAATGCAACCATCTTAATTTTCTCTTCTTTCATTTTCCATATTCTTTCCTCTCCCAGCAAAACTAACAATACAAGATCCATCTGCATCAAGAGTGGATCCATTTGTAGCTGACAAATAGAGTATATTTCTTTACTGATAGAAATCCCTTACAGTATAAATAGAATTCCATTTTTCAAAGGATCTTGATAAAATCGTTCAGATCATACTTGCTAGAGATGGAAGCAATTCAAGTTCATTTATAGTTCACTTCCAAAACACTCCTGATGAGAGAATAGAATAGAATAGAATAGAATAGAATAGAATAGAATAGAATAGAATAGAATAGAATAGAATAGAATAGAATAGAATAGAATAGAATTCCATATTGGCCAAGTGTGATTGGATACACAAGGAATTTGTCTTGGTGCGTATGCTCTTGATGTACAAAAAAAAATACATTCATCAAGAGTCATAAGGTACAACACTTAATGATAGTCATAGGGAAACAGTCAATATAATTGTTAAGGATACCAGCAACAAGATTACAGTCATACTGTCATAAGTGGGAGGAGATGGGTGATAGGAATGATGAGAAGATTAATAGTAATGCAGACTTAATAACTAATTTGACAGAGTTGAGGGAATTATTTGTTAGCAGAGTGATGGTGTTTGAGAAAAAATTGTTCTTGTGTCTAGTTGTTCTGATGTGCAGTGCTCTATAGCATCATTTTGAGGGTAGGAGTTGAAACAGTTTATGTCCAGGATGCGAGGGGTCTGTAAATATTTTCACAGCCCTCTTTTTGACTCATGCAGTATACAGGTCCTCAATGGAAGGCAGGCTGGTAGTCATTGTTTTTTCGGTAGTTCTAATTATCCTCTGAAGTCTGTGTCTGTCTTGCTGGGTTGCAGAACCAAACCAGACAGTTATAGAGGGACAGATGACAGACTCAATTATTCCTCTGTAGAACTGCATCAGCAGCTCCTTGGGCAGTTTGAGCTTTATGAGTTGGCGCAGAAAGAACATTCTTTGTAGTGCTTTTTTGATGACATTTTTGATGTTGGGTGTCCATTTTAGGTCATGAGATATGGTAGAACCTAGAAATTTGAAGGCCTCTACTGTTGATACTGTATTGTCTAGTATTGTAAGAGGTGGTAGTATGGGAGGGTTTCTCCTAAAGTCCACCACCATTTCTACAGTTTTGAATGTGTTCAGTTCCAGATTGTTCTGGTTGCACCACAAGGCTAGTTGTTCAACCTCCCATCTGTATGTGGATTCATCATTGTCTCAAATGAGACCGATCACTGTTGCGTCATCTGCGAACTTCAGTAGTTTAACAGATGGATCATTTGAGATGCAGTCATTGGTATACAGAGAGAAGAGAAGTGGGGAGTGCACACAGCCTTGGGGGCCCCTGTGCTAATTGTACAGGTATCTGATGTGATTCTGCTTAGCTTCACCTGCTGCTTCCTGTCTGTGTGTTCAGGTACCACTAGCTGGTTTAGCTTAGTTAGAAGAATTTCTGGAATGATGGTGATCATGTGGTCAAATTAAAAGTTATTTTTTAAAAGAATAACTAACAGTGCGGCTATGCCATGGCAATTTGTGAACAAAATCAGTATGGAAAACTATCAATGCAATAAACTTCTCGTACTTATCTGAACAGTGTTTTAAAGCAGAAGAGACAACACAGCTCAGTTCAAGCCAATCGAAAATTCTTAGAATAAAATTGGGAAAATTTGCTCATCCTTCTTTTTAAATGGGCTAACTGATTCAAAGAGAAATACCCAGATTAATGTTGGCTAGGGATGTAGAATTGTTTTCAAATCTATACTATTGAAAAATTCATTACTCATCTGCCAATCATTTGCTTCAGCAGAAATGAATCGTTATTTTGATCTTACTGTTAAAAAGACAATTCATACTTCATGTTCTTCCATGCTGGACATATTCATTGTAGGTTTAAGAAAATCAGGATACTATGTGTGATAAATATACAATTCATTAAGCAATGAATTTGAATTCACTAATTTTTAAAACCGATGCTTCTCAATATAATTTTAATGTTTTTTTTAAAAAACTTTCCTTTCCACTTATTTTTAGTTCCCTTCATTGCTTATTTTTTAAAGCTGAAAACAAGCAATGTAAACATGCCAAATTATTAGTAGAAATTAAGAATGCTAACATGAAATACTATTTGTCAAATATTTAATATCTGAAGGATGACAGGTAATATTTCAAGGTCTTGGTTGTAGGTACATTTCAATCTTGCTATCAGATTTTGCATAAATGTATTATCCGCTGGCTCCCAATATTGTGGTGAAGCATCCACCATGTAATCATGATTTATTGTAAAGAAATATGGATAAATCTAATTCCAGGCCATGCTAATTTCATATGTGTTCAATGAAAAACTGATTTCTGCCTCCATTTGTGTGTCAACTTCTGCATTGCATTTTAATTAGTTATTTCCCCTAAACTGGTTATTTTGAATACTTTTTCTACTAAACTATGGATTTTTTGCGTGCAGATTAGATAGATAGATAGATAGATAGATAGATAGATAGATAGATAGATAGATAGATAGATAGATAGAGGATGGATGGTTGGTTGGTTGGTTGGATGGATGGATGGATGGATGGATGGATGGATTGATTGATTGATAGATGATAGATAGACAGACAGACAGATAGATATAGATGTCAGATAGATGTTAGATGGAAAGATAGATGATAGATAGATAGAGATGAGACATAGATATTAGATAGATAGATAGATAGATAGATAGATAGATAGATAGATAGATAGATAGATAGATAGATAGATAGATATAGACGAGCAGTATCCTTCCCCTGGAGTGGGGTGGGAATGGAGATTTTGTAGTATCCTTCCCTGATGCCCACCAAACCACACCATGCCCACCAAGTCACGCTCACAGAAGCGGTAGAAAAAACAATTGGTTTTCACCACTGACCTGTAGGTACATGTATCATCTTCATTTTCATTTAATGACCCCATAATCCCTTGCGGGGTAGAATCTGGGCAACTGAATGGACCTAGCAGAGTGTTTTAATGGCCGGATGCCCTTCCTGTCTCCAATGCGGAGTTTTGTTCAGCAGATATATTCTCATTGACCCAGAGAGAGAAATTCACCTATACACAAACAAAACAAAAGCTCCAATGGCAGATTCAATGGTCTTTTTCTATCTTTGTACATATATTGTTTTAACTACTTCTAATATACAGATTTTTACTACCTTCCAAGCATTCTTTTCAAAAATACTTTTTTCCAAATAGATTGTTCTATTGATCTATTCTTCATACATTTTGGCTTATTTGCTGAGAACTACGATCAGCAGATGATCATGATCACTATGTATTCCTATTCATGACGCCATAGTGGAATTTGTGTCGAGGGCACTTATCTATCTTATCTGACATGCAGATCTTATTTGCACACAATAACTAAATCTTCTGTCTTCTGTGCAGCTTTTTGAATTAACAGCTTCTTGTTCAAGCGCCTTGCTCTAGTACGGTTCATGGACAATTCGGAAATTATTTGAAGAATTGTAAAAGGTAAATCCATCTCTTATTTTTCATTGAACAATGATCTCTCTAGATTGACTGCAGCCTCTCCTAATTCCCCCACCTCAATTAAAGCACAAAGAAAAATGTGGTAATCAATTCCTCCCATAGGACTTTTTCAGAAGAGGGATAATGTGGAGATGCAGCAAAGTTATAAAAGTAATAAAGAAGAAAGACGCGGTGGCTGAGGGGCTAGGACATTGAGCTTGTCAATCAAAAGGTCGGCAGCTCAGCGGTTCGAATCCCTAGTGCTGCCATGTAACGGGGTGAGATCCCGTTACTTGTCCCAGATTTTGCCAACCTAGCAGTTTCGAAAGCACGTAAAAATGCAAGTAGAAAAAATAGAGACCACCTTTGGTGGGAAGGTAACAGCATTCTGTGCGCATTTGCCATTGAGTCATGCTGGCCACATGACCACGGAGACGTCTTCGGACAGCGCTGGCTCTTCGGCTTTGAAACGTAGATGAACATCGCTCCCTAGAGTTGGCAACAACTAGCACGTATGTGCGAGGAGAACCTTTACCTAATGAAGAAATAGAGAAAGAGAATCCAGTATGCTGTGCAATCCTGATTCTTAGAAAATACTAACTTCATTATTTGAGCATCATCGAATTACCAAAGAGCCTTCAAATGAATCATTGAAATATAAGTTCTTTTTAATGAAACCTGTAGATAATTCATTCAAAATATGTCAGTCATATTTTGCCTCCCAGAAGATCATAAAAAGGAACACAGATACTTTGCATTTCTTTTGGGGCTTCAATTTCCCAAATTTTTATGAACACAATAGCTTTGGGAAGAAATTACTCAGAATTAGTAATTTCTGATCCTTCCTGAAGCAGACTCTCAGCAGACTCTGAGGGGTGACACTTCAGCATAATCATGTTTGATTACACACAGGATGTTATCCCAGATATCGGCAAATGGAATAGAAATAGCAACTTAGCTACATCCTTCTATGTGATTGCAATATATTCCAACATATCTTTTTTATTTATTTATTTATTTAAAGAACTAGTACTTTAGTACCAATGAAATATTTTTTACCCCCATGGACTCATCCAACTGTTCATTTAGTAGAAACAATATCCAGTCACTTCTTTAATGATTGTGCTTGTGAGATTCCCAAAATTCTGTAAGATGATAAGTGATATCAGTAGAATGATTTGTAGACCTTATTCTTAGCTTATATTTAGCATCAGCATGACTGCGAGTATGCAAAAATAAATGCAGCTGACTAAGATGTGGCCTTGAAAAGAAATGTAACTTGAAACTAAGTAAATACAACAGGATTTATTTATTTTTTTAGCAGGATATTGCTGCATATAGGTCTGGTTTGATAAGTCACAAATTATGCATATTTGTTTTGGTGTCAGACCTGCACTTCAGTGAGACCTGCTTTTGGATAACCCCTTAAACTTTACAAAAAAAGAGAAAATGTAATAGAAGAAGAAAAAAAGGAGGAGGAGGAGGAGGAGGGGAAGAAGAAGAAGAAGAAGAAGAAGAAGAAGAAGAAGAAGAAGAAGAAGAAGAAGAAGAAGAAGAAGAAGAAGAAGAAGATGGAGGAGGAGGAGGAGGAGGAGGAGGAGGAGGAGGAGGAGGAGGAAATTAAACTGGTATACAATTGGCAAAATTAAAAGATGCACCAACATTCATCTGCAAACACATACACATACACTAAGAGATAGACTTTTTATAGGACTAAGTGCTAATTTCATAATATGTACAATCTTAGTTTATGGTGGAAGGGAAATTTAAGAAAAGGAAACAAAATAAACTTTCTCCCCTGATTACTTTTACACTGACAGAAAAAAGAAGAAGACCTGATTGGAGTAATTAGAAAGAATACTTATCTGAATTTTCCTTGTCCAAGTTCAGTATTCAACATGGGAGAACAGGAGGTAGGATTGTATCCACTAATTCTGGACTGTACCCCAGTTTCTAAACTGATCCTAAGTGCATATCATTGTATGACCAAAGTACATCCAAAATACATTCCAGCTAATTCTATTTCATATGACCTTTCTTTATTAATTGAGTCAGATGAGTCTTATTTAAGGACCATAAACTTCAGAGTGGAACTTCATAAGATCAATTTTGTCTGAAGGATGGAAGAAGTTGGTGTCAAAGAATTAAAGAATTTCATTATAGATAGAGATATATTTTTCTGTCACTTTAGAAGTAACACTTGACATAGAATTTCATCTGTTTTTCAGGAAACAACTGACCCTAGGCAGTGGTATTCTGGATCTAGTGATCTATCATCCTGGAGTCTTTCGACTGAATTGCAAGTTGGTTGATTGATTATATGCTATCAAGATGCTGTTGAGTCTTAGTATCCACATAGCTAGATTTTCTCCATGATGATCTTTCCCTAACTTTGTCTTTCAGCTCTTCCAACAGTGCATTAATCACCATTATAACTGAGTCCAAACAGATTGTTTATTGAGTTCTTCCAGCTTAGAAGTTTCCAAAGATGCAAAATGGTCACTTCCCAGTTGGCGAGAAGTTCTACCATTCATAAATATTTATATGATGTCCAGTAATCAGTATACAGAATAATAATGTTGCAAGGGACCTTGGCGGACTTCTAGTCCTACCCTCTGCTCAAGCAGGAGACCCTATACCAGTGGTAGTCAACTTGGTCCCTACTGCCCACTAGTGGACATTCTAGCTTTCATGGTGGGCGGTAAGGGTTTTGTCTGATACTGAAGCACTTTCCTTTTTTTAAATTTAATTGACTTTTAAAAAAATTTCCATAGCATTATTTAAAAACATTTTCATTAGGTTTTCATAAAATTCCCTGTGACAATTTAAATTTCTGAAAATATACTATTTGTATCGCCCACGCATAAGTTTACTTCATGTTATGTAAGTGAAACTAAAGGGTGCTATAGTGTGACTGCAAACAAAAGAGCCTTGTCCCAGAATAGCTCACGCATCTCCCCCCACACCACCCAGCTGTAACAGACAAGCAGAGCTGGTAGCCGGCTCTCCAACCCAAACCCAATCCATTATTTATTTATTTAATTATTTTAATTAGATTTTTATACCACCCTTCTCCCGAAGGACTCATGGCGGTTCACAGCCAGATAAAACAAAACAACAATAATAAATACAAGATAAAACAATAATTAAAAAACTTATTAAATTTGGCCCGAATTAAAATATATTTAAAACAATAAAACCCTAAATAAGATTAAAAACCAAATAAAATGTCTAAAATCCTATGCCAGTCCTGCGCGAATAAATGAATATGTCTTCAGCTCGCGGCGGAAGGTCCGAAGGTCAGGAAGTTGATGAAGTCCTGGGGGAAGTTCGTTCCACAGGGTGGGAGCCCCCACAGAGAAGGCCCTCCCCCTGGGGGCCGCCAGTCGACATTGCTTAGCTGACGGTACCCTGAGGAGTCCCTCCCTGTGAGAGCGCACGGGTCTATGGGAGGCAAACGGTGACAGTAGGCGGTCCCGTAAGTAACCTGGTCCTAAGCCATGGAGCGCTTTAAAGGTGGTAACCAACACCTTGAAGTGCACCCAAAAGACCACAGGCAGCCAGTACAGCATGCGCAGGAGTGGTGTTACATGGAAGCCACGAGTGGCTCCCTCTATCACCTGCGCAGCTGCATTCTGAACCAAATGGAGCCCTCGGGTGCTCTTCAAGGGGAGCCCCATGTAGAGAGCATTGCAGCAGTCCAAGCGAGTCCAAGCATCTTGTGATGCATAAGAGGCATGCGCAGATGACAATACATGGTGCATTACTGTGGAACCGGTGGGTGGTTAGAAAATTTTACTACTAACAGAGATACAAAAGTGGGCAGAAGGTATAAAAAGGTTGACTACCCCTGCACTATACCATTTCAGAAAATGGCTGTCCAGTCTCTTCTTAAAAACCTTCAGCGATGAAGTACTCAAAGTTATGAAGGCAAGTCATTCCACCGGTTAATTGTTCTCACTGTTAGGAAAATTCTTTTTAGCTCTAGGTTGCTTCTTTCCTTGATTAATTTCCATCCATTATTTCTTGCCTGGCCTTCTGCTGCTTTGGAAAAGTTAGAATAATTAATCAGTGGTAAAAGTTGCCTCCAGAAGTTGTGAGAGCTCTAACATTGGAGGTGTTTAAGAAGAGATCAGGCAACCATTTGTCTGAAATGTTATAGAATTTCCTGCTTGAGCAGGGGGTTGAAGGAGAAGATCTCCAAGGTTGCTTTCAACTCTGTTATTCTGTTAATGCTGCGGTTTGGGACCTTTGTAAAAAAAAATAATAACATTGTCTGGTTATCATGGGACAGAGAAGTGGTGGGTTTCCCCCGGTTCAGGCCGGTTCTATAGAACCGGTAGTAAAACTGGCAGAAGGTTCCACCCACTGACCCAAACATTATCAAAACTCTTCCATGCATGTGCAGAAGAGCATGCACGTGGGCGATGCGAACCGGTAGTAAAAGGTAAGTAGAACCCACCCCTGGGATAGAGAGTAGCTTTTAAATAAAGCTTTAAATAGTGATTAATGTGAAGCTGTTATTCCACAAATAATGGCTGGATTTGTGCACATAGTATCTGGAATTGCAAAGCCTATGACCTGCCCTCTCCAAGTAATCATCGAAAGTGTAAAAAGTGCTAACAGCCTGTATTAATTACACCACAGATTCTAGTCCCTTGACAAGAATAAAGTGAAACAATGTTAAAAATTATTCCATTTTGGCGTAGTTTAAAATGCAGTGTGAACACAGCATTTCTGCCACAATCATTTGAAAATATGATACTAATTTGCACCACAGTGCTTAATTTGTGTCAATTAGTTAGCATTGCAGAGTTCCCATCTTTCTGTTTTCTTTTCAAACTACAGATTCATTATAGGCTTCAGATTCATGAGGTTATTTAAAGAATAATATTCATACTTGATTCCCCATGTAGTTTTTATGAAGCTTTGTTTCCATCTTTGGTATTTTGACCCAACTTTACAAGTATGGACTGTCCCAACTTTCTTTCTAGTATCCCTTTGGCCATCTCTCCTGCCTAAGGCCATTTTTAACCTCAGTGTATTAAAAATCAGAGCATACCGTTGGTCTTCCTAGCGTGGCATTCTGAGCACAGATCACCCTTGGCATTGACTGCATCAATTTCTCTCCTTTTGATTTGCCAATCACTAATTGTGGTTGACTCAGAAAGCTTCAAAGTTTTCCTAGCAGACCACTAGCTCGCCAATACAGCTTTTATCTGGAAATGACAGTTGGAACTCAAGATGCGGAAAAACCAGGATGATGAACAGAACATAATAACAGAGTTGGAAGGGACCTTGAAGGTGTTCTAGTCCAACCCGCTGCTCAAGCAGAAGACTCTATATCATTCCAGACAAATGGCTGTCCAGACTCTTCTTAAAAACTTCCCATGATTGAACATCCAAAACCAACTGAAGGCAAGCTATTCCTTTGATTAATTGTTCTCACTATTAGCAATTTTCTTCTTTCTTTTAGGTTTCTTCACTCCTTGATTAGTTTCAACCAATGTGTCTTTATTTTATACATACATACATACATACATACATACATACATACATATTTTCGGAGGTTTTCGCGGGTATTTGTATGTAGGTCTTTGGTTATTCGGGTTTTCTCCCGCGTAAAATAGGAAGTGTCTTGGCGACGTTTCAACGAAGTCTCATTCGTCATCTTCAGGCTTCAGCTTCGTGCTTCTGGGAGCAATGTGTGATCGCAGCTGTTTCTTCCTTTTTAACTGCTAGTGGGGATTTGAACTGATTGGGTGGGAGCTTGGCTGTGCTCTGATTGGATGGGGGTTTTTTTGTGCTCTGATTGGCTGGGGGTGTGTCCTGTTTGGGTGGGGGCTTGGTTGTGTTCAGATTAGCCTGTGTTGCAGGGAGATTTGAGCTGGTGAGCTGCATTGCTGTTGTTTAGCTTCGTGTTTGTGGTCGTGCTACATCTTCATAGTGGGTGTCTGTCTGCTGTATGTATGGGTTGGAGGGGTTTGAAATGGCTAATGTTGCAGCTGCGGTCTGGCTTCTGGTCCTTGGTCGTGTTTCCTGATCAGTGTGGGTTTGGGTCTGCTTTCTGGGTGGATGTGTGGTGGTGACATCCTGTGTGGACCTCGTGAGTGTGGGTCTGGTGTCATTCCTCGTGTTAGGGACTCGTTTGTCAATAAGGGCGGGTTTCCAAATGGTTGGTAGGCGGGAGGTATCATCTCATTTGTTCATGCTGTGTGGGCGTTTTTCTATCTCGATGGCTTCTCTGATTATTCTGTTGTTAAAGTGTTCAATTTTGGCAATAGTTCTGGTCTTTTTAAAGTCAATATCATGTCCTGTGGCTTTAAGGTGTTGGACCAGGGAAGAAGTTGGTTCCTCTTTTTTGACTGAGTTCTTGTGTTCTTCAATGCGTGCACTTATTCTTCTGTTGGTTTGTCCGATGTATGTGGTGGGGCAGGTGGTGCATGGGATTTCATATACTCCTTGATTTTCTAACTCAATTTTGTCTTTGGGGTTTCTTAGGATGGTGGATATTTTTTGGTTTGTGCAGAATGCTGTCTTGATGTTATGTTTGTGGAGGATCTTGCTGATTCTGTCTGTGGTGCCTTTTATATATGGGAGGAGGGCTGTGCCGTTTTCTTGTTCTCTGTCTTGGATTTTAGTGGGGGGTTCTTTTTGGATTAGTTTGGTAATCTTATTTCTCTGGAATCCATTGGATGTTAGTACGTTTGTGAGAGTGTATAGTTCGGTTTTTAGGTGTTGTTCGTCAGCTAAGCGTTTTGTTCTAGAGATGAGTGTCTTGGCTATGGAGTTGATCTGTGCTGGGTGGTGGTGTGAGAGTGCGTGCAGATAGCGGTTTGTGTGTGTTTTTTTCTGGTAGATGGTGTGTCCTAGGGAGCCATTGGGTTTCTTGTAGACTAAGACATCTACGAAGGGAAGTTGGTTGTTAACTTCTGTTTCCATGGTGAAAAGTATTTTGGGGTATAGGCTATTGAGGTGTGTGAGGAAGTTGTCAAGTTTTTCTTTCCCGTGTGGCCAGATTATGAAGGTGTCTACATATCTGAGCCAGAGTTTGGGTTTGTGATCAGATTTTTCTAGTGCTTGGGTTTCAAAGTGTTCCATGTAGAGGTTGGCAATGACAGGTGAAAGGGGTGATCCCATGGGTGCTCCTTCTATTTGTTTGTATTTTTGTCCGTTATAGATGAAGTATGTATTTGATAGGCAGTGGTTGGTCAGATCTAGGATGTGCTTGGGGAGGTTATATTTGTTTTGGATAGCTGTCAAGGCTTCTTTGATTGGCACTTGGGTGAAGAGGGATTGAACACCAAAGCACCGAGTTAGGTCGCTAGGTGTAAGTTTTGTTTCTTTTACGTCTCTATGAACTGGAATGGAGTTTTTTACGTGTGAGGCAATGGATTCTGCATAGGGCTGTAGTTGTTTGGTGAGAAATTTGGCTAGGTTTTGTAGAGGTAAGCCTATGGAGCTGACTATGGGTCTGAGTGGGGTTCCTTCTTTGTGTATCTTGGGGAGGCCATAGAGCTTAGGGCATCTGGATGATTTCTCTCTGGGAATGATTCTTTGTTGGATTTCTTCACTGATGGGGGAGGCTTTTATTTTGGATCTAGTGGTTTTTTTCTAGGTAGGTGGTGGGGTCTGTTTTTAGGGGCTTGTATGCAGGGTCTTGGAGTAGGTTGGTTAATTTGGTTTGGTAGTCAGATGTGTTCATAACCACCGTGGCGTTGCCCTTGTCTGCTGGTAGGATTATTATGCTGGTGTCTTTTTTCAAGTTAAGTAGTGCTGTCTGTTCCTCTTTGGGTAAGTTGCTTTGGATGGCTTGCTGCTGCAGAGGATGTTGGTGATTTCGACTCTGATTTTGTTAGCATCATCGAGGTTGATTTTGGTCAGGCTGGTTTCAACTCTGCATATAATGGTTTCAGTGGGGATGTATTTGGGAGTGACTGCAAAGTTGAACCCTTTGGAAAGGACATTGGTTTCAGCTTTGGTGAGGATCCTATCTGAGATGTTATGCACTGTTAGTTTCATGTGTGGTTGTGAGGGGGGAGGGGTTTGTTTCTGGCATTCTTGTAGTTTTTGGAGTTTGTTGGTGTGTGTGTCTGTCTTGAGAGTGGTCTGTGTTTCGGCTCTCCAGATGGCGAGTTGTTTGGATTTGTCCCAAAGTGCAGGGTGGATCTTGTTGCTGAGTTTGAGGTGAAGTGTGAGGAGATCTTTGTTGATTTGATCTAGGAGGAATCTTTTTGTGTGAAGTTCATTTCTGATTAGGGCCAATTCTGTTCTTTTTAGGATGCATTTGGCGGCTGCAGAGTTGGAGTGGAATTTCAATTGGAAGCATGTGGGGATTAAATTTTGATCTTGGCAGTTTCGTAGGAATGCAAGGTCACATAAAATGGAAGCTCTTTGGACTTCTAGTTTTTCATAGGTCCTGGTCAGATGGTGGATTTCCTCCCCGTAGAGGTGCAATATTTGTTTTCTGAGGTTTTTGCGGGTATTTGTATGTAAGTCTTTGGTTATTCGGGTTTTCTCCCATGTAAAATTGGAAGTGTCTTGGCGACGTTTCGACGAAATCTCATTTGTCATCTTCAGGCTTCAGCTTCGTGCTTCTGGGAGCAATGTGTGATTGCAGCTGTTTCTTCCTTTTTAAATGCTAGTGGGGGTTTGAACTGATTGGGTGGGAGCTTGGCTGTGCTCTGATTGGATGGGGGTTTACAGCAGACAGCAGACAGCAGACCCATACATACAGACACCCAGCTGCAATCACACATTGCTCCCAGAAGCACGAAGCTGAAGCCTGAAGATGACGAATGAGACTTCATCGAAACGTCGCCAAGACACTTCCAATTTTACGCAGGAGAAAATCTGAATAACCATATGTTTTCTGAGGTTTTCGCGGGTGTTTGTATGTAGGTCTTTGGTTATTCGGGTTTTCTCCCACGTAAAATTGGAAGTGTCTTGGCGACGTTTCAACGAAGTCTCATTCGTCATCTTCAGGCTTCAGCTTCGTGCTTCTGGGAGCAATGTGTGATTGCAACTGTTTCTTCCTTTTTAACTGCTAGTGGGGGTTTGAACTGATTGGGTGGGAGCTTGGCTGCCAAACAACCAAAGACCTATATACAAACACCCGTGAAAACCTCAGAAAACAAATATTGCACCTCTACGGGGAGGAAATCCACCATCTGACCAGGACCTATGAAAAACTAGAAGTCCAAAGAGCTTCCATTTTATGTGACCTCGCATTCCTACGAAACTGCCGCGATCAAAATTTAATCCCCAAATGCTTCCAATTGAAATTCCACTCCAACTCTGCAGCCACCAAACGCATCCTAAAAAGAACAGAATTGGCCTTAATCAGAAATGAACTTCACACAAAAAGATTCCTCCTAGATCAAATCAACAAAGATCTCCTCACACTTCACCTCAAACTCAGCAACAAGATGCACCCTGCACTTTGGGACAAATCCAAAACAACTTGCCGCCTGAGAGTCAAACACAGACCACCTCAAGACAGACACGCACACCAACAAACTCCAAGACTACAAGAACGCCAGAAACAAACCCCTCCACCCTCACAGCAACACATGAAACAAACAGTGCATAACATCTCAGATAGGATCCTCACCAAAGCTGAAACCGATGTCCTTTCCAAAGGATTCAACTTTGCAGTCACTCCCAAATACATCCCCACCAAAACCATTATATGCGGAGTTGAAACCAGCCTGACCAAAATCAACCCCGATGACGCTAACAAAATCAGACTCGAGATCTCCAACATCCTCTGCACCAGCAAGCCACCCAAAAGCAACTTACCCAGAGAGGAACAGACAGCACTACTTAACCTGAAAAAAGATACCAGCATAATAATCCTACCAGCAGACAAGGGCAACGCCACGGTGGTTATGAACACATCTGACTACCAAACCAAATTAACCAACCTACTCCAAGACCCTGCATACAAGCCCCTAAACACAGACCCCACCACCTACCTAGAAAAAACCACAAGATCCAAAATAAAAGCCTCCCCCATCAGCGAAGAAATCCAACAAAGAATCATTCCCAGAGAGAAATCATCCAGATGCCCTAAGCTCTATGGCCTCCCCAAGATACACAAAGAAGGAACCCCATTCAGACCCATAGTCAGCTCCATAGGCTCACCTCTACAAAACCTAGCCAAATTTCTCGCCAAACAACTACAGCCCTATGCAGAATCCATCACCTCACACGAAAAACTCATTCCAGTTCATAGAGATCATAAAGAAACAAAACTTACAGCCCAGCAACCTACTCGTGAGCTTTGATGTCATATCCTCTTCACCCAAGTGCCAATCAAAGAAGCCTTGACAGCTATCCAAAACAAATATAACCCCCAAGCACATCCTAGATCTGACCAACCACTGCCTATCCAACACATACTTCATCTATAATGGACAAAAATACAAACAAGTAGAAGGAGCACCCATGGGATCACCCTCTCACCTGTCATTGCCAATCTCTACATGGAACACTTTGAAACCCAAGCTCTAGAAAAATCTGATCACAACCCAAACTCTGGCTCAGATATGTAGACGATACCTTCATAATCTGGCCACACGGGAAAGAAAACTTGACAACTTCCTCACACACCTCAATAGCCTACACCCCAAAATACAGTTCACCATGGAAACAGAAGTTAATAACCAACTTCCTTCCTGGATGTCTTAGTCTACAGAAAACCCAATGGCTCCCTAGGACACACCATCTACCAGAAGAAAACACACACAAACCGCTATCTGCACGCACTCTCACACCACCACCCAGCACAGATCAACTCCGTAGCCAAGACACTCATCTCCAGAACAAAATGCTTAGCTGATGAACAACACCTAAAACCCGAACTAGACACTCTCACTAACGTACTAACATCCAATGGATTCCAAAGAAATAAGATTACCAAGATAATCCAAAAAGAACCCCCCACTAAAATCCAAGACAGAGAACAAGAAAACGGCACAGCCCTCCTCCCATATATAAAAGGCACCACAGACAGAATCAGCAAGATCCTCCACAAACACAACATCAAGACAGCATTCTGCACAAACAGAAAAATATCCACCAACCTAAGAAACCCCAAAGACAAAATTGAGTTAGAAAATCAAGGAGTATATGAAATCCCATGCACCGCCTGCCCCACCACATACATTGGACAAACCAACAGAAGAATAAGTGCACGCATTGAAGAACACAAGAACTCATTTAAAAAAGAGGAACCAACTTCTTCCCTGGTCCAACACTTTAAAGTCACAGGACATGATATTGTTGTGACCCAGGTTCCTGGACCCAGACTCCTGGACTCGGATGATTCAGAAAGTGAGGGAGAAGACCTGGCCAGCCCTGCTTCTCTTGAGCCCTTTCCCTCCCTGGCACCCACTCAAAGGGAGGAGGAGGGGCCGGCAAAGCCTGATTCTCGGGAGCCTCCTTCTGATTTGGCAACGCCCCAAGAACAGTTTTGGAGTGATGCAAGATTACGTAGATGTGATCGGCGTGCGCAGCAGCGGAAGAGTTGGGACAAAGCCAAGTCATAATTGTCATGCAGTGACATCTGCAGAGACTATAAATAGGAGGCGGGACTTCCTGGTTTTTTGTCTTGGACAAAGCAATGAATTGGTGCGAGCTAACGGTCTCAATGGAGGGAAGAATCTATTCGTGAGTAATTCTGGCCTTATCTATAATTTCCTCGTTATCTCCAGAAACTTGGCAGGCCCGTGGGTAGACGTGGCCAGGACATGTATCTATGTAATAAAAGGAGAAAAGGAGGCCTCTGACTGACTCTTTGCTGGGAGTATTAGGGGGAGGGAAACAGAACAGATATTGACTTTAAAAAGACCAGAACTATCGCCAAAACTGAACACTTTAACAACAGAATAATCAGAGAAGCCATTGAGATAGAAAAACGCCCACACAGCATGAACAAACGAGATGACACCTCCCGCCTACCAGCCATTTGGAAACCCGCCCTTATTGACAAACGAGTCCCTAACACGAGGAATGACACCAGACCCACACTCACAAGGTCCACACAGGATGTCACCACCGCACATCCACCCAGAAAGCAGACCCAAACCCACACTGATCATAAAGCACGACCAAGGACCAGAAGCCAGACCGCAACTGCAACATTAGTCATTTCAAACCCCTCCAATCCATTCATGCAGCAGACTGACACCCACTATGAAGATGTAGCACGACCACAAAGCCAAACAACAGCTATGCAGGTCACCAGCTCAAATCCCCCTGCAGCACAGACTAGACTGAGCACAACCAAGCCCTCACCAACACAGGACACACCCCCAGCCAATCAGAGCACAGAAAAAACCCCATCCAATCAGAGCACAGCCAAGCTCCCACCCAATCAGTTCAAACCCCCACTAGCAGTTAAAAGGAAGAAACAGCTGCGATCACACATTGCTCCCAGAAGCACGAAGCTGAAGCCTGAAGATGACGAATGAGACTTCGTCGAAACGTCGCCAAGACACTTCCAATTTTACACGGGAGAAAACCCGAATAACCAAAGACCTACATATATATATATATATATGAATGAGACTTCGTCGAAACGTCGCCAAGACACTTCCAATTTTACACGGGAGAAAACCCGAACAACCAAAGACCTATATACAAACACCCATGAAAACCTCAGAAAACAAATATATGTATATATGTATATATATATATATATATATATATATATATATATATATATATATATATATATATATATATATATATATATATATATATATATATATATATATATATATATATATATATATATATATATATATATATATATATAGTTAATCATATATAACAGGTAAAAGTGTAAACATAATTTGGATACATGAAAAGAGTAAGTAAAAAGGAATATTAGAACAGGGAAGGTAGGCACGCTGGTGCACTTATGCACGCCCCTTACAGACCTCTTAGGAATGGGGTGAGATCAACAGTAGACAGTTTAAGCTTAAAATTTTGGGGGTTTGGGGAAGAAACTACAAAGTCAGGTAGTGCATTCCAGGTATTGACCACTCTGTTGCTGAAGTCATATGTTCTGCAATTGAGTTTGGAGCGGTTTACCTTGAGTTTGTATCTATTATTTGCTCGTGTATTGTTGTGGTTGAAGCTGAAGTAGTCATTGACAGGTAGGACATTGTGGTAGATAATTTTATATACTATGCTTAGGTCAGGACTGAATTCGGTGTAGTTCTAAGTTGTCTAAGCCCAAAATTTGGATTCTGGTGGCATAAGGTATTTTATTACAGGTAGAAGAATGGAGGACTCTTCTCATAAAATATCTCTGGACTCTCTCGATTGTATTTATGTCTGATATGGAGTGTTGGTTCCAGACAGATGAGCTGTATTCAAGAATTGGTCTAGCAAATGTTTGCATGGTCTAGTTAGTAGTAGACTATTACCAGAGTTATCTTTTAAGTTAAGTTTTTAAGTTATCTTGCTTTCTGGTGCTTTGGAAAATAGGTTTACCCCCTCTTCTTTGTGGCAGCCCCTGAAATATTGGAACATTGCTATCATATTGCCCTTTGTTCTTCTTTGATGCATTGGGGTTTTTTGTAGTGATAGCTACAAAGATCTCTGCTAAAAATTGGCTGGATTGTTGTGATGCTACAGAACACACAAATGACATTTGTCTGCCTTAGGTTAGATAGAAGAGACTGGAAAATAAATAAGAATTCAAGTCTTCTTATGGCTCTGGAATAAACAATTGTTCAGGAAAGCCTAAGTAACAAAGACTTAGGAAATAAATGAAGATCTAAGGAGAAGGCCTAAAGAGGAAACATGATTGAAAAGGTAAAACTAGGAGAATGAATGGCAGAGAGGATGAGAAATTAAATACTCGTAGCCAATACTGGAGGCAGAAGTGGGGAACCTGATGTTGATCCAGCTGCAACAAAGCTCATGCCAAAAGATAACACATTCTTTACACAGCTTCTAAACAAGAATTTCTTTGACTTCTTAATTTATCTGAATCAAATTTTACAGTCAGTTTGGGGCTGTGCAGCACTTTGGACTAGAATACAAAAAAGGTCTTTGGAGCATGAATGCTAATGGTCTACCTCTCCTTAAACCAAACGTATTTTTTTCCTTCGGATTATTCAGTAGCTTCAGAGGGTAGGATTCCAGTAACAGACATAGCTGCGTAAAAAACCAAAACAAAAATTGCAGCTAGGGATTGTGTGAATACCTCTGCAACATTCCAAGTATCTCTTAGCCTTCTTAACCCAAAGTGCTGCATAACTGTATCAGTTACTATTGTCCTATGAATTGAGTTACCCTTGAAAGTCTTGCAGAAGCCTCACTCATTGTTGTGACTCCAGCCCTCGAGCCTGTTCTCATGGAGGAGAGTGACTCGGAAAGTGAGGGAAAGGAGCCAGCAAGGCCTCCCTTGCCAGGACCCTCCTTGCTGGCACTGCCCCAAGTTCCAGGTGCAGGCCAGGAGGAGGAGCTGACAAGGTCTCCCTTTCCCGCACCTTCCTCCTCCCTGGCAACACCTCAAGTCCCAGCTGCTGACAATCAATCCTGGGTTGATCCGAGGCAGCGATGTAAAGATAAGCTTGCACAACAGAGGAAAAGGTGTGGCAGGCTCAAAGATTGCTGAGTCACTGAGCCACACCCCATAGGGTATAAAAGTGGGTGGAGCTGCCTGCAGCTCAGTTGTTGGAGGGTTAACAGACTTTGTCAGTGAGTTTTGGCAATGGACCTTGGATACGAGATAACGGACCCAGCACTTGGCAGGCCTCTGCACGGTCACTGCCAAGTATTTCCTCAATTGAAGAAAATCAGGTCTGGTGCCACCATCATGGAGGACTACTTTTATTTCATTGATACCAAAAGAGGATCAGGATTGTACTAAGCCTGGGAATTATAGACCGATTTCACTCTTGAATAATGATTATAAGGTTTTTGCGAAAATAATGGCAAATAGGTTAATGGAAATTGTACAACAAAGGATTCATACTGACCAGTTTGGTTTTTTTAAAGGGGAGACAAATGAGGAATAATGTTAGGCAGATAGTGAATTTATTGGAATATTTGGAAAAGAAAAATCAGATTTCGGTAGCGTTTATATTTTTGGATGCAGAGAAAGCTTTTGATCGTTTGCATTGGGAATTTTTATTTAAATTAACAGACAAAATGCAATTTGGAAATGGTTTTATAAGAATACTTAGGGCAATTTATGGAGAGCAAACAGCTCAGATAATAATTAATGGTAGTTTGACAGATAGTTTTAAAATTGCGAAAGGAACAAGGCAGGGGTGTCCTTTATCACCTTTATTGTTTATTTTGTCTTTGGAACCTTTATTGGATAAGATAAGAGAGTTAAGGGAGATAGAGGGTATTAGAATTAGAAGACATGAATACAGAGTAAGAGCATTTGCAGACGATTTGGTTGTTATGTTGACTCAGCCTATAAATTCGAGTGTATATTTGTTGGAAGTAATTAATCAATATGGAAGGGTCTCAGGGTTTAAAGTGAATCAAAATAAAACAAAAGTGTTAACCAAAAATATGATTAAGAACCAGAAAGAAAAACTAGAGGAAATAACAGGATTTGAAATTGTAAAAAAGGTTAAATATTTAGGAGTCTTTCTTACTTCATCAAATGTAAAATTGTATAACAATAATTATGATGTGTTATGGAAAAAATTCAGAAGGAAATGAATACTTGGAAAAAATTACAATTATCTTTGTTGGGGAGAATAGCAGCTATAAAAATGAATGTTTTGCCTAAATTCGTGTTCTTGTTTCAGATGATACCAATAATTAAGAAAGACAAAAATTTGGAAGAATGGCAGTTTGGAATTAATAAATTTATATGGGAAGGGAAAAAAGCGAGAGTCAAAATGAAAATAATGCAAGATACACGGGAAAGAGGAGGATTAAAAATGCCTAATTTAAAACTGTATTATGAAGCAGTTGTTCTTTCGGTAATAAGTGATTGGTTTAATTTGACGGAGGAAAGGATTTTGAATATAGAAGGTTATGATTTATTATATGGATGGCATGCATATTTATTGTATGATAAGAAAGTAGATAAAGCTTTTAAGAATCATGTGTTGAGAATTTCTCTTCTGCGTGTCTGGAAAAATATTATTATAAGTTAAATTATAAAATTCCTATATGGGCTAGTCCTCAGCATGCAGTAGAGAATATAAATATAGAACAGGAACAAGAAATGATTACTTATAAAGATCTTTTATATAATGAGAGGGGAAATTTACAACTAAAATCTTTGGATACATTAAAAGAAAAAGGGAGGAATTATACTTGGTTTCAATATGGACAGTTAAAGGCTATATGGAAAGAAAATCAGAAAATTGGTATTATTCAAAATGAAGAAAATTTGGCTAAACAAATTAGAAATCAAACCCAGGGGCATATAAAGAGATTGTATAATGTGTTGGTAGAAATAGATTCTGAAAGAGATTTAATAAAAAATTGTATGATAAAATAGGCACAGAATATTCAGGAACCAATAATGTTGGAAACATGGGGAAAAAATTGGGTTAGAAATGTTAAATTTACGCAAGCGCAGAATTTAAGAGAAAATTTTTATAAGATGTTTTATAGATGGCATTTAGATCCTAAGAAATTATCATGTATGTATCCAGATATGCAAGCGAAATGTTGGAGATGTAATTGTGATGATGCTACATATTTTCATGTATGGTGGACTTGTAAGAAAATTAAGTCTTTCTGGATAAGAATCTGGTGGATTATGCAGAATGTTCTGAAGAAGAAGATAAAGTTCCCACCACAATTTTTCCTTTTGGGAATAACAACGGACTGTACAGTGATTGAGACTAAATTGATTTTGAACTTAATAACAGCAGCACGACTGTTGATTGGACAATATTGGAAGAAAAAAGAATTACCCACAATAGAAGAATGGATATTGAAAGTTTCCAATTTGGCTGAGATGGCTAAAATCTCAGCCTTCTTGAAAGACAATACTCAAGAAAAATATTTAAAAGAATGGAAGAATTGGATTGATTATATTCAAAATAGATATCAGATTAAGAAATTTCAGATTGCCTTTGAATGAAGGACGTTGTTTTTGATTTTAATGGAAGAAGTCAGGTTATGTGAGAGAGAAGGATTATAATTGGGTTAGATTTTAAAAATTTAATGTATGACTTTGTTTATTGGACTATACCTTGTGTTTGCTCTGGGAAGTCGGGGGGGAGGGGGGTTTTGGAGGGAGGGGGGAAGGAGGGTGTGGGGGGAGGGGAGGGGGAAAATTTAATTGTTGTTGTAAAACTTTTTCAATTAAAAAAAAAAGAAAATCAGGTGTGTAGCAAATAAAAAGACTGGGAGACACGCGTCTTTGTGTTTGCTCTGTGAAGTGGGGATGGGGACAGAACACTCATTTACTTCCTTAGACTATAGTAGGCATCGGAAGCCAGTGCAACAGTCGTGGGTTTCAATCTTTTTTACTACCGGTTCTGGCTTGGTGGGCATGGCGTGGCTTGGTGGGCGTGGCTTGGTGGGCATGGCAGGAAAAGGATACTGCAAAATCTCCATTTCCTCCCGATCAGCTGGAACTCGGGAGGCAGAGAATAGATGCAGGTGGAGCCAGTCAGAATTTTTACTACTGCTTCTCCGAACTACTCAAAATTTCCGCTAACGGTTCTCCAAAACTGGTCAGAACCTGCTGAAACCCACCTCTGCAGTGCAATCAGATAACTTCTTCACTTTCTAGTAGAAGGGCAAAGCCTTAGCATTTTTCCTGGCTTAGAACTGGATTGGGAGAGACATGAGAAGAAGAGAATGCAAGGTCATCTCCAGTGTTCTTTTCAGGTGGCTTCCTTGCTGCTCTGTTTTTCCCTTATTGTCATGAACAGAAGGAGTGGGAGGAAGATGAGATTGATAAGTAGCGTAAAACAGTTGGCTTAATTGAAAACTTGTTATTGTTATTGGGGGTTTTTTAATTTCCTGAATAGATTTTTGGCTTAGGAATTTTAGGTGAAGGGTTTTTATTGGGTCAACAGGGAAAAAAATCAAAGTGATTTACAAATATAAATATTAATAAGACAATCTCCAGATTTGCCATCTAAAACACATGACACAAGAAAAAAATGGAGGAGATGATGGATAAGAAAAAGGGGAATATTTCTTAAAAATCACAGTGAGATAAGTTAAAATAGAGTTGGAAGTTAGAGAAAGGAGAATTTAATATAATATATATTTTTCAGGTGAATTAATAATAAGAAAGGAACCTTGGCTTTTAATGATGGCAATTTTGAATATGTTTGAATAAGATGGTGATGGCTATAAAAATATCATATAGAAATATTGAATAACCAAGACTGAAGATTATAACTTAATATAAATATATATATTATTAGTATAACCATATAGGTTTGTTAAAATGTAACAAATATGATTATCAACCTTTTATTTGTAGTAAAAGGAATGATATGTAGAATTTGATTGGCATGAAAACAACATATTGAACTATTGAACAAGATAATAATGAAAGATTATAATTCAACAAAACGTATTATTATTATTAGAATTATATAATTTGTCAAATATAACTAAGATGAACATTGTTTTATTTGTTTTAAAATGTGATTTGAAAGGGGATATTTTTTAAATATAACAGTGGCATAACTAAAAATTAGAAAGGGAAAGCATGGAAGATGCTTTCTTTAATATAAATCTTCAATATAAATCTGTGTATTTCTATTAAAATTATATAAGTTTGTTAAACATAACAAATATGATTATTGGTATTTTATCTGTGGTAAAAGGAGTGATTAATATCAAGAATATGGAGATTGGCATAAAAATAATATATTGAAATATTGAATAATTAAGGAAATATTATAATTCAACAAAATATGCGTACTATTACTAAAAGTCTATAAGATTGTTAATTGTGTTAAATATGAAGAGTATTGTTTTATTTGTACTAAAATGTAATTCTGGTTCCACATTGTTCACACAAAGATATGTTTGTGCAAAAATCAAAAACTTAATAAAATGAAATGGAGGAGGAAAGACCATTTAAAAGCTTCAGTTCTCAAAGTTAGTTATGGTTGCAACCATATAGAACGTAAAACATTCAAGTGGTCCAAGACTAAGTAATGAAGCATCCACCAAAAATTAAGATGAACTCTTCAACTTCCTCATAATCAGTGTGTTGGTGAGAGCAAACAATATTGGGAAATCCTTAGATTAAAGGTCCTTGCCTTCAGGTTCTTGCTTTCCAAAGGAAGGCACAAAGAGAAAGACTTTGAGGTATGGACTGAGGGACAGGACTAGCTACCTGAATATGAGTTAGAGTGACAAAGGAGCTGGTGTTGTGGTCCGCCAGCAGCCTGCAGAGCTAGCAATGGAGTCGGACAGCAATGAGGCTGAGGTGGGTCCAGGGCCATCGGGGAGTGAGGTACAGATTCCAGAGCCTCCAGAGACTGGTAGTAGTGAGGCAGAGGAACAGGAGGAGCCTGTTCCTAATGCATGCATGAGAAGAGCTGCCAGAAGGCAAGAGCAGCTCAAGCAAAGAGGATGACTCGGGAGTAGGGCCAAGAGATGATTGGCCCCTCCCATAAGGCTTAAAACAGAACAGCAACGGCGTTCGGGCTTTGCCAGAAAACAACGTTGGTAGCTTTGCCTTCTTGCATTTATGACTTCTGAACGTTTGTCAAGAAAGGCCTTTGGCAATTTGCCTAATTGGACCAAGGTTTGCAATAGGACTGAGGAATTTGTGTTGGGAGGAATTTGCTTTAATTTAGTTGAACTATGCTGGGAATGAAGTAATTCTCAGCTGTTCAAATAAAGTTTGTTTGTTTTTTCACTGACTGAGTTTCCTACTACCTACTTGGGCCTGGGTCACAACAGCTGATCTCTCCAATGCAATATGGAATGTCCTGCTTCCCTTTTCTTTCTTTGCACATGTTGTGTCAGATACTACTGACCCAAGAATTACATCTTGATTGCTTAAGACTCACCAAGCTAATGCAACCCACCAAGATGTCTATAAATCTTCTGTCTTGATCAAGTTGATCAAATATTTGATGAACCGTATTACAGATCTGGCTTGGAGGTCCACTGTATTTCTTGCTTCACCTAGCAGTGTGTGCTATTTAGCACATCAGCAGTTTTACCGGTCAAATAACTCTACCAGAGGGTGTTGAGGTTAGGAATTTTGAAAGAAAAATGAAAATATAATAATGAGAGACAATGAACATGATTGATTGATGTTCATGCACACTTAATGAACTGAATATTATTTGTAGGAATAATTTATGACTAACAGGGATGGAGTCATAGTCAGCTGAATCTTTTGAACTGGGCTGGACTGGTTTCAGCTACTACTACACTCGTGTTGGAAGCATCTACCAAGGTGCTACTGGGTAGAAAGGATTAGGTGGCATCACCATTGCCAAGGGGTGCATGTCTCTGTTATTTTCCCACCAAAGTGATACCTATCTATCCACTTACAATTGCATGCTTTCAAACTGCTAGGTTGGCAGGAGCCAGAATGGGACAACTTACCACAGCCAATTTGCTGCAGCCAACTCATCATGGCCAACTCACTGCAGGACAACTCTCCACTACCAACTTGCCATGGGACGATTTAACAATTCTACTCAATTATTTGAAATAAATAAAAATATTTTAATTTTTGCCATTTGCATGTCATTCTCTCCCTCTTTTGCATCCTTTCTTTAATGATCCTTTCCTACTATTTCTTTGATATTAGTGTAACTCTTGTCCTGCAGTGAGTTGTCCCGTGGCAAGTAAACTGTGGTGACTTGTCCCGCAGTGAGTTGGCCATGGCAAGTTGGCTATGACAAGTTGGCTGTGATGAGTTCACCATGGAGAACAAGTCAAGTTGATGGGAGCTCATTCTGTCACTGGGCTCACGCTCTCAGGTTTTAAACTGTTGAGCTGTTGACCTCTCAAAGATCTTCTGATCCCATGTCTTAACTACATGAGCCACCAGCCACTGGTTTTAGCTGCAATAGATATAGGGAGATGTGAGTAGAACAACAGGTTGGAAGGAACTCGAAATGAGTCTCAGTCTTAGTGTCAGTTTTGGAAGGCAATTTTCTTTTTTGCTTCTTAACTGCCACATATTTTAGCTGGGGAAGTTGGGAGGGGGTTGTTGGAGTGGTAGAAAGTTAGTCATAACAAAATTCCATATTCAAGGACTTTTGCCTGCATCTGATGGAGACTGCCTGAAGATTATATCCAATTGAGTGTGAAGAGTTGATTGTGTGATGAACTTGGGGGTCTGGGGCAGGGCTGTGAACTGTCAACTGGGTGTGGAAAACCTGGAAGCTTTCAGTTTCAGGTTTTCCCAGCTGTGCCAACATGACATCTCTAATAAATTGGAACTTTGAGGAACCTCAAGCCTCAGAGCTTTATTTCGTTGGGGGTGTTCCTTGGAACCTGACACTTAGATTAACTCCATCTGTCAGAGAGACAGGGTTATGAATATAAAGGTCGTCAATTTGCATCCATTCATTTGGTGAATAGTCAAAGTTACAATAGCACTGAAGTAAAATGACTTACAACGGTTCCTCGCACTAAAGACTATTCACAAACACGTGATTGTGTTTGGGTGCTTAGCAACTTGGCATGCATTTATGATGGTTGCAGCATCCTGAGAATCACATGATCTCCCTTTGTGATCTTCCCAGAGAGCTCCAACAAGCAAAGTCAATGGGGAAAGCCAGATGGCAAAAAAAAAAAAAGGTTGTAAAATCAGTCCTGGTCATGTGATAATTCACTTAATAACTGTGTTACTGAGCAACAGAAGTTCTGGTCCCAGTTGTGATTATAAGTCAAGGATTTCCAGGAGGTCAAATAACATTATGTGAACTTGCATTATTCATTTTAATCTACTCAATAAAAAGTTAATTGATTTATTTTGTTTAATTGTTATTTAAGTGACCATGCCAGCCTATTTCGTCCTCACATGTCACTTATTATTTTTCACTTTATGAAAAAATAAAGGAGAAAAACATAATAACCCCTAAATAAGAAAGGGGTTTGTGGTGGCAGGAAAACTAATAGTTCTTTCAGAGGTCTCTGAGAGTAAATGGGATTTCACTTCAATTTTGAAGAACAAAAAGATAATAAGAAAAAAGATACCCTCAGCAAGAGGCTACACAATACCACCTCATTTAGTGTACAAATATTACACATTTGAAATGAGATAAAGTAAATATTAGGTTGTAGCCTTTTTTTTAATTTAATATCGAGAGACAGGAACAGACCATTTCCATTAACACAAAAAGAAATAGTGCATTGTCGGAACAAAGAATAAGTAAAGAAATGAAATTATTTGCAGTCTCCCACTCTTTGCTTTTTAGTTTCTTGAGGGAAAATTCAACTCTCATGAATAGATGCAGTGAGCTTCCAGTAGGGTAGCAGACAAAATGTTTATGGCAGTTTTTTACTATTAAGAGAGGAGAAAAGAAAGTTATTCCTTTTAAGTTTCATACTCCCTCACATTGTTCATTAGAAGCACCTGTGTACTGATTTTAGGAGATACAGATCTTTAAACTACTAGACCATGTCCTACACTCTGGGTTTCATAGTGAAATTTACATAGACATTTATATTCTTCCATGATATTTAAAAATAAATAGGTAATCTGTTTTTACAGCAGGGAATTTCTCCTTAACAGATCTTTATTACTCCACAGAGTTTGGTCCTCACATTGAAAAATGAGTGGGGCAAAATATGAGTTAGTTGATAAAGGCTACATTGAATTCTAGAAATACAACAGTTTTCCTCAAGTACATCCAAAAATCTTCTGACTAACTCAGGTAGGGAGACTGGTTAAGAATGGGTCAAAGCATTATTTTTCCATTACTATTGAGTATAACTGTCCATCTAGCAGCTTCCAAGCTTCAGCCTTTACAGAAACCCATAACAATATCATAGTCGAGCTATCCCAACAATCAGAGTACCCAATACTGTTTCAGTTCTAACCTGAATCCTAACTAAGAAGGATGCAATCTACTGTACTTCATCTAAAATTCTCTGTAACTGAAATCCCACCATCTTTTTACCAGCGTCCCTCAAAAGGAGAGGCTGCAGACTGAATAGAAAGGTTTTTTTTGTTTTTTTTAAAAAGTGGTGGATTCAGAGATGTTTTCCTCGGGGAGCCCATACCACACCTCATCAAGGTAAGTAGCACTATTCCCTCCTTCAAAGAGACATTGACCTCTTTCTGCATTAATCACTGGCCCTGCTTTGTCTCTTTAATGGGCAAGGAATGGATCAAGATCAGACATAAAGACCGATAATGTTACCTAGTTTGGGTAATGAAATATCTGCAAGGAAACAACTAAGCTCAGTGAGCACGAATAGAATAGAATAGAATAGAATAGAATAGAATAGAATAGAATAGAATAGAATAGAATAGAATAGAATAGAATAACAGAGTTGGAAGGGACCTTGGAAGTCTTCTAGTCCAACCCCCTGCTTAGGCAGGAAACCTTACACCACTTCAGAGAAATGGTTATCCAACATCTTCTTAAAAACTTCTAGTGTTGGAGCATTCACAACTTCTGGAGGTAAGTCGTTCCCCTGATTAATTGTTTCTTAGTTCCAAGTTGCTTCTTTCCTTGATTAGTTTCCACCCATTGCTTCTTGTTCTGCCCTTAGGTGCTTTGGAGAATAGCTTGATTCCCTCTTCTTTGTGGCAACCCCTGAGATATTGGAACACTGCTGTCATGTTTCCCCTAGTCCTTCTTTTTATTAAACTAGACATACCCAGTTCCTGCAACCGTTCTTCATGTTTTAGCCTCCAATCCCCTAATCATCTTTGTTGCTGTTCTCTGCACTCTTACTAGAGTCTCAACATCTTTTTTACACTGTGGCGACCTAAGCACTAAGGACCTCTCAGTGCTCTTACTCCACAGAATCCAATCACTTCTTCAGATTCAGCAAAAATAATATTTCCTAGACATGTTTCAAAACAGAGTTCTCCAGTCTTCTCATAAAACTCTGTCCATGTGATATCCAATGCAAATGATGAGAGAGACTTTTTCCCACAGAGAATTTCATAAACCAGGTTGCAAGGGCCTATAGGAGTAATACCTCACTCACCATCATCTAATAGGTTTCAGGTAAATGTAAACAGAGCTATTGCTTACAAGTCTGCTTCACATTCTAATTGCTATATTGTTGGCCAGAATAGTCTCGTATTTGTGGGTCAGTTAATTTCACAATTTCAGAAAGTCTTCTCCATCTTGCTGGCTGTTGCATGAAGAATGTCAGGGTTCCAGGTAACACCCCCAATGAAAGAAAACTCCAAGGCTTGAGTTTCCTCAAACTTACATTTTATTAGAGATGTTATATTAGCTGGAAAAACCCGAATCTGAAAGCTTCCAGGTTTTCCCCACCCAAAGGAAAGTCCAAGTCCCTGCCCAACACCCACAAGTCCATCACATGGTCCAATCATGCATCATATCCACTGGAGATGCCTCCCAGTTCCAGCCTTCTAGATGCAGGGCAACTTGGCCTTGACTTCTTGAGAAAGGAAAGTTATTTTGACTATACTTCACCCATGCTCATACAATCTCCCCTCCCAGTTTCCCACAGTAGTAAACATGTCAGGTCTGAAGGCCTAATACAAAAGATTCAGCTCAGCAAAAAAAAAAGGGGGGGGGAGGTGGTGTTCCCTTTCAGAGTTAAAGAATTTAAAAAACTTACTAAATTTTGGTAATATAATGAATGAAAATTTATAAAGGTTAATAAGTACAAAAAGAATTATATATTATTTCTCACAGCAAGGGGAAAAAGGAGAGCGTTAAACTGATTGCTCTATTCTAAGAAAAGAACATATCTAACATTTGGAAATCACTTCTTGATTTTGTAATGAAAAAAAATATAAAACTTTGATTTTGATTTGCTGATTAGATGGATTTGCTGTTATAGAAATGACTATTATTTATTATTGTCTAAAAATAAAAAAAAGTTGAGGTGTTATTATCTTCTACTGTGCTAAATTGTAAGTTCTCCTTCTACCACATACATTCTCCTTTTCCCCTTTTTCCTCTGCTAGTTTTACATTATTTTCATTTTCTTTGTTTTTTATATTCTGATAAACTAATAATATTTTATATCTGTGAAAATTCAGCTCAGTAAAAAATCTCATTCAATCAATTCACCGAGATATATGGCAATCTGTCAGCCCTTTGAGGGAGACCTGGTTCAGAAACAGACAATGTTGAGTTTCCAATGGACGCCCTAATTAAATCATGAGCCTTGAGCCAAGCTTCAAAAGAAATCCAGTTATTTATTAGGACTTTCATTTCTGCAGTTCTCAGTGAAGCCAGCTCTGACCCTACATAATTTATGCTCTAATCATGACCCTGTTTGCCCTCTCCCCCCAGGGTGTGTCATCAATCACATTCACCAACAGAGCAATTTTGCGAATTGTAGAGGTCACTCCCCTCCAGCCACTGTGGGTAGCCCTGGGATACAGCCTTGAGAGATAAGCATGGAATGTGCATTTATCTTTGGCTGCCATGCCATTTTTATGGCTTCCCATCCCTCCTGGCCTGTGGCAACTCGAGAGCAGGCCAGGGAAGCTTTGCGAGTTGACAACTATTTCACTCTGGCAATGAATTACAAACTCTTGAATTTTATTCTGGGTCCTCTCACATTACACAAAATCGAAGTGGGGTTATTTTGAGTTTCCTCCTCACACCCCTTTCAATGTATTGATCATGTAATTGCTTCTGCAAGTAAGCTTGTTTCTTCCTTTCCCCTTTGGATGCCTTTGGGTCAGCTTTAAATCTTTTTACACATCCTTATCTAAGATAAGATTTTGATTGATAGATTATATGTCATCAAGTTGATTTTGACTCTAAGCAATCACATAGGTAGAACTTCTTCAGGTTGATTTATCTCTGATTTGACCCCTCAGATCTTCCAGTAATGCTCCAATCACTGTGGTAATTAAGTCCATCTATCTTGTTGGTGGTTCTATCCTCTTCTATCTTCTTCTTCCCTCTTTTTTCATTCCTTCCAGCATTACAGATTTTTTGCAAGAGCTATATTGTCATGCAATATGTCCAAAAAGTAGACCAGATCTTAACAGCTGTTATTTTCCTATCTGTTGATATGGCCTTTCTCAGTAACACTTTTTGATGTAGGAGATGGATGAACTATAGTTTACTTAGTTGGCTGGATTTTACACAACAGATTTAGTCATTGATAAACTATGTGTACTAGGTTTTCCACACACTGGATTAAAATGTGGTATGATATACTGCCTTTTTCTAGTCTGCTCTAGGTGTTTCCTTGACCATATCCTAAGGCCTTCCCCATGTATACTTAGCCAGAACATGCCCCAACAGCTTCTTTGTTATGCCCTGATATTGCCATAATCTCATCCCTACACAATATTTAAAACAGCTTAATATACTTGACCACACCTGTATTTTTCTTCTTTAAGCAGGCAATAGTTTGTGGCAATTCTGGCATGGGTGCAATTTGATGTGTTTCAGTGACCAGTCATTTTGTGCTGCAAACAAGTAATTTCAAGGATAGGCTGCATTCATTGTAGACTTTTGAGGGAATTGCACCCACCCCAGGGGTGAAATCCAGCAGATTCTGACAGGTTCTCGAGAATCGGTAGTGGAAATTTTGAGTAGTTCAGAGAACCGGCAAATATCACCTCTGACTGGCCCCAGAATGGGGTGGGAATGAAATTTTTGCAATATCCTTCCCCTAGGAGTGGGGAGGGAATGGGGATTTTGCAGTATCCTTACCCTGCCACGCCCACCAAGCCACGCCCACCAAGCCACACCCACAGAACCAGTAGTTAAAAAAAAATTGGATTTCACCACTGACCCACCCCTCCTTCCTCCAATCCCTGGATACTATTATCCAAGACTATTCTTTGGCCAACAGGAGATTCAGATTCTTTGAAGCCATATTCCCCCCGCCCCTTATCTTCTAGGTCTTGAAAGCAATTCTTATCTCAAAGGGGCCAGTAATTAGCTAGCAGGGGAGCAGATACAGGGAAAAGGAGAGAGTGAGAGGCAATTATCTCTCTGCTAATTCTTGAGTCAATTTTTGTATCTGCCTATTGTTCTTAGGGATGCTTTGGAATACCCTTTCAGAAAAAAGCTAAGTCCATGTCCTTAGCAATGGTTTGCTGGAAGTCTTTTGCAATGTTTAATCCTTTAGATCAGGGGTGTCAAATTGGCTCATGGGAAGCTTAGATCTGGTCTGCAGAATCACCCTAGAAACAGCAAAGGACCGGATGGCGGAGCCCCTGCCAGTGATAACGGAGCTCGGGGGGGCTACATGTGGCCCTTCCAGGCTCCATTTTCAGCTGCGATGGCTTCCTGCCACCTCTGCCAATGAAAATGGAGCTTGGGGAGCTCTGTTTTTATTGTCAGAGGGCTTGGGCCACCATAGACGACACAAGTGATGTCAAGATGGCCATGCCGACCTTGGCCACACACACTCCCGGAGGTCAAACTCAACCCTGATGCAGCCCTCAGTGAAATACCTTGACATACCTGCTTTAGAAATTTAGCACAATTTAGCATAAATATTTCTGTTGTGGAAGAGTGCATTTGAACACTATTAAATGGTATCCAAAGGACTCCACTAGCCAGATGACTGCAATCATAATTAATCTAATGTATTAGGGCATCCCTGACTAAACAATTCCCACTATTGGGTAATAAAGATAGCTGAGGCCAGAAGGCACTGTTTCTCAGTAGCAGCATCTAGTCTTTAGCTTAATAGGAACGGCCAGCCCCACTTCTCTTGGTGGGTGCAGTCTTGAAGAGGAGCTTTTTCTGCTATAGCCCTCATTCTCTGGAACATCTTTCCCTCAGAGGTTAGATCTGCCCCACCATTTTGCCTTCAAGAAGTACCTTAAAACTTGGCTCTGCCAGTTGGTTTGGGGCAGGGGTGAAATCTAAAAATTTTCCCTACCGGTTCTGTGGCCATGGCTTAATTGGTGGGCGTGGCTTGGTGGTCAGATGACTGGGTGGGTGTATAACAATAACAATAAATAATAAAAATAATAAACAAAGTATAAAAAACAATAAGAGGTACCAACTTTCACACTTTACACACACACAACACAACACAACTGATTCACACACAATGTAAAAGCAGCAGCACTTCACACTTCACAAAGCCACAAAAAGCTCAAAAACCAACTTTCAAACTTTACACATACACAACACAACTGACCACACACACACACACACACACACACAAAATGCCACATACAGCTTTCTGAGATTTTGTGTGTTTGTGTAGTTAGAGTGAAACACTACAGAAACACACAAAATCTCAGAAAGCTGCACAAATATTTTATTTTATTTTATTATTTTATTTTATTGTGGACTTCAAATCCCAGAGTTCCTCAGCCAGCAAAGCCAGCCAGCATTAGTTGATCACTGAGGAAATAGATTAGCTAAGCAATTGATTCTGTCTAGGCTGAAAGTGAAACTGGGGCTTTCGGGCTGGAAAAAAAGCCATGCGTTCATCAGTAATCAGGTAAGTGCCTTAGAATCTCTACTCTTACTTGTAGAAAACATGTAAGAGTACAAGTAAGGTTCTGTTAATGAGGAACTCAGGTGAGATCGCCAGAAGAGACTTTAATTTTTTTTTTAAGTTTAAAGGCTCTGCCAATCTCAGCTGAGGGGCAGGATCCTCAAAGGCTTTTTTTTTACTTTTAAAGGCATGTTTCGGCTGAAGAAACACCGGCTTTTAAAAGTAAAAAAAACAACCATCTGCTGATGGTGCAGCTCAGCAGAGGCAGGGGGGCGGGGCCAGGGATTTTTGCTACCGGTCCTCCGAACCAGCAGCTGCCATCACTACCGGATTGCGCGAGCCGGTCCGAACCGGGAACATTTCACCCCTGGTTTGGGGCCTCCAGGGGCACTCTAGACTGGAGGTGGTTGGTGGAATAATAGAGAAGATTCCACTTCCATACCATTTATGCTCCTCGTTTTAAGTCTTCGTTTTATTCTAATTATTTTAATGCTTAGATATTTATATTTATTATATGTATATTAATGTTATTATATTTAATTTTTTATATTGTAAGCCACCCAGAATTGCTTGGGCATGTAATGGGCATATAAATTGAATAAATAAAATCAATAATCTCCAAATGGAACTCTGAATCAAGACCCTGCCTGATTGCGTTCAGTGAGACACTGAGGTTTGAGCTGTTCCATGGAGTTTTTATTTGATATATTATTATATATTTGGGTTATGGATGTGAAGGTTTATTTTATTTCTTGTTTTTATGTACCAAACCATTTTATTTGTTTTATTGTTTTGTACATAAAACAATTTTATGTGGATATTTTATTGTTTTATTGTGGATATTTTAATGTTGACTGTATTATGAAAACCACTAAGAACTGATTCTGGCTGTGGTGGTATGTTAAATAAATAACTTCAACACCTGCAGATCAAATACCAAACCAGAAGTTTTGACAAGCTGCTATACCAGCCAACTATATTCACTCATTCATAAAATGTACTTGCTGTCCATCCTAATTCCATCTCATGATCTACCAATTCATCTCCAGAACATGCCCTTCACCTTGCCTAGAATAGGATCGCAATCACCAATATTTGCAGCAACATTTTAAACTGGTATACAGGTAATTCTCAACTTGTTCAAAATCCATTCAAAATTTGGATGAATCTACCTGGTAGATAATTACAACCAAGCTTCTAAGTTCTGGCAGTCAATGCCCCCTCCTGAGATTGCTCAACAACTAGGCTGCATTTATGGCCATTTGCAACATCCTATGGTCACATGACCACATTTTATGATGGGTTTGCCAAAACCTGGCATTTACTTCTGGTTTCTGGAAAATGAACTCATAATGTACCAGTGGTGTGTCTAACAGCTGTAGCATTCACTCAATAATTGTGAATTTGCTTAATGACTGCCGTAATTTGCACAAAAAAAGGTTGTAAAAGTGGATCGCTCATGTGACTGACTTGTTTTACAACTGTCATGAGTTACGATTGTGATGAACAGGCTGTTGTGACCCAGGCCCAAGTAGGTAGTAAGAAACTCAGCCCGTGAAAAAACAAACAAACATTATTCGAACAGCTGAGAAGGCCCAGTACTCTTCAACATCTTCATCAATGACTTGGAGAAGGGGATAGATGGGGAACTCATCAAATTTGCAGATGACACCAAGCTAGCAGGAATAGCCAACACTCCAGAAGATAGGCTCAAGATACAGAAAGATCTTGACAGACTAGAACATTGGGCGCTATCTAACGAAATGAAATTCAACAGTGAAAAGGTTCTACATTTAGGCCAAAAAAACAAAATGCACAGGTACCGGATATGTGGTACCTTGCTCAATAGTAGTAACTGTGAGAGGGATCTTGGAATCCTAGTGGACAACCATTTAGATATGAGCCAGCAGTATGCAGCAGCTGCCAAAAAAGCCAACACAGTTCTGGGCTGCATAAACAGAGGGATAGAATCAAGATCACGTGAAGTGTTAATACCACTTTATAATGCATTGGTAAGGCCACACTTGGAATATTGCATTCAGTTTTGGTCGCCACGATGTAAAAAAGATGTTGAGACTCTAGAAAGAGTGCAGAGAAGAGCAACAAAGATGATTAGGGGACTGGAGGCTAAAACATATGAACAACGGTTGCAAGATCTTGGTATGCCTAGTTTAATGAAAAGAAGGACTAGGGGAAACATGATAGCACTGTTCCAACATCTCAGGGGTTGCCACAAAGAAGAGGGAGTCAAATTATTCTCCAAAGCACCTGAGGATAGAACAAGAAGCAATGGGTGGGAACTAATCAAGGAGAGATGCAACTTAGAACTAAGGAGAAATTTCCTGACAGTTAGAACAATTAATCAGTGGAACAACTTGCCTGCAGAAATTGTAAATGCTCCAACACTGGAAATTTTTAAGAAAATGTTGGATAACCATTTGTCTGAAATGGTGTAGGGTTTCCTGCCTGGGCAGAGGGTTGGACTAGAAGACCTCCAAGGTCCTTTCCAACTCTGTTGTTGTTGTTGTTGTTGTTGTTGTTGTTGTTGTTGTTGTTATTATTGTTGTTATTGTTATTGTTATTTTTATTATTGTTATTGTTATTGTTGTTATTATTATTATTATTATTATTATTACTTGGCAAATGTTCACAAGTCACAAAAATAAAGGCAAGACATAGTTGAAGTAGAAGATGAAGCAGAAGACGAAGCTACCAACGTTGTTTTCCGGCAAAGCTCAAACGTCGGTGCTGGTCTGTTTTAAGCCTTTTTGGGGGGGGGCAATCATATCTTGCCCTACTCCCGAGTTGTCCTTTTTGCTTGAGCTGCTCTTGCCTTCTGGCAGCTCTTCTCATGCGTGCATTAGGAACAGGCTCCTTCTGTTCCTCTGTCTCACTACAATCAGTCTCTGGAGGCTCTGGAGTCCGCACCTCATTTCCTGATGGCCCTGGCCTCACCTCAACCTCATCACTGTCTGATTCCGTTGCCAATTCCATAGGCTGCTGACAGACCACAACACAGGCTCCATTACAATCATGCAGTCATATGAGCCATATTGGCAGGGTGGTTAGAATGCAATATTGCAGGCTAACTCTTCCCGCTGCCAGGAGTTCAACCCTGACAGGCTTGAGGTTGACTCAGTCTTCCATCCTTTTGAGATCGATAAAATGAGAAACCCAGATTGTTGGGGCAACATGCTGATATTATAAACCACCCAAAGAGTGCTCTAAAGTGCTATGAAGTGCTTGTCAGTATAAGTGCTATTGCTTTGATTTGAGGACTACTTGTAATTTTCTGCTGGCTCAGAGTCTGGTAGAGAAGAGTTTGACATGATCATAAAGAACAACCTTATTCTGCTTTTCGCTCTTAGTATGATTGCCTTAGTTTTCTAGAAAGGCATTCCAAAAGAGGCAGCCAGAATGCTGTCATTTTGCTAAGATCCAGAGGCTGTGTCCATCAACCCCAGAGATGGTAACGCTAGTCCTGCAATATTTACAGAAGAGCATTTATGCAACCAATCCTATTATCCAACTGTGTTGGCCTGTGGCCAGAAATTTTTATCGTAAAAATTCAGCTCTGCTGCTGAAAGGCAAAAGCAGATGGAAAAGGGAAGAAACACAAGCTAAGATCATGGTGTGTCTTTGGGGGGGGGGAACCCTATTTTGCACATATTATATTAGTGTGATATATTTTTGTAACTTTTAAAAAAAAAAAACACGAACTAGAACCAGAGGTAGTATTCAGCCAGTTCAGACTGGTTCGACGTAACTTTTTATTTTCATTTATTTATTTACTTACTTACTTACTTACTTACTTACTTACTTACTTACTTACTTACTTTTGTCAATCACTTTGCTGACTTTCAGCAGCACCTTTATTCATGTCTTCTTAGAAAATGCAAGACAATACCTCCAATCCTCAGTAGTCTATTTGGGGGAAACACAGAATAGGTACAACTATAATAATGGATGTGATGAATACTCTGCCCACCCAGATAGCCAGAAGGTATTATCTAAAACCAATTTGCCATAGCCTAAAACTAAATAATATGATTGTGTAGCACTTTTCTTTTATGTACACTGAGAGCATATGCACCAAGACAAATTCCTTATGTGTTCAATTACACTTGGCAAATAAAAAATTCTATTCTATTCTATTCTATTCTATTCTAGTCTAGTCTAGTCTAGTCTAGTCTAGTCTAGTCTAGTTTTTTTTTTTATTTGTCAATCATATATAAGATAACAGGTAAAGGTATAAACATAATTTGGATACATGAAAAGAGTAAGTAAAAAGGAATATTAGGACAGAGATGGTAGGCATGCAGGTACACTTATGCACACCTCTTACAGACCTCTTAGGAATGGGGTGAGGTCAACAGTAGACAGTTTAAGGTTAACGTTTTGGGGATTTGAGGAGGAAACCACACAGTCAGATAGTGCATTCCAGACATGACCCCTCTGTTACTGAAGTCATATTTTCTGCAGTCAAGTTTGGCGCGGTTTACCTTTAGTTTGTATCTGTTATTTGCTCGTGTATTGTTGTGGTTAAAGCTGAAGTAGTCATTGACAGGTAGGACATTGCAGTAGATAATTTTATGTACTATGCTTAGGTCAGACTGAAGTCTGCATAGTTCTAAGTTGTCTAAGCCCCAAATTTGGAGTCTGGTGGCATAAGGTATTTTATTGCAATCAGAGGAGTGGAGGACACTTCTTGTGAAATATCTCTGGACTCTCGATTGTATTTATGTCTGATATGCAGTGTGGGTTCCAGACAGATGAGCTGTATTCAAGAATTGGTCCAGCAAATGTTTTGTATGCTCTAGTTAGTAGTACAATATTACCAGAGAAGAAGCTACGCAAGATTAGGTTAACAACTCTTAGTGCCTTTTTGGCAATGTTGTCACAGTGGGCTCTGGCACTTAGACCTTTAGAAATGATTACTCCAAGGTCCTTGACAGAGTGAGGGTCATCTATAAGATCATGGCCATCTAATTTGTATTTCATGTCTTGACAGAGCGTTTGTTGGTTGAGATTTGAAGTTGCCAGTTGTTAGATCAATCTGATACATAGTCAAGGTCTTTTTGAAGGCTAGTTGCATTGTCTGTATTGTTGAATAGTTTAACATCGTCAGCAAAGAGAACACAGTTTATTTTAATATGATCGCAAAGGTCATTTATATAAAGTATGAAGAGTGTTGGACCTAAAATACTGTCTTGGGGAACTGGTAACGGAAATCACACACCCCACCCACCCCGGCTTTATGCCATCCTATTTAGGCATGTTTTTTGAGGCTGGGGGCATGTGCAGAAGGTATGCGTGCCCGCAAAGTGCATGCGCGGAAGGCCGGGCACATTTTTGGACGCACATGCTCACATTTGCAAACCAGTAGGGAAAGTAAGGGAATAGCGCTCCTGACTAGGACCCACCGATATGCTGTCAGTGGCATTTTCCTGAGAATAACATGATAAGAGAATAGAGTGCAGATGCTTGCTAGGCACAGTGTTCAAAAATGGCACATAGCACTTTAACACAAGACAATGATTTGAATCTTTTTTCCCCTCTTTTAGTCTCTTGGATCCACCCCTGCAGAGAAAATCACAGACAATAATTTTACAGTCTGGTATTATTGACTTCTCAAAGAACCATTATCATCATTACTTAGCCCAATAATAATTGCATATGTTCTGAGATACTGGAATATTGATTTTAATCAGTAGGTTTAATGCATTAATTTATTATACACACACACACATACACATATCCCCCCAGGAATGGAAGTTCCAGAAATTATAGCTCATCTAAAGATTCAGTAGAATTACAAGGATTGTCAAGCTCTTAAGAGTTACTGCTGAACTTGGAAACAAATTCCAAGTTTGGAACTGTCTGTTACTGAAGCATGAGATACCACCCATTTCAATTAACATGTTCTCTTTTTCTGCTAATATGAGTTTAATCTTATATGGCCTGCAAGCTTAATGGAAACCGTTTCTCAGAAAAACAAATCTCTAATTTCCTGAACATTTACTCAGTCTTTTCAGAGGCAACCCATTTGACAAAGAGGAACTTGCATCAGCAGGGAACATGGAGGATCAGGCCACCCAAAAGGACACGACAAAACCTTCCTGCAGGACTTGATGAAAGCTGACATTTCTGTTCTATTGGTGTCATGATATAAAACAATTTCAGTTCATTTCACACACAGCAATGCTAGCAAATCTTCTTGTCAGTGTGAGGCAAATCAATTCCCATAGCTCCTAGCTGCTCGCTAGCCCAGCTATCTATCCTGACAAATGGGTATGCTTGTATCTTTATGTGTATGGCTTCCTTAGTCATTGTATGGTTTTAAAGAAAGAATAATATTCTAAAACACCAGGCAAAGCAGCTTTAGGGATGGAAAGGCAGAAAACATGGATATTACGAACATACGAAGCAGCTGAGGTGTCCACCTTATTCTTGGTCAGGATTGGGGTTCTGGGTTCTGAGATAATTAATCCCTGCTGTTTCTCCATTGTGCTTTAGATGTCTTGATATGGTTCTGTTCAGTAGTGGGTTTCAATTTAGTTTGCTACCAGTTCTCTCATGTGTGTGCGCGCGGCGCTTCTGTGCATGCACAAAAGCGTCCAGACAGGTGGGTGGAGCCTGCCGCTGCCGCTACCGGTTCACCTGATCTGGGGCGAACCAGTAGCAACCCACCACTGGTTCTATTTAAATACTACCGTGTTTCCCCACAAATAAGATCCTGTCTTATATCTTTTTTGAATCCTGAAATAAGTGCTTGGCTTTATTGCCATGCGCTCAAAAGCCCGATTGGGCTTATTATCAGGGGATGTCTTATTTTGGGGAAAACAGGGTTTTTTGGTCTTTTTTACAACCCTGTAATCCCTTTATTCATGGTAGAGTCAGGACAACTGAATGGAACCGAGGGTTCACTGGCTGGATTCCCTTCCTGATGCCTACATGGAGTTTGCATCATATATTTTCTCTTTATGCCCTAAGGGAGAAACATTTATCGCTACCTAGGATTGAACTCCCAACATTCCAAATGGGATGAAAGAGTCTTCACCACTAGGCCACCATACTACTGTACAACTAGTAGCAGTCGACTGTTAAATACTAACTAGGTTGAATCTCGTTTAACCAGCCAAGGTTACCTAGATGTTGCCAACTATTGTGATCAACACTTGGTGCACATATACATTCATTAACCATTTTTTTTTTATAAAAAGTTTTATTTTAACATTCATATCCAATAACATATTTAATGTACCATCATATACAATTAATCGGACCTGCCCAGTCACCACCCCCTTCCTACTCTTTTCCCTTCTCTACCTTCTTCTACTTTCCACGACCATCCTCCCCTCATCTTATCTACCTCCTCTCCTCCTTCCTCCCTACTCCTTTCTTCTCCCTCTTCTATCCCTCTTCCTTCCTTTCCTCTTCCTCCTCTTCTCTTTCCTACCTCCTTCTCTCTTCTACTTCCTTCCTTCCCATCATTCTGAAATGATAGCCAGGCAGCTCCGATCTTACATTGATTATACATCTTCAATCATCTCTGTACATTAACCATCAATCCATTTTCTACCTCATCCCCTCCCCTCCCTTCCTCTCCCTCTCCCCACCCCCCAGGACTTCCCAGAACCGAATACAGGGTATAAAACTAACAATCAAAAATTAAAACATAACACAAATCATAATCCGTAGTCACTCCTTAAAACCTCGACTCCCCGATCTCAGAAATTTCCAATTGAGTTCATATTTGTTCTTCATTAAAGTACATAGTTTTTAATATCCAACCTTCATCAATCAGTACCAAAACAACGTTCCATCTTCCAATATTCACCAAGGATTCTTCTGAAATGTCTTTCTTCCTTAAGCAGTCTCTCAAGAATAGTTCATATTTCCAACTTAATTTCTTAAATTTTACTGTCCAGCCTCCAAGGATAAACAATAATCCATCTTTTCATATCTTCGGTATCATTTACATACATCAAATCAGATTACAAATATTATTATTAATCCTATATTATCTCCACAATATATCAATTGTAATAATTAAAATCTTCACTTTACCTTACTTATATCAAATAACATTATTAAAATTACACCTATAACTTATCCAAAATATATCAGTTATAACAATTAAATTCTAGTTAACCATATAACAACATTACATCCATCTCTCAAATATAATATTTAATCCAAATTAAATTTTACTATCTATCCTCCAAAATTAAACAATATTCCATCTTCCTATTCCTTTATACCTCAAATATATCAAATAGTACCCCTAAAATTACACATTTATATCCAAAATAAATCATTTACAAAAATTAACCATAATCATATATAATAAAATTAAACATTCTCACTCCCCTTATTTTCTATCTTACACATTTTCCACCATCTATTCACCATTCAACTTAACATCTATCGATAAAGGGTTCCCAATCTTTAATACATTAGTGTAAAAATCTCGTGCTTTAAAAACTGTATTAAGAAAATACTTTCTTCCTTTAAAATTCACTGTTAAGCCAGCTGGAATCTCGCATCTAAAATATATCTGATGTTTCTTAAGCTCATCCACTAAAAAGGCAAATTCTTTTCTCTTTCTTAACATTTTAGGAGCAATTTCCTTCATCATTATTATATCTTGTCCTAGTATTTGAAATTTATTTTTGTAAAATGCTTGCAAAATTCCATACCTAATCTTCTTATTTATAAAATAAATAACCACATCTCTCGGTAAACACTTCTGCCTTGCCAACCAAGAATTAACACGATAATTTTTTTCAATATTAACTTCAAAATCTTCTGGTTCCACTCCATCTATCTGAGCAAAGGCCTGAATAACAATCTCTTTCAAATTTTCTTCCTTACATTCTTTTAATCCTCTCACCCTTATAGCATATTCCATTAATTTATATTGTAATATAACCCTTTCTTCATCTGCCCTATCTACCTTAACCTGAATATCATCTATTTTATTTTCTAAATTCAAATTAATTTGAACTTAGAAAATCTATTTTCCTTTGCAAATCTAAATTAATGTGGTTAATTTCTTCCAGTCTTTCCTCTGTTTGAATACTAGATAGCAATAATGGATTAATTGATTACTTTAATTTTTTCCATCTCCCTCCTCTGTTCTTCCACCATATCTTTAAAATCCAATATTTCTTTCTCCATTTCATCAAATTTTTGATCTATTTCTGAAAGATGAACCTCCATAAGCTCCTTAAATTCCTTAAGCCATCTTTAATATCTTCTTTCAATTTCTATATCTGAAGTGAGGAAATTTCCAGTATTTTAGAAGTAGTTAAATCTCTTTGCTTGAAAGCCATTTTTAAACTAAGTAATACCAAGAAGAAGGGGGGAAAAAAGAAAAAGAAAAAAGAAAAATTCAATAAACTTTTCTTCTTAAACACTGTAATAAAAAGATAAAAAAGGATAAAAAATAAAAAATAAAAATTCCATTTAAAAAAATATCTTGTTATATTCTTCTTAAAGATTCCACGGCAGCAATTGTAATAAGCATTTCCTTAACTTTCACTTTTGATATACAAAACACCATTTCCTTTCATCATCTCCAATCTTGACTACGAATACATTCTCTATCAGCGAGCTAAAATCTTGTTACAATCAAATGCTAACGCTCCAGTTTTCAGCTCTGTCCACGTTAGAGTCCTTCAATAATCCATTTCAGTCGCGGAGATGGACGCTGCATTTTGTTCTGCCATTTGGCAAAAGCGTTCTGGATTCTGGAGCTTTTTTTCGGGCTATAGAAGGAGCGTTCCCATCAAGCTACCAGGAATCTTCCTGGTGCTTTCCTGGGGCTCTACTTCAGCCTGAATGCTCACCTTCCCCTCTTTGCCCAAGGGAAGAGACTTTCAAGTCGCTTGACAGCAGATTAACGCTGTCTAAGCGGCTCTACAGAATCACATGGAACTGGCGGTCTGAGATAGCCCGCCATTAACGAAGCGGAGCCACCCGGAAGCCAACCAAATTTTTTTTCAACTCAAAATCTGCTTTGTACAAGGATGTACAGATGGACACACATACAAAGAGACTGTAAATTACAGGTCTGTTATGCTGCTTCAGGCATCTAGGTCTAGGGGTATATAAGCAATTGTATATAAATATATAACAATGATTTTTTTAAAAAAAAACAGTATTGTCTGTACAAAACCCACATCTCTGCTTCCTAACATTGTCTCTTTAGGGAGAGTGGCCACAGTGAGAGTTTGCATCACCTGTTACCTAATCCATCTGGATATTCCAGGAATTAAAATTGAAACTTTTTATAGGGCCCTGACCCTTAGTAACTGTTGTTCTCCAATAGAATTACTTAATAGGACTAAAACTGGAAGGGACCTTTTAGGTCTTCTAGTCCAGCCCTCTGCTCAAGCAGGAGAACCTATACCATTTCAGACAAGTGGCTGTCCAGTCTCTTCTTAAAAGCTTCCAGTGATGGAGCATACACAATTTATGAAGGCAAGCTTTTCCACTGGTTTTTGTCCTCACCGTTAGGAAGTTTCTCCTCTATTCCAGGTTGTTTCTCTCCTTGATTAGTTTCCATCCATTGCTTCTCTGCCATGCCTTCTGGTGCTTTGGAAAATAAGTTGATGTCTTTTTTGTGGCAGGCCTTCAAATACTACAATACCACTATCATGTCACCCCTAGTCCTTCTTTTCTCTAGACTAACCATGCCCAGTTCTTTCAACTGTTCTTCATACCTCCAGGTGTTTAATCATTTTAGTTGCACTTTTTCCAGAGTCTCAGTATCTTTTTTTTTTTTTTTTGTATTTCTAGTTGTTATGCCCCCAAGGAAGTTCAACGTGTCTTTTATTTTGTGTGCAGAATAATTTATTTTACTTTTGTGCATAAACAAGTATAGCGGCCTGTGCATCTTGTACACCATATTCTCAACACACTGCTTTTAAATACATCACGTGAAAATAAATCTAATGCAATCAGTTTGATTTACTGTCACACAGCATATCAAAGGTGAGTGTTCCAATGTTGATATACATGAATAGAACTGATGGGCAGTTCAAAATTAACTTTGATATAAATCTCTGGGCATCTGCTTTGATAGCCAAGGTCATGTAAATGAACTTCATTGATTTTTACATTCCAATTTTTGGTAGTTTTGCAAGAAATCTCTGTGATTTATATATTGCCATACTTTGTGGAAAATAGTATGTCTGAGATAATGAGATTAAACATGAGCCCATTTTTTAAAAAAAGCACGCAGTATAGTATATGATACACAGTTATATATAATTCTAGTTTAAGGGATTTGAATTAAAATATATATGCAATGTTTTCCCCAGGATATGCCAAGTTGATGCAATTAACATATAATCATATGCATTATCCTCTTTAGTCTTCCACACCCAGGTTTTCTGCAGAAAACTCTGTGAATTAAAAGATTTTGATTTTCAAAACATTGTTCAACATTTCTGGATAGATGTTCTTCATGGACTTGCTGGCTTAAAATAGAAAGCTGAGCACTTGTGAGAAATCCTGAGATATTTATTAAAGCCACTGTGACCTCAAAACGACATCATACAACGTTATACCATAGATGGTTGGAATGGCATGATTATGTAAATTGTGTCAGCTATGTTGCAATATGTGATGCATAGTCATTGGTGGGTGTTATTTGCATCACTATATCATAACATAACACAGGAGAAAGATTTGTCAAATACTAGCATGAACTCACATTTCAGCCATACATATGACTGTTTACAAGTTGGCAAAAATGAGATATTTCAGAGGTGGGCTGCTAGGGGTTCATGGGGATTCCAGAGAACCTCTAGCTAAGATTCTGTGCAGTTTGGAGAACCCTCAAATCCCACTCCTGGCTGGCCCTGCCCACTCCACTCCACCCCACTCCTCACAGGAGTCCCACGTGGCCCGTTTTGGATGCAGATAAGTGCAGGGTGTGCGCGGAGGCTCGGGGAGGGTGAAAAACAGGCCTACCAGAAGTTCAGGAAGGCTGGAAATGGGCCCCCAACTATGGTACAGGAGGCCGACTAGGCCACGACCACCATGGCCATGCCCACCCAGCAACCGGGCAGAGATCCCCTTGCTAAAATTTTTGAGATATTTTGATACCCTTAAAGGGAGCTATTCCCTTTTGAGGAAGGAGGTTTGCTAAGACCATCTGAAAGGCTGCTCTAAAGAATTTTCTCAATATCAGATTTGAGAGGACCTGGATTGTAGCTAGACAATGCTAAGGAGATGACAGGGGGCAGATCGTGTGGAGTGATATGGAATAATTTTGAATCCCTGAGACCTGAGGAAGCGGTCAAGTACTTTTGTAGTGTTAGTTCTCAGTTGGATCCCTGCCTCTCATCCTGGTGAAGTGTTCAATTTGTGCAGTAATAACTTCTTTTAACAAGAAGTGAAGGAGAATGTGCTGTTCCCTTCATCAAGAAACTTTCACTCAATCTATCCTCAAACTTTCTTTTTTAGGAAAGATTGTGGAGAATATGATGGCCCTGCATCTGAAGATGACTTAGGGGAAACAGATGGTTTTACCATTGGCAGTCAGTTTCTGGCCAGGACTCAGAATGGGAAATATACTTGTGGAGAACCTGTCAAAGTATGAATATTCATAGACTGGAATAGATCAGCCAATGGGGACTGTTCGGATAGACATGGCAACAGGTCAACTATTGGGGACTGGCTGGAATAGGACATGGTAACAAGGTCAGCCAATGTATAGACATAGCAACTAAGTCAGCCAATGAGGGCTGTTTGGGAGCTGAAACAACTTGGAGCCAGGGCGTGGCTTAGGTTAACTGATATGTATAAATATAAGTTGTGTGCTCCTATTATTGTCCTTCCTTCTGTAAACTGTGCTTCTGTGATTATGCTTCTGATTCTGAGAACTGCTCTTGGTATTGTATATATGTCTCATGTTATATTATGTATATAAAGAAGTTTCTTATTTAATGAATCTTGATGCATCAGTTATCTGTGTGTGCTATCTGGATGTGATTTCTGCAACAAACTCTGACAGAACCTATGGTGAGACCAGGATCAGGACAGTGGAATCCATCTGGCTTCTTCCTTGATTCCTCAGTAGTTTTAGACACCAACAACTGTATTATTTTGGACTGTATATATGCTGATAATATCCAATTATCTCTCTTTCCCCCAGGACAGGGGTCAGCAACCTTAAACGCTCAAAGAGCCACAAAGGTCCTAACCAGAAGCCTCCCATTCAATTCTGGAGTCAAGCAGAAGTCCGATTCCCCCAACATAGAGTCTCCTCCTAGTGCAGCATCCTTTTTCCTCTGCCGACCGGAAGTCTGGTTTCCCCACCATAGAGTCTCCTCCTAGCATGGCATCCTTTTCCCTTTACCTGTCCTAACTGAAAGCCCTATCAATTGTGGAGCTGATCGGAAAACCCGCCCCTTATCATAGGGTCTCCTCTTGGTGTGCTGTTCTTCGCGCGTCTCAAAATTGTGGTGCTGACTGGCGACAGGGAGTCGCAGCAGAGGGATGAAAGAGCCACATGCGGCTCCAGAGGTGGCCTAGGTTTAACAAGTGATGCATTCAAAGGGTTGACCCTCTGTCTGGAGGTTGGGAGGAATAGACTCCAACTGAAATCCTCCCAGATGAAATTGCTTACAGTTTGTGGACCTAAAATTTCCAGGAATTTTCATCTGAATGAAGCTGTACTCTGTCACTCAGGGATGGTCTGAAGTGTTGGGGTTCTCCTAGATTCACGGAGAATCTAGGAGAAGAGCGGGTGGTAAGTGTGATTGGGAGATCTTTTGCATCAGGTTTGGACTGAGAGACCCTGCTTAGAGTTACTTAGAGACCTAAGTCACTTCCTATGTGGATTACTCTAATGAACTATAATTGGGAATGTCTTTAAAGAACATTCTAAAGACATAACTAGTTCAGAATGTGTTAGCCCAGGCAGTGAGGGCTGTGTCCCAATATATCCAAATGATCTACTTTGGGAGTTGCATTTTTGCCATTCAGTTTTTGTGTGTGATTCAAGATACTGGCTGTCAACTTTTTTTTTTTTAATTACATTTATATCCCGCCCTTCTCCGAAGACTCAGGGCGGCTTACAATGTATAAGGCAATAGTTTCATTCTATTTGTATATTTACAAAGTCAACTTATTGCCCCCCCAACAATCTGGGTCCTCATTTTACCTACCTTATAAAGGATGGAAGGCTGAGTCAACCTCGGGCCGGGCTTGAACCTGCAGTAATTGCAGGCTGCTGTGTTCTAATAACAGGCTTCTAACAGCCTGAGCTATTCACAGCCCTTATATTAAGGCCCTATGTGCCTCCGAAGGTAGGTAGATGAGCAACTACTTTCTCCTCTATTTGTCTCCTCAACCATCCTGATCAATTAGAGTCAACTCTTTCTAGGACCCGTCCATTGGATTGCTAACTGACTGTGCCTTGGGAGCAAATGTTTTCAATGGCAACCCAATTCAGAACTCCTCCCAACAGAGATTAGTCAGCCTCATCCCTCCTGGGTTTATGAAAAGTTAAGAAAATCTAGCTATTCTGTCTCACAAGAGGAAGGATATGTTAAACTAAAAGTTGGGTTTGCAAGCATATGACATCCATGTTCCATGTATTCATTTTTTTTTATTTTGATTTTTTTAAATAAATAATTACCCTTTCTAGGTAATATTTTCTTTATATTCACAATTGTTAGCCACCCAGATCCTCCTAAAATGGGCAACGGACAACAACAATATGGTACAATCTGTATTGCATAGCAGCAGGGAGCGCTTGCTTCTGCTCTGCATTCACCTGGGAATGAAGCTATCAAAACATGTTGAGTAGAGAGGTTTTTGTTGTTCATCCAACACATCACAAAGACTGATGCAGATTTGTCTGGCTCAGGATTACCCAGCTGGCTTCTCTGCCTAAGGGAGGACTAGTACAGGGGATTTCTGCTCTTAGCTCAGCATCTGAATCACAACATCATGCTGACTCTCTCAAGGAGAGTAAATAACTAAATATTAATTTAGTTCAAGTGTTGCAAACTTCAGGGAAAGGTTCTTTTCCTATTATTACTGGATATGCAACTCTTGTCTGGCCTATTATTATTAAAATGAAGCAGCAAATCTCTCTCTCTCTCGCTCGCTCCCTTCCTCCCTCCCTCCCTCCCTCCCTCTCTCTCTTGTCTTTTTCTCTCCATGATATAATTTTGATAAAAATATTATCTTCCAAGCTATGCATTTGTTAATGAACCTACTTTTGACTTCAAATTGAATGAATACACATTTGTATTCACCAACAGCTGGCTTTAAACCATACTTAATATCTACTATTTAATAAGTCTGTTTCTTTTTCAGTAGGGTGCAACAAATTGTATGATGGCGCAATGGCTCAGTAGTTAAAGACATTGAGCTTGTCAGCCTGGGTTCAAGACCAAAGCACCGCACAATAGGGTTAGTTCCCATTGCTTGCAGTTCAAAAGCATGCAAATGCAAGTAGATAAATAAGTACCACTTTGGTGGGAAGGTAACAGCCTTCCATGTGCATCGGCATATACTCATGCTGGCCACATGATCAAAGAAGTGTCTTTGAACACACTGGCTCCTTTGGCCAAGAAATGAAGATGAGCACCATCCCTTAGAATTAGACACAACTGGATAGGGGAAATCTTTACATTTAAATACTCAATATTATTTTACATTTTCTCAGGAATTCAAGTTCCTGCTGAATTGAATTGAACTCTCCCAATATAAACTAAAGAAGAATGTGGTAGCAAACTAGGAACATTTTCAGAAATGCCCTGCACAGTTCTTTCTATAGGTTGTGAAGAAGAAGAAAAATGTTCCAAAAGAGGCTAAAGATCACAAGATCAAATCTCACATTTGTATAGATCAAGGAGTTACGGTGAAAGTAATACAATCATCTTGCACATTTTAGAAAGTAAGAGAAACCCCATCCATATCCAGGTCTGGTGTTGTTTTTTCCTTAGGTCATTACTTCAAAAATAGGTGCAAGTTTGCCAGATTAGAAATCTGGCTTCAAAAGTTAAATGATCTTCTTTACCTGTTAATCCTTGCTGGGAACTGGTACCCTCCTGAATCTCGGTGAGTCTAAAATTGGATATAGACTTGACACACATTATACTATGGTAGTATTTGAAGATTAAGTTCTAAAGGATGTCAATAACTAACAGAAAGTAAATCAGCTGAAACTGGACATGATTATTCTTCACCTCAAAAGTAGAACAGAGGTGATTTCCATTTTCTAAATGGAAAGCATTAACTCTTCAGGTTAAGCTGTTAAAACATAAATAGTTGAAAAAATGAAGAGCTTCAATTTGCATTATAAATGAAGAGGACGCTTGAAAGAAAATTCATGCCATACAATTTTGTTTCTAGGTGGTTACAGGAACAATAAAATACTTGAAGGGAATTTCAGGTTGTTAGCTTCCACATTTATATGTTAACAGGTAAAACTCTAAACAGTATTTTTCATTTACCCAGAATACGTTTTCAATTTTTTATATATATACAAAGAGAAGGATAAAAACAATTGCGGAAGCTTCAGTAAAAAATCATTGGTCTACTTACTCCTAACTAAGCCTGTTGCAATTACTTTGGCAGAAACAGAATAGCAGAAGGTTTTGATAATAAGATGTAAGGTTGCCCTTCATGGGAGAAGAATATGATACATAGATCAAGCAATTTTAGGATTTCCAAATTTAGGATTAGATTATCAGCAGACAGGAGGAATTTTGAATTCTGGTCACTCAGGTATACTGAAAAGTCCTGGAACAACGTTGATAAGGAAGGAGATTTATGTATATCTACGTCAGCGATGGGTTTCATATATTCTTTCACCGCGCGCATGCTTTGCCACACGCTGTTCGCCCTGCACAGGCTCGCTTTGCATGCACATGCTTCTTCCGAGCAAGAACTTTGCTCACGCATGCGCCTTCCACACATGTGCCCAGCCACAAAAACTTGGCTAAATAGGATGGCATTACATCGGGGCACTTGCTGCTCCGGTTTTCCCGAACCGGTACTTACCGGTTCACAGTCAGCCAGATGTTCAAACTGGGTTTGACATTTTTGTCTACCTAATGAGGCCTTACCAAGGACCTGGGACAGGCAAATTTTATTTTATTTTATTTTATTATTTTATTTTATTTATTTAAATCTGGATGTTTAATGGTGTTACAGATATTGCAGGATAGAAGCTGTTCCAAGTAAAGCCACCTTCAAATGATCATCAAATGTGTGATGATTAATAATAATACCAAAACGTACAACTTATTGATATTGCAGTACCAGAAGATGCTAGAGTCAAAGAAAAAGAACTGGAAAAAAATCACAAAATATTGCGACCTGTCCATCAAAACTACACAACTATAAATGAAACATGTAACAGTGATACCCATTGTCTTTAGGGCACTTGGTACCATGTCCAAGAATTTTATAAAATACATCAAGAAATTGCAGCTTCCTTCGATAACACCAGCGGAACTGCAAAAAGCTGCGCTACTTGGAACATCTTAAAAAGGTACTTGGTTGATACCTAGGACGCTGGCAGCAATCTGTAACAACCATTAGCAACAGTCAGTGGTATTTCTGATGCATTTTTGAATGTTCAGTTGACTGAGCTTAATGAATAAAGTAAATAATAATAATAATGTAACAGTGATAACCATTGTCATTGGGGCACTTGGTTCCATGTCCAAGAATTTTGCAAAATACATCAAGAAGTTGCAGCTTCCTGTTGTAGCACCAGCAGAGCTGCAAAAGACTGCGCTACTCAGAACAACATACATTTTAAGAAGATACTTGGTTGATATCTAGGATGCTGGCAACAACCCGTATCAACCATCAGAGCCAATCAATGATATTTGTGATACATTTTTAAATGTTCAGTTGACTGAGTTTCATGTTTAATGAATAAAAGTTTATAATAATAATTTGTTTTGAAGTGTATACAAAATAATAATACAAATTATTATTGTTGTTTAAAGTGACCAGACTTCAGTGATGGCAAAGCGGGACACCAATGATGGGGGGGGGGGGCTGCGCATGTGAGCTGAGTCTTGCCACCTGCCTGGAGGAGGAGGAGCGGCTGCTGCTTCTCCGCTCTTCCAGGCAGTCTCGGCTCTCCTCTCGGCTCTTCCAGGCAGTCTCGGCTCTCCTCGGCTTTCCTCTCCGCTCTTCTCTTCCTCTCCGGTGAAGTCAAGCGGCATCTCTCCTCCCTCTCACGCCCCCTTCTCCACCACTCCTCCTTCTCCGCCTCCTCCTCTTGCGTTGCTGCCTCCCATTTTCAGAATGGGAGTGAAACAGAATAGCAGAAGGTTTTGATAATAAGATGTAAGGTTGCCCTTCATGGGAGAAGAATATGATACATAGATCAAGCAATTTTAGGATTTCCAGATTATCAGCAGACAGGAGGAATTTTGAATTCTGATCACTCAGGTATACTGAAAAGTCCTGGAACAACGTTGATAAAGAAGGAGATTTATGTATATCTACGTCAGCGATGGGTTTCATATATTCTTTCACCGCGCGCATGCTTTGCCACACGCTGTTCGCCCTGCACAGGCTCGCTTTGCATGCACATGCTTCTTCCGAGCAAGAACTTTGCTCACACATGCGCCTTCCACACATGTGCCCAGCCACAAAAACTTGGCTAAATAGGATGGCATTACATCGGGGCAGTTGCTGCTCTGGTTTTCCCGAACCGGTACTTACCGGTTCACAGTCAGCCAGATGTTCAAACTGGGTTTGACATTTTTGTCTACCTAATGAGGCCTTACCAAGGACCTGGGACAGGCAAATTTTATTTTATTTTATTTTATTATTTTATTTTATTTATTTAAATCTGGATGTTTAATGGTGTTACAGATATTGCAGGATAGAAGCTGTTCCAAGTAAAGCCACCTTCAAATGATCATCAAATGTGTGATGATTAATAATAATACCAAAACGTACAACTTATTGATATTGCAGTACCAGAAGATGCTAGAGTCAAAGAAAAAGAACTGGAAAAAACCACAAAATATCGCGACCTGTCCATCGAAACTACGCAACTATGAATGAAGCATGTAACAGTGATACCCATTGTCATTAGGGCACTTGGTACCATGTCCAAGAATTTTATAAAATACATCAAGAAATTGCAGCTTCCTTCGATAACACCAGCGGAACTGCAAAAAGCTGCGCTACTTGGAACATCTTAAAAAGGTACTTGGTTGATACCTAGGACGCTGGCAGCAATCTGTAACAACCATTAGCAACAGTCAGTGGTATTTCTGATGCATTTTTGAATGTTCAGTTGACTGAGCTTAATGAATAAAGTAAATAATAATAATAATGTAACAGTGATAACCATTGTCATTGGGGCACTTGGTTCCATGTCCAAGAATTTTGCAAAATACATCAAGAAGTTGCAGCTTCCTGTTGTAGCACCAGCAGAGCTGCAAAAGACTGCGCTACTCAGAACAACATACATTTTAAGAAGATACTTGGTTGATATCTAGGATGCTGGCAACAACCCGTATCAACCATCAGAGCCAATCAATGATATTTGTGATACATTTTTAAATGTTCAGTTGACTGAGTTTCATGTTTAATGAATAAAAGTTTATAATAATAATTTGTTTTGAAGTGTATACAAAATAATAATACAAATTATTATTGTTGTTTAAAGTGACCAGACTTCAGTGATGGCAAAGCAGGACACCATTGATGGAGGGGGGGCTGCGCATGTGAGCTGAGTCTTGCCACCTGCCTGAAGGAGGAGGAGCGGCTGCTGCTTCTCCGCTCTTCCAGGCAGTCTCGGCTCTCCTCTCGGCTCTTCCAGGCAGTCTCGGCTCTCCTCGGCTTTCCTCTCCGCTCTTCTCTTCCTCTCCGGTGAAGTCAAGCGGCATCTCTCCCCCCTCTCGCGCCCCCTTCTCCGCCACTCCTCCTTCTCCGCCTCCTCCTCTTGCGTTGCTGCCTCCCATTTTCAGAATGGGAGTGAAACAAAAAAAAAATTGGGACTTTTTGGAATTGCTGCAGGACACGGGACAAATTATTAAAAAGCGGGACTGTTCCGCCAAAAGCGGGACGTCTGGTCACTATATTGTTGTTGTTATTGTTATTATTAATTTAGTACTACCAACATCCCCCCCATAGTTCCCATCCTGTTTTAATGTTAATGATTAATGATTCTTTGCCCTCAGCATTAACAAAATGTATGTGGTCACTGAATTGACTTCATGGCACATAATGAATCAATCAGTTCCTATCCTTCTTTATACACACACACATTATAAAGTATCTTTCTCTCACTCTCGGTTTTTGGGAGCAAACATTCACTTATCTACATTTTCACTTTATCATTTTACCAAGAATCCTACTAATTAGCATATCTCAAATTTCCTTCTGTGATGCTCTGTAATATAATTGTTTCATTCCTCAAGCAGCTTTCCCATCCTCTTTCATTATTTCTGCTTTGATTGATTCTTTTGAGAGATTAATCTATGTTTAATAATTTTTTACATGGGACTTGTACTTTCTGTTCCTGCAATTAGTAATTACACATTTGTTCTAGTTTTTTTTTCCTCTCCTTTACGTATCCAATTTCCCCCTAAGATTTAGTTTTGATATTACTAAAAAAATGGTCTTTCCTACATTCAGAAACTCTTATCACTTTTGTATCCTTCATTAATTCTCTCAGGCTATCATCATAAACAATCAAATTAACCATACTATTGATTTATAGTTGTTTGCATGGCATATCTGTAAATAGAAGTTCTAAGTTAGAACACACATTTTATTCAGGCCTTTTTCTAAGCAGATACTCACAAAACATACTTATCATTCTCATTCATTCACTGGTTTGTGTTTTGCTATTTCTTTATTCTCTTAACTTGTTTTCCTCCATCCATTCATGTCTTCTGCTGGAATATTTTGCTCTCTTCTTCCTAGACAACATTCATTCAGAAGAAGTTCATAGTTAAAAAGCTCTTAGTCTATCAAGCCATCCATAAATAGGATGATTTATTTAAAATTTAATTGAGATGTTTTCTACTTTTTTTATATAAAAAGGATGTTAAATGTTTTATAGCAAAATAAGTTTTGGATGATGTATTAAAATGTATCCAACTTTAAATTTGTTGTCTAACTGTATTTTATTGTTTAATTTTTTTAAAAAAAAATCTTATTAGCTATTCTTCATATTATTGTTTGGGCTTGTATTTTTATTTTTATTTTCCCCTTTTCGTTTAAAATATATTTCTATAACAACAATATATTTCTTTTTAAAAGATAATTGGTCTGCTTGGCTTGAGTTACAGACTTGCTTTTTGTTTACATTTAGATTTAATGTATAACGTTTAACTTGCATTATGCATTGTATTCATTATTATCCCATTCAGAACTACTCCAATGGGAAATATCATTATGATGATGTATATGATGATGATATTATGATGTTATAATATATGATGATATTATCTTATATATGCCAAGATCTGCTCAGCTATCAAACTCTTTCATTTTACAGATAAGCAGAGTTGGAAAGGACCTTGTAGGTCATCTAGTCCACCTCCTGCCCAAGCAGGAGACCCTACACTATTTCTGACAAATGACAGTCCAATCTCTTCTTGAAAGCTTCCAGTGATGAAGCTCCCACAACTTCCAAAGGCAAGCTATTCCATTGGTTGATTGTTCTCACTGTCAGAAAATTTCTCCTTATTTCTAGGTTGAATCTCTCCTTGATCAGCTTCCATCCATTATTCCTTGTCTGGCCTTCAGGTGCCTTAGAAAATAACTTGACTCCTCCTCTTTGTGGCAGCCCCTCAAATATTGGAACACTGCTATCATGTCTCCCCTGGTCCTTCTCTTCACTAGACTAGCCATGCCCAGTTCCTGTAACCTTTCTTCATAGGTTTTAGTTTCCAGGCCCCTAATCATCCTGGTTGCTCTTCTCTGCACTCTTTCTAGAGTCTCAACATCTTTTTTATAGTGTGGTGACCAAAACTGGATGTAGTATTCTAGGTGTGGTCTTACTAAGGCTTTATAGAGTGCTATTGGTACCTTACTTGATCTTGATTGTATCCCTCTGTTAATGCAGTTTAGGATTGCATTGGCTTCTTCAAAGGAGCTAGGTTTATATATTTATTTTATTTATTTATTTAATTTTGTCATAACAATATACTCAAAACACAAAAGATTATATAATATATAAACATATATATGAGGAGAAACAAGGTAGTATAAGCATAAATATATATATAGGGGAAGAAACAATAGGACAGGAACGGTAGGCACATTTGTGCTCTTATGCACGCCCCTTAGAGTCCTCTTAGGAATGTGGTGAAGTCAACAGTGGATAGATTTTGAATAAAGCTTTTAGGGTTATGAGAAGAGACCACAAAGTCAGGTAATGGATTCCAAGCATAAATAATTCTGTTACAAAAATCGTGTTTGCAATCTAAACTGGAGCAGTTGACATTAAGTTTAAATCTGTTGGTAGCTCTTGTGTTATTGTAGTTGAAACTGAAGTAGTCATTGGCAGGAAGGACATTACAACGGATGATTCTATGAACTAAACCCAGGTCCTGTCGAAGGCGACGAAGTTCCAAGTTTTCTAGACCCAGGATATCAAGTCTGGTGGAATAAGGTATTTTATTGGTTACGGAGGAGTGGAGAACTCTTCTCGTAAAATACCTTTGGACACGCTCAACTGTATTGATATCAGATATATGATATGGGTTCCAGACAGGCGAGCAGTAATCAAGAATTGGCCTAGCAAATGTGTTATATGCTCTGGTCAGTAGCGTGGTGTTTTTGGAAAAGAAGATACGTAGAATTAAGTTAACAACTCTTAGAGCCTTTTTTGCTATATAGTTGCAGTGGGCTTTGGCACTTAGATCGTTAGATATAAAAATTCCAAGGTCCATATATGCACAAGTCTTTTCAGTCAAAGTCTACACTCAACATATGAAGCTAAATTGTACCCATGCCATTATTTTATCCTCTTGAAAGAATGCAATCTTAGTTTCCAAGGATCATCACTCTGTTCCTAAAGTGGTAGGGTGCTATGAAGCCAGTTTATTTAAAATTAAACATCTGCTTGGATGGGCATCTTTTCCCATTGGTTAAAGTTGGTCTTCATTTTTACCTGTCTGTCTTTCCTAATTCTGGTTAACAATGACTTGCTATTGGAACCATGTGGTGTATGAGCTAAAGTATTTTACTTTGCTTTGCTCTACAAGAAAAATACTTTCACGGTCTCCCTGATAACCTATGAATACATGATACTGTTCTTATGCAATTTTATTTTATTTATTTATTTTTATCTTAAAAAGATAAAAGCTAATACAAACTGATATAAAGTAAAAAAGTAAAAAGATACTCTAGTTCAGGGGTGTCAAACTCACGTCATCATGGCGGTGTCACATGACGTATCGGGACATTTTCTCCCTTCCCTAAATCGGGCGTGGGCATAGCCAGCATGTGACACATCCAGACTGCGAGTGAGTTAGACAGCCATGTTCTACTTTCATGTTTTTGGTTAATATCTTTATCATCTGTTGAGTTTAAGCCTGCTGATATACCAAATTCTTTTAGTTTTCCCATTAACATTCCAATACCCTTTAGAACTGGGGTCTCCAACCTTGGCAACTTTAAGCCTGGAGGACTTCAACTCCCAGAGTTCTGGGTTGCCAAGATTGGGGACCCCTGCTTTAGAGGATCTACCAAAACCAACACCCAGTCTGCAAATTTAGTGGTCCTTTCAAAAATCTCGACTGTGATTCTTCTCTGAATTTTTATTGGGGAGAAATGACAAGAGCTTCCAAAGAAAAGAAATGGCGGACTGAAGATGGCTCTTGAAAAGTAAAGCCAATGACTTCTGTCAGAATAAAGAGCTGGCAAATAGGTCAGCTTTTCTTAATTCCTCTATAGACAAAGAGAGGACTTGAGATCATCTGCAAGTGCTCCGGACAGTTATTCCTGATCCATAAAATGATCTCCAACAGGTATGGAGCTCTGGGAGAGGAGGAAACCACAGTCAGTATCTTCGAAGGAAACTAGGTCCACATAAAACCCACAATGATCCTCACAAATAAATTCTGTAAAATTATTTTCAGACTATCATTCAGAAATCAGTCTACAAAGAACTTGTCATTAGTAAAATGATATTGGCTTACAGTTTCTCTTTAAACTAAAATCTTGTGCCTTCTTTAGATATTAGTGCTATATTGGCCACTTTCCAACTCTCCAGTATCTTTTTCTCTTTGTAAAAGAAAGTTCAACACATTTTGAAAGATTATAAAAGTTCATCCTCAAAACATTTATAATAAGGACCTGATAATCCTTCTGGTCAGGGCACCTTTGCTGGTTTAACCTTTTTTTATGGCTTCACAAACTTCCCTTATTAATACAGGTTCATTCATAATTTGTTTTATTCATCTGTAATCCTCAGTATATTTTGTTTCTTTACGTATTCATCTATTTTATCCAGAGAGATATCTTTGCCCTTTATACAAGTTGGAATAATATTGATTAAATATTTTTGCTTAATCACATTATCCATTAATATAGTATCTCACTCCTGTAGTTTCATTATCATCTTTTTCTTTTCATATTTTATATGCCAACTACTTCCCTACTTGTTGGCAAAGTCATTTTTTTCTTTACATAGTTCATTTTTATTTCCATTTATCTTACAGTTAACACAGGTAATTGTTGTTGATACAAACCTCCGCTATTGGTCTTACTGTAACATTTCACTTAAACTTCAGCTAAAAGAACTGGATTTTCTTTTATAAACTAATTTCACAGAGTTATTATAAGGGGAAAAAGTCTCTGGAAATATCTGTACTTTAGATATCTTAGTAGCCAAGCTCTATGAAATCATATCTTTCCTTGAAAAGGATCTACATCTTTCAGAAAAATAGCTAAGCTCTCTTCAATTGCCATTTACTCTCCCCATATATCAAGCAGCTCTAAACTCATCATTATCATCATCTTTTAATTACCACATAATCCCTTGTGGGGTGGAGTCTGGGCAACTGAATGGAGCTGAGTGATTACTGGCCGGATGCCCTTCCTGTCGCCAATGCGGAATTTTATTCAGCAGATATATTCCCATTGTACCCAGAGAGAAAAACATCTGCGTCTACCTAGGATTGAACTCACAGTCTCCTGATTGTGAGTCAAGAGCACCACCTCTAGGCCACCGCAACACTCATCAAGCAGTCCTAAATGGTCCATAAAAATTCAAGAAAACTATAGGTACTTTGTTCTGAGTGATATTTCTTTAATCAGAGATCACTCCATTCCAATCCCCGATCAAACACAAATGAGAAATCCATTAGTTCTCCATCCCTTGCAAAACAAAACTTTATCCTCCTAATTATTTCTGCGAACACATTCATGAATGGAAGAGAGAATTCTGGATCATGGTTGGATGAGATAAGCCTTATGAAACTACACACTTCCCTTGAAATCTGAAAGATCAACAGGGGGAAAAAAAGTGGCCTTAAGCAGCATTTCATTTTAAAATGTTATGGAAAAAATTGGACGGGGGGACATAACAGAAAATATTAGGCACAATTCAGATGTTAATGCTCTATATAGCAATGATTATTAGAAATATTCTGTTCTGCAGTTGCATAGAAGCATCCAAATTTAAAGGGCTTCTTGAAGTTTAGTATAAAAGCATAAGCAAATGTTATTTTATTCTTGTACTAAGTATTCATGAATCATGACTGAAGTGAATTTATTCATTTTCCCTGTTAAAGTTCATGCCCATTATCCTCTTTATCATCGGCTCATTTTAAATACTGAATTCTGGTATAAGCAGTGACATGTGTTCAACTTGAAATACATCTTAAAGAAATCATAAATAATATATACTAGCTAGATTTTTGTTGACAGGAGAACTAGACTGAAATTCAGTGAGTGAGCAGACAATTATTGCTGGTTTCCTTCTCCTATATGGCAATGTATTAATTCCCTCAGTGTTCTGAACAAAGCAAGTTATTCAGGTAGATGTAGAAACAGTTAATTTGTTTGTCCCTTTTAGTTTGCAGAAATATCCCATAACTCAAAACAATGCAAAGCAGCTGTGAATCCCATCTAATAAAATATAGAATTACATTTTGAAGCAGGGCAGAGAAATATATATATATTTCTGTCACAGTTCTAAGTGGCAATGTTCTTCAGAAGTAAATACACATCTGGATGGTTGTCTCTATTTTATTCCATTACCTTCCAGTATGAAAGAACTTATCCTAATTCATCCTTAGCTTCCTAGTGCCCAGTTATAAACACTGCTAGAGGAGGTTCTTACTCTTTGCAAAACATAAATCTTAGATTATAACAAAAATCATTCTGTCACTTTACATTGTTCAGAGGGGGGACGGTTGTGTATAGATGTGAAATGTGTGTTCCATTTATAAAAGTAAGTTGAAAACCTTTTAATTCAAAATCCAAAATGCATACAAATAGGGGGAAAAAAATAAGATTCTCATCCTCATCCTCATCATCCAACAACATCTGCCTGTTTCAGGTCCTGGAAATAGGACCGGATAAGTAGATAAAAATGCCAAATTCAGTTTAAACATCTGTGCATCAGATTGTATACTTTTGTGAAACCATATTCTCCAAAGAAAATTTGTTCAGACAACATGCTTTCAGGGGTGAAATCCAGCAGGTTCTGGAGAACCAGTAGCGGAAATTTTGAGTAGTTCGGAGAACCAGCAAATATCACCTCTGGCTCTGGACCCAGAGTGGGGTGGAAATGGGGATTTTGCAGTATCTTCCCCTGGAGTGGACTGGGAATGGAGATTTTGCAGTATTCTTCCCCTGCCACGCCCACCAAGCCACACCACTCCCACCAAGCCACACCCACAGAACAGGCAGTAACAAAATTTAGATTTCACCACTACGTGCTCCCATAGGAAAGGCATATCCCAGGCTTTAAACATTGCCACCTTTCAAGATCTAGGAAGGGTTTCCTCTGCATGGCTGCTGCTATTCTATCTATCCAATAAATAAATAATAATAGCAATAACACCAACATGAGCAGTGGTGGTGCTGTGCAGTACTACAGGCTACTTCTGCTGACTGCCAGATGACTGCAATTTGGCCAGTGGTGGGATTCAAATAATTTAACAACCGGTTCTCTGCCCTAATGATTTCTTCCAACAACCAGTTCACCAAACTGCTCAGAAAGTTAACAAGCGGTTCTCCCAAAGTGGTGCGAACTGGCTGAATCCCACCACTGAATTTGGCAGATCGAATCTCATCAGGCTCAAGGTTGACTCAGCCTTTCATCCTTCTAAGGTGGATCAAATGAGGACCCAGACTGTTGGGGGCAATAGGCTGACTCTGTAAAACTGCTTAGAGAGGGCTGTAAAGCACTGTGAAGTGGTATATAAGTCTAAGTGCTATTGCTAAGTGCTATTACTATCAATAACAGCAACCACAGCTAAGGGAATGTAGATTTCATATCAGATCCACTGTGGGTGCAAATTCTGTCTGCCCCATTATTGATCTTTCTCAGACTCTTGTCATTGATGGGTTTTCGAACAGATCCATGGCTCTTCTATCTTATTTCAATGCTTAGCAATAGTACTTACATTATATACTGCTTTACAGTGCTTTAAGCCCTCTCTAAGCTGTTTACAGAGTCAGTATATTGCCCCCAACAATTTGGGTCCTCATCTTACCCACCTCGGAAGGATGGAAGGCTGAGTCAACCTTGAGCCTGGTGAGATTTGAACTGCCAAATTGCAGAAGTAGCAGTCAGCAGAAGTAGCCTACAGTACTGTACTCTAACCACTGTGCCACTGTGGCTCCTGCTTAGCCGGAAAATGGAAATGGCAGCCAATAGAACTACTAGTGTGACAATAAAATATTGCTTTGCTTTCATCTTCTTGTGCTTTATTGATGTTTCTTGATTTGACCTTCATTTTTTTGCCTGTTCTTATCCTATCTTTGATATAAAATAAAGGACTAAAGACATAGGAAGACAGATTCCAGTAAAGTTACTGAAAACTTCTAACAGGAAGAAAAGTTTAAGATTAGAACCACTCACCTGGAGAGATAATTGGTTTCCCTTCAGCACATAAATTTAATTGGAGGCTGGACAACCATCTCTTGGGAACACATCTGGATTTCTGGTTGGATCCAGATGTGTTGATGGCCTTTGCCCCTCACTATCGCTAATCCAATTTAAATGAAAGTCAAATCAAATATTAAATTAAATATATTTATCTGAAAAGGACTAGTTTTGTTGCTTCCTCTGCCAGTTATTTTAGTTTTATTGTGAGAGAGTTGTCTATAGAGCTAATAAGGGAAGGCAAATTAGTTTTTCTTCTTTCTAATTGCCTTTTGTAGAGAATTGTCTCAAAACAGGATAATCTTTCTTTGGGAAAATTAGTTGTCTTGACTGCAGTATTATTTATTGGGTAGTCTTTCACATGACATTCAACGGTGAAGGAGTGCTCCTCAATTAAAAGACTCACACATACACACCTGCACCAAACTCTGTTAATTACTTATTTTCCCCTAGTTTTGCTCAATATTTAACACGAGGATTTATTAAACTACAGGTGGCAAGAACTATAATCATAGATATTTCTGTAAGGTTCCATCACATCTAAAATAAAACAAATGGAATTTGTGTTCGTATCTTTATTTCTGCTCGTGACTAAACCTTGTACGAGTAACCAGCAATTGATCTTGTTTGTATTGACTTGGGTTATTTCAGTTGGATTCACATACTAAGTGTCCATTGAAATGTAAGGTTTCTTTAATGGGTGACAAAGGCAGCAATTATATTATTCTTCTGCTTTGTCAATCTCCTGTTGAAATAAAAATTGCGACAACAATCAGAAAACTCATAGGTATTCAGCAAAATGAGGGTTTTTTAAGACTATTACTTCTAACAAGGAAAATGCAAAGCATAGAAAAATAATAAGCATAGGAAAAGAAAAAAAATCCATTCTGAGATATTTATCAGGTTTTCAACTTTTCAGCTTTGTGTGTGTGTGTGGTTTTTTTTTTTTTTGAGCAAGCACCTTCTTTGCATATAAAAGACCTGATTTAAGAGCTGCAGCAATTTTATCAAGGGAGATCAAACACTCGACAAAGACCAGAATAAGGATTTAAAGAAATACAGAAAACACGGAAAAATGATATGGTGCAATTCAGTTTTATAAGTTCTACATATCTGGGATACAGGCAAAAAAGCATTAAAATCCACAGCATACAGAAATCATTTAAAAACACACCCAGAGGGATTTGTGTATTTCAGAAAGCCTGCAGCATTGTGCCATTCGACCTAACAACTGTGCACAAATCAAAAAGTGTCCCTTTGGGTCATAGTTTCTCTTATTACTTATTATTAATATTAATTTGGCCTTTCGGTTTCACTTAGCAAGG